>NC_143559.1:121754166-122080000 GCF_054136105.1 Typopeltis vanoorti
AACACCTTTTACATAATCGTATCCATCAGGGTTTTTGTCGTACAAACAATAAAACGACCAAGTCTGGCTTAGCAAAGCGTTATTTCGTTGATGTCTCGACACTGCCTAAGAGGGGGGGGGGGGAAGTTAATTTTAGAAATAAAAAAAAAATTATTGTTTTCTTGGTGGTGTTCGAAAATCTTAGAAATCCATTATTCAGGGCTATTTTCCTGTATTTCCGGGAAGTATAGCTCGTAGCAACGACGCCATTTATCTAGAGAGGTCTTGGTTCGATTCCTGTTATAATACGAGGGGAATATTTATAAGCATGATTTAGTTGAACCTGAGTTGGCCACTCTCGTGCTGAGGTGGAGGGTTTCCTCTCCAAATGTCGATTTGTCACCGTAACAACCAGCTAGAGAGAAATCGTGCAATATAAGACAAAATATACTGGCCCCATAGACCTGCTTGTGTTGGTGTAATCTGATCTAAACAACAAATCAACCGCTCTTGACTAACAAATCAACTTATTTTTTAATTAACTCAGACTACTTGCACTCATAACATCCAACGGCAATCAATTCCAATCACACACCACCCTGTAAGAGAAAAATCTAGATCTCATCCCCTTCTTAGTGGCATTCATTCTCAGCTTCCAAGGATGCCTTCTTGTCTTTTCCTCATCCCACATCAATTGAAAAATTCCATCAATTGAAATCCTTTATGACCCTTTCAGAAGTTTGTAAGTCTCAATCATATATTATTATTATTATTATTATTATTATTATTATTATTATTTTATTCACATAATTGAAACACAGTCAAAACAAGATATCGTTTAAACAACAATTTGACTGGTGATACAGAACAATTCAGATTTATCCATGAACTTTAGAATAGTCCGTCAGGTAGCGTCGTAAAATATGGACTGTTCCAAGTAATGCTGTTTAATGTAGGTCATATGGGGGTCACTTCGTTGATGTTTAATTGCTGTAAATAGTTGTATAGCTTCTTTGAAATCGCACCAAGTGCACCGATAACTATTGGGATGACTTTGGTGTGTTTAAGCCACAGCCGGCCAACTTCGATTGCCAGATCTCGATATTTAGTCATTTTTTCCAGTTCTTTGTTGTTAATGTTGTTATCACTGGGTACTGCGATATCAATAATCCAACCCTGTCGATGTTCGATAATTGTGATGTCAGGTCTATTGTGTTCCAAATGACGATCAGTTTGTATTCGAAGTTCCCAGAGAATTTTTGCTGTTTCGTTTTCGAGTAGTGTTTCAATTACATGCAGCCACCAGTTATCAGATGTAGAAAAGCCATTTTTTTGCATACATGCCAATGAATTATTTTGGCCACTGGATCATGCCAGTGTTTATAGGCAGTTTGAGCTATCTTACTGCAGGCATTGATTGGATGTCCTACAGCCTCATCTTTCTGATCGCATAATCTGCATTTGCTGTTATTATTGATGTTGGAATTTTTGCTTTCATTGCATTAGTTTGTAATGCCTGTTCTTGAGCTGCTAGAATAAACCCTTCTGTTTCTTTTTTAATGTATCCGTATTGTAGCCATTGCCGTGTTTTGTTCACGTCAATTTTGTCCTCAGTACCTCTAAGAAATTGACATGCAAAGGTTTATTTTTCCAGCGCACATATCGGTTATTTTGTTGTTCCTTTTTGTAATCAGATTTGTTTCCTGTGGCTTTTAGAAGGCCCTCTTATGTAATTGCTTGAAGCATTGGCTCAGAGCTATTGTCGATGTAACTTTTTAAGCTAATTTCTTCTTCTTCTTCTTCCACAGTCTGTCTCACTTGCAGCAGACCCCATCCACCTATTCTCCTTGGTAGGTAAAACCGATCAACATCACTTCGTGGATGTAATGAATGATGCAAGTCATTAATTTTCTAGTTTGCGGTCCAGTTTGTCCAGGTCTTCTTTTGTTCAGTCTATTATGCCAGCTGTATATCGGATCACTGGTATTACTCAAGAATTCATTTCTCTAATTCTGTTTAATCCATTTAGTTTTGTTTTTGGAATATTTCTAACTCTTTTGCTGTATTCTGATGCTGCCTGTTTAACGTTCGAGTGGAGAATAACACTGGCTTCTAATATTCCTAGATATTTATAGTATTCGTTAAATGAAATTGCTTTTATATATTTCTCTTGATGAAAACTAGAATTGCTAGTGTCATTAATTTTTCCTCGTTTAATAGATAAAATTGCGCATTTATCTAAACCAAATTCCATTTTGATGTTCTGCCTGAAAATACGAACTGTGTTCAATAGACTATTTGCTTGGCCGATTTTCCATATAACTTCAAGTCATCCATATACAACAGATGGAAAATTTTAATATTCATTTTAGGAATTTCATATCCAAATTTTGTTTTCTTCAAAATCATAGACACAGTTATCAAAGAAATGTTGAAGAGTTATTATTATTATTATTATTAATAAGAACTTCTCTCTGCAATACATCAAATCAAAGAAAGGCCCAGGAATTGACTGTATAAGACCTAGAGATATAAAGCAACATGCAACTAGTTTAAGTCCTATCTTACTAAAATTAATAAATAAAATGTTTAAAACAGGACAGATACCAAGTATGCTAAAGACCGCCATAATCACCCCCATATACAAACATGGAAAAAGAAATTTAATCAGCAATTGCAGACCCATAGCAACATTACCAATTATCAATCAAATTATGGAGCGGATCGTACTGAAGAAACTCGCAGCATTTACAGAGACCTTTTATATTATCCCCAAACAATATAGTTTTCAGAAAAATAAGGGAACAACATCTCTCTTGGAAGACTTTACAGACGTAATTAATACCGCCTTAGACAAAAACAAAAAAAAAATGTCATGGTAGTCTTTATTGATCTAACTAAAGCTTTCGATACACTCACACATCAAACCTTGTTAGAAAAGCTGAGACATGTTGGAATAGACGGGCCTCTTCACAGGTGGTTTACAAACTACCTTCAAAATAGAAAGCATATCACACGTATCGGATCAAACCGAAGCAGAGAGCGACCAGTAACCTGTGGAGTACCACAGGGAGCTGTACTCTCCCCAACTCTATTCAACATTTACACGCACGATATTAATCAGCTACCACTCAAAGGTAAGATATTCCAATACGCACACGATACAGCAATAATATCCATCCATAATAACGCAAGCATAGCCCAAACAAATATGCAACATGACATAAATCTGATCATAGACTGGCTCACGAAAAACTCCATACACCTAAACTCAGAAAAGACAAAATTAATGATATTCGGAAATCCACTGACTCGACCAGTTGATAACAAATATATAACCATCCAACATAAAAAACACACAGAACAGCAAATCCACTGCAATCACTCAGGTTGAAACAATACGATACCTTGGAATTTACTTCGATGCAGATATGAACTGGAATAGCCACATAAACCATCTACACAACAAACTCCGAACAATAAGTGGCAAACTCTACAGGTTAAAAGACATAGTTCCCATACGCCTAAAAACACTAATATACAAAGCACTATGCCAAAATATACTAAGATACGCTATAACAACGTATGCTTTCTGTGCACCCTGCAGATTAAATAGATTAATGTAACTACAGTACAAAATGATAAAACTGATCTTTTGGGAACAAAGAGAAAATAACGACATTATATACATTGCAATGTCAGAACACAAAATACTGACAGCAAAACATTTATGTCACTATGCAGCCTTGCTAAAACATTATTTCGATGCCAACTACAGGACAGTCAGAAATACATACCGTATAAGACCTCAGACTACTAATTATATCACATATAAATACAATAAACACTACGGAAAGGCCACGCGAAACTTCTACATCCCAGACATGATAAACAAATTACCTTTTGAATACAGAAACCTTACAAACTACAATAGCCTGAAAAGAGCTCTAAGGACATACTACGAACAAGAAACACGCACCCAAAATACCATACAAACTTAATGAAACAATATATTCGTCCAGGCTTCCAGTTCAGCGACGCATCAATACATTTCAAGTTATTGTGTGTGTGTGTGTGTGTGTGTGTGTGCGTGTGCGTGTGTGTGTGTGCGTGTGTGTGTGTGTGTGTGTGTGTGTGTGCGCGCGCGCGCAAATTTCTCAATCATAAATTTCCGTAGCTTCCCAACGCAGCAAAAAAAAAAAACAATAAATAATAACCAACTGGTGTCATCTCCTCAGATAAGCTTACATATAAGCTTCGAGGATGAAAGCAGAGAAATTAGTTCTCATCCAAGATGTATCATATGTAACCAAATGCATGTAATGTATGTATCCCATGTAAAGCAACGTATGTAATATATGTATTATATGTAAACAAATATATGTAAAGTATCATATGTAAAAAAATGTAAGTAATGTATGTAATAACTGTAACAAAAGTTTGCAATATAGAGTGATTATATCCATTGATATTGTATATATAGAGTGTAAAATTGCAAAGAAACATCTGTAATAATCACCATTATGAATATTATAATAATATACGTTGTAAACAGTTATTGTTATTATTATTATTAAAAAACTTTATCTACGAGAAAGTATTTGTTATGCATAATTGTGTTCATATGATGAATGTAATTTATCTGAGAAATAATTAAATGTTTAAAAAATATATATTATTATTATTATTATCTGTTTTCCACCAGAGGACTTAAATTCTTGTAGAAGTTTATACCTTTATAATAAGTGCATCGACGATGCTACGAAATGTGTCTGAGGATGATTTCCGATTTATAAGGGCAATATCGGAGGCACGTGCAAACCAACACACAACTAAAACTTTAAATTGGCATTTGATGACTGGTTCGACCAAAACGCTGTTCATTAGCAAACTATTACATCAGATGAATAGAAGCAAAGTTATACACTACGCAGTATTCCACATCCTGTTAATAGAAATATTTCCCTGCAACGAATGAAAAGAAACAGTGTTCTATAAGAGAGGGACATTGCTCTGCAGCTAACGAACAGAAAGGTGTGCCACTGATGAATAGAAATGGCATCCTATACAACTATTGAATAGATACGGTGTCTCTACAACATTTTTTATGTGTTTCATACCCACGAAAGGCTATATGGACGAGCTAAGGAAATTTTTAACATTTAAAAAAATATTTTATTTATTTATTATTACACTTATTAAGAAAGACCTCCAGGGAGTCAGGGACTCATCGAGGGAGGCCACATGCTACATGCACCAGCTATCATACTTATCCTTGAATTCATTCACAATGTTTGCACTCACAACATCCAATGGCAATCCATTCCAATCACGCACCACCCTCTGAGAGAAAAATGTAACCCTCACCCCTTCTTAGTGGCATTCATTCTCAGCTTCCAAGGATGCCCTCTTGTCCCTTCCCCACCCTCCATAAATTGAAAAATTTCATCAATTGAAATCCTGTGTGATTCTTTCAGAAGTTTGTAAGTCACAATCATATCACCCCTCCTTCTCCTGTTTGCTAGTTTATGCAGTCTGCAAATTCTCAATCTGTCTTCATAATCAGTATTCCACAATCCTGAGATCAATTTGCACTCTCTCCAATATATCAGAATCACATCGGAAACCAGGAGACCAAATCTGCGCACAATAGTCCAAGTGAGGTCTTATCAAGGCCCTTGTAAAGAGGCAAAATGACATCCTTATCCTTACACGTGAACGTTCGTTTCAGCATTGCAATTATCTTTTGTATTTGCAACCTTTTCTAAATGGCCTTTGAACTCCAACTTCCTATCTATGAACACTCCAAGATCCCTATCCTCATCAGTTTCTTTTAGCCTAATCCCACCAATATAATACGACATTGGATATCTAATCACGCCGAAGTGAATGACTTTACATTTGCTGACATTGAACTGACACCCATTTTCTCATGCCGACAATTCCAGCCTATTCAAATCATTCTGCAAAGACTGCATATCAGTAGCATTCCTGATGCCCTACCTATCTTTGCATCATCAGAAAATAACTGTGTCACTTGTCAAATCCTTCTCAATATCATTAATGTACAGATTGAATAACAGTGGACCAAGCACTGATCTTTGTGGTTCACCACTAGTTACCTTGAATCTCGCAGACTCACATTCCCCAGTATTCCACTTTTTGATATGTCGGCTAGCCATCCTCTTATCCATGCTAATATTCTATAACCCAAACCCATTTTCTCCAATTTATGCAGCAGTCTGCCATGCTGTGTTCTGTCAAAGCCTTAGCAAAATCGAAAAGTATCATGGTGTATTATTCCCTTTGTCTAGTTCAATGGTAACATTGTCATAGAATGTGAGCAAGTCGCTAAAACATGACCTTCCCTTAGTAAACCCATGTTGTTCATTGTAAAGTAGAGATTCACTGTCAATCCATTTCTGAATGCAAGCCTTAACCAGTTTTTCCAAATTCTTCACCACCACTCCTGAGATATTAATTGGTCGATAGTTTTAATACATCGGCCTTTGTACCACCCTTATGCAATGGAATTACCATACATTCCTTCCATTCCTGCGGAATCTTCCCTGTTCTGAGAGTCATATCAAACATCCTGGTCAAAGGAATGGCCAGTTCAGCTGAACACTCTTTTAGCACACGTGCTGATATTCCATCAGTTCCTATTGCTGAATTCTTATTCAGTTTGTTCAACAGCTCTAAAACCTCGCCCCCCCACACACCTGCGTTTCTTCATCTAGTGAAGAGGTAACAGAGAGCTCAATGTTTTGTTCACTAGGTTGATAGCTTTTAACAAATTGGGCACTTATTAGTTGAATAACCTCTTCTGCATGTGTATTCCTCACGCCATCTGGATTTAGAAGAGTTATTTTTCCTTATTCATTTATTCTTTTACTTGCAGAATGTATATTCTGATAGAAACCTTGGGAGATTGTCTTTAGAACGCAGAGCCAGTTTCTTTTCATAATCAGACTTTGCTTTCCTTACAACAGTTGTGACTATTCTAGCCTGCTGCTTTTAACATTCATAACAGACGTCATCCTTATGCATATGGTATTCCTTCCACATTGTCCTTTTCTTACGAATCTCTTGCTTAATAAGATTACACATACATTTGACTCCTACCCTATTTATTCTTCGAACTCTCGGAACATATTCTGATATCGCATCATTTTTAAGTATTGTTTAATTGCTTCTCATGCATTGTCAATATCCTTAACATCCAGCAACCAATCCCATTCCACTGAACTCAGTATACTCCTCAGTTGGTCATAATTTCCTGCTTTGTAGTTGAGCCTGTAACCTTTTCTGAATGGAACATTCATAAACTTAGTCACTTCCCAAGTGAGTACCGCATGATCACTGTCACCAACTGGAGGCAGAATAGTTACGTCTTTAACTGAAACGCCCTCTGACACTAAATTCAAATCTAACATTCTTTGAACCTAGAGTATCTTCTGTCACATGCTGCTTGAGGAAGTTGTTCCGCAACAACTCAATAAATGCATTTTTCATTCTTCTCATGAGATTCTACTGCTACCCCATCATTATTTGGATAATTAAACTCACCCATTATGATTACTCTTTTCGTGCTCATCTTGTCTATTTGGTGATGCACTTCTTCATCACTAGCAACCGATCCATTGGGTCTGTAATAAAACTCCCACTATGTAATTGATCTTGTTAGATTCCACCTCACACCAGATGGCTTCGAACTCACTGCCACATGAAAAATGGTTACTAGTATTGCAGTCATAGGTCTCAACTGTAACTGGATTCAAGTCATCCGATATCATTAGCAGTATGCTCCTCCTCCTCCCCTATCCTCTCTGTCCTTCCTGAAAATAGTATACCACTCGATACCAGTTACTATGTCTGATTCTGATAGCGAGGTATCACTAATGCCTACAATCTGAGGTCCCAACATATTGACTAAGGCAACAAACCTACCCGTTTGTTTCTGATACTCCTAGCATTCGTATACAGACATAATAATCTACCTGCATGTTCTTTTGTTTACTCTTGTCTGCAGTCTGCATGACACAGTTGGACAACTTGCAGATCTCTATTCTTCTCTAATTCCTTACAAATGTAGACATCTTTGCACACGTTTGATGAGTCTGAACTGGAGAACACAATGTCGAAATCGTTCTCTTATTGAAATCATTTCCATGATAATGCCCATTCCTGTTATTAGCACCATTATATAACTTGTCGCTCTTACATTTACACCATTCCTCCCTTTATAATTTAGTTTCCCTGAATGTCTTATATGGTCTGGAAACCTTGCTTAAGGAACTAGACATGGAACTTTTCAAGCTACTTCAGGAGTCCAACAATTAATGAATAGGAATGATGTCCTATGCAGAAATGTCCCAGAGACTAGACAGAACTTTTCCCAGCAACATCGGACCTCCAATAACTAATGAATAGGAAGGGTGTCCTAGACAACTAATGAATAATAATGTGTCCTATGCCACAAAGGTTCCAGGGACTAGACGTGGAAGTTTTTTGAGCCACCTCATCCTGAAGACAAATGGAATTCAAACAATGAATAGGAATGGTATTCGATACAACTAATGTATACTGATGGTGTCCTGCAGCTGATGAATAGAAATAGTGTCTTTGCTTGTTCTACATTTAATAGATAGAAATGCTGTTATTTAGTTAATGAATAGAAGTATTGTTCCACATCTAACCAACAGAAATATTATTCCCCTCAATAAATGGAAATATTTGTCTGCTAATGTATTGAAATAATGTTGTACAACTTTTTCCGAGGGGCTGATTAATATAACACAAGCAATTAAGACTAAAAATCGTACATATATTATGCATGTTAAATACGTATGTTGTCTCGGTGTCTGATAGGCAAAAATTGGAGTTTCCTGAAAGGGAAAAAACTTGCCATCTCTGTATGAAATTATTATTATTATTAGAAAGTCCTCCGGGGAGTCAGAGACTCATCGATGGAGACTACATACCACACGCACCAGCTATCATACTTATCCTTGAATTCATTCACACTGCTTGCACGTACAACATCCAATGGCAATCCATTCCAATCATGCACCACCCTCTGAGAGAAAAATCTAGCCCTCACCTCTTCTCAGTGGCCTTCATTCTCAGCTTCCAAGGATACACCTCTCGTCCTTTCTCCACCCTCCATAAAATGAAAAATTCCGTCAATTGAAATCCAGTGTGACCCTTTCAGAAGTTTGTAAGTCTCAATCATATCACCCCCCCCTCTCTTTCTCCTGTTTGCTAGTGTCTGCAGTCTACAAATTCTCAACCTGTCTTCATAATCATTATTCCACAATCCTGATATCATTTTTAACACTCCCCTTTGCACTTTCTCCAATATATCAGAATCACAACGGAAACCAGGAGACAGACCTGCGCAGAATAGTCAAAGTGAAGCCTTATCAACGCCTCGTAAAGAGGCAAAATGACATCCTTATTTTTAAATAGTGTCACCTTCGATTGAAAAGTCTCCATAAACGCAAATCGTATCTTGTTTCATAATTTAATCGAAGTCAGTTCTCTCCCAATAAATAAAAAAAACTGACTTTGTCAATGCATACATCATCCAATACTCTAAACTGCGGTGCCTTTTCATAGAAAATCTTTTATAATTTCTTACAATCTTCCTTCCTTGAACAAAGTTCCTTTTACTAACCATCAAGAAAACGCCCACAATTTGTTCAATAATCAATGCGGATTGAATAATTATTAAAGCCTTTGCACTAGTAGATGCAGTTTTAATAAGCTGGTTTGCTAAGAGCGGATGAAAAATCCAAAACTGTTGCATTTAATTATGGATAAAGCATTTTTTGAACTCACTGCATTGACAAATAATTAATGTCCGACGAATTTGTGTTTGTATTTGTTGATAGCCCACTGCTCAATTATCAAGAATTATTTTGGTTTTCTAAACTGCTCGGGCGACTGTATCCCTGAGAGCAATGTACTTTTCCACATACCTTCGTTTCGCTGGAAGATTTTTTTCCCCCTGTGTTTCCACGCGTTCATTGGTGTCACAATTCATCGCTGTCCATTGCCTCATGTGACAAGAGCAGCCAGACACTAAAAAGATTTCACAGGAACGAGTTTTGTCGTGTGGGAGATGAGAAACCAACAATGTCTGTTCGCATTACACATTTCTTCTTTAAAAAAAAAAAAAAAGTCAAGTGGACGATTGGGGTGGTTACAATGCATCGTAAAGGGGTTGAGAAACTAGACGAATGAGAAATGTTTCTTACAAGAAATTTGATTTGAAGCGTGATTCTCAGAAATGTTACTAACATTTCAACATATGCTAAAATGGCTAAAATTTTCATTTTTTTTTAATAATTTGTATTATATTGCTTTTAGTTTTTTAAAGGTGTATTAGTAATATTTGGAAACTTAAAAACAATTTTAAAGTAATTCAGAAAATTTCAACTAATTTAAAGTAAAAATAAATATTACATTATTATTAATAAAAAAATAAGTTTTATAATTGTAGTTGCATGTTCCGTCTCAAACAATCAAACTTTTCATAGGATAATTCCTATAAACGCCTTTTATAATATGTAGAATAAAGATATCTTGTTACATATATTACCACATCATCACACTTTACAGACATTCTTCTCGTAACGAAATCTTCTATTAAAAGGACTGACATTTATCATAAGACTATTCTACCTATGCAAAATGACTTTCGTCAAATATTATTCATATTCGTCTTCGTTTTTCTGATATTTAGCAAAGCATAGCGATTAACTGTTTGATTTGATTCAGGAAACAACACTGTTTTGTCAACAATGACGTCATAATACACTGCACTTACTGCTCTACCGGAAATGAGTGGGAGGAAACCAGTCTCGATACTTTATTATTCTGCTTTTTGTGTGGTGGTGGGAGTAGGCAGGTGGGTGAAGATACATATAGATCACAAAAGTGAAATAAATGAAAAAAGAAGTGAAATAGAAACCAAGAAAAACAGGAAGGAGAGAGAGAGAGAAAGAGAGAGTTTTTATTAAAACACTTATTCGTGATTAAATATTTATTTGTGAATCGTATTAGAAATTACAGTCTCTTAATGGGGACCCATTTCTTCCGCCGATTAAGTTTAACTATGCGGCGCTTTATTAAAATTCATCCCCCAAAAAATAATAATAATAAAATAAAAATAAATTCGTGGGACACTTCATTTTTCTAATACTGTATGTTGGAAAAGTTCCAAATTTTTGATCAAATCTTCAACTACGTTAAAAACGCATTGAAAATTAATGCACTTACCTGAAAACTAATGTGTTAAATCCGGCTGTTAAATGCACTTTTCAAGTTAGTCGTTTTTTTATTTATTTATTTATTTTTGTGTGTGTGTGTCGTGTGTTTGAAATGAACTTAAAAAAATGGTGAATTATTCTCAAATGTTTAATTTTTCTTATTCAACATATATATATATATATATATATATATATACAGGGTGTTCGGGATAAATTTGACATATTTATAATTAATTATATTTTTCCGTAAGTTACATGTATTAACACACACTTCTCTTCATTTAAAAGTTTGGACCCTTCTTCATTCATATACAAGATGTCAGAAAGGATGGATAGCTGGAACCCACCTGAATCATGGAAGAGAATAACTTGTATCATGATGATTCGTGCCCGCCATCAAAATAAGGATATTACGACTGCTGTCCAATGCTCCCTGAATACAGTAAAAACAATCAGGCATGAACTAGAGACTTGCAATGGTGACTACGAGGATGTAGCAAGAAGAAAGATCCCTAGCAGACGATCTGATTGCGTTCGTACAGCAGAATTCCTCGCAAATCTGCAGGAACAGGTGTTGAAGAACCCTGGCATTGGAATTCGGGCTTTGTTCGTGGAGTTGCTAACTGTAGTCAAGCCCTGGATAACAAGGGTAGCCAATGGTAGGCCGTATGTATGGCAGCAGGATTCGGCCCCTTGCCACACCTCTGGGAAAAGTCAAAAATGGTTGTCTGAAAATTTCTACGACTTCACCAGTCCAAATGTTTGGCCTCCAAACTCCCCAGACCTTAACCCCATGGATTATTTTGTATGGGGCGCAGTTGAAAAAGACACCAATCGCACTTCCAGTAATACAAAAGCCCAGTTAATGGATAAAATTAAAACAGTTTTTGCGGCCCTTCCCAGGGAGACTGTAGCATCAGCTTGTTCGAGGTTCCGAAGCAGAATTGAAGCTGTGATCGATGCTAATGGTGGTTATTTTGAGTTAATCTTGTTGATAGTATTGTAATTAACTCTGCCTGTAATGTTTTTTGTCAATTCATTAAATTTAATAGATACAAAGAAGATTTTCTTTTTCCTTACGAAACTGTCAAATTTATCCCGAACACCCTGTATATATATATATATATATATATATATATATATATATATATCTTCTTATTTGAAATTTTTAATTTTTAAAGTCCTATAAATTAGTTTGTATTTTTTTTTGACGTTTATACATAGTTACTTTGATTCATGTTTTAAGTGTTTGTAAGACACGAATTATGCCATCTTTACGTTTCTTCCAACAGAATTGAATGATGAAGAAGCCCTTGTCGTCTTTGGTAACTTCGAAAGTATGAAGGAAGCCATCATTTCCAATATTCAGCTCAAATACAAAAGTATCTTAAGAAATTAAAGGTATGTACACCGTTTTAAAACTTATTACAAAGCAAACAAGAATTGTACGCGACAATATTTTCACTTCTTCTACACTTAAATAACATTCAAAAATAACTTGAATATTACAAGTATTGAAAAGCATTACAACATTCAAAGTTCACTTAAACGTTGTTAGTTACTGCCACCAGTGTCGCTAAGATCGCGATAACTTATTTCTAGTGAATTTCTAGTCTTACAAGGGTGGTCTGAAAAGTTCTCGGCCTTTCGACCATAGATGGCAACACTATCGGCACGATTTTTTTTCCCCTAAGTTGGTGCATCTGTCATAAGCATCCCTGTGAAATTGCAAATCATTCTATTAAGTAGTTTGTTTTATACAGCTGTTTGAAGCAAACGTGTCTTGAAATAGATAAAATTGAGTATCGTGCGGTTATAAAATTCAAAAGAAATTCATTCGAAGTTCATAAAATTTTATGGGCACTCTTCTCCTTTGTTTTCGACAATTAAGAAATGGGCTCCCGAGTCTAAACGTGTCCGTACCAGCCTTGAAGATGATCCACGTGAAGGACGTCCAAAAAGTGTAACAACACCAGAAATCATTGATCAAGTGCACGATATGATAGTGGATGACTGGCGAGTCAAAGTGCGTGAAATTGCTGAGACTGTAAGCATTTCAAAAGAACGTGTAGGATATATTTTGCACGAAGAATTGCAAATGAAAAATCTTTGCGAAAAATGGTATCGCTCTTGCTCACAGCAGATCACAAACGCACTCGCGTGAAAATCTCTGAAAAGTGCTTGGAGCGTTTTAAGAAGAATAAAACTGATTTTGCGCGTCGATGTATTACTATGGATGAGACTTGGATTCACCATCACACACCAGAACCCAAACAGAAGTCAAAACAGTGGACAGAAGCCGGTTGTTCAGCGCCAAAGAAGACAAAGTCGGTTCCATCAGCAGGAAAGATCATAGCATCGGTATTTTGGGATGTTAAAAGATTTTGTTTATTGATTATCCTGAAAAGGGTAAAACAATAACCGGCGAATAATATTCCGATCTTTTAACCAGACTAGACGAAAAAATTCGTGTGAAAAGACCTGGTTTGCAGAAGAAAAAATCATCTTTCATCAGGACAATGCATCTGCCCACAAAAGTGTTTTGGCAGTGGGAAAATTAAGGGATCTGCACTATGAATTGTTGGGACATCTACCTTATTCCCCAGATTTGGCTTCCTCTGACTTCTATCTCTTCTCAAGACTAAAACTCTTCCTCATTGGTTATTTTTTTTTCTTCGAATCAAGAGGTGATTGCAGCTGTAGAGGAGTATTTTGCAGATCGTACTGAGAACCACTACAGGGATGGTATAATGGCGCTGGAGCATCGCTGGAATATATGTATTAAGGGAGATTATGTTGAAAAATAAAAATAATTTCGAAATTATAAATTCATTTTTTTACTGTTAAGCCGAGAACTTTTCAGACCACCCTCATATTTCATAACAAGACATTTATTTGATTTGATTTTTGTTTTCGAAAAATGGTTGACTCATTAGGGTTGATTAATTTCTATTGATCGGTATTTCTTTTGTGCTCTATGTAATATTTTTATTCCGGATATTCATACTCAACACGACTTTCCTTTAGGCACATTCGTGCCATCTAAATTTATTTTTTTTATTCGCATAAATTTTCGAATTAGATGAAAAAAACTCTGAAGCACTTTTTTTTGAACGAAATTTGGGGTGTTGTTGCGTCTGTGACGTTTTTTAGGACAAGGTCCGTTCCCTTTGCCGTGGTTAGTTACAAACTCATTTTACGTACAAATAATTAAACAAACAAATAATCATCATTAGATATAAGTAATTGAATTAACCGGGAATATATGAAATAAAATAGACAACGAAGTCTCATTCCCATCTCTCTCTCTCTCTCTCTGCACCAAATAGCTTCAGACATCTATTCCAATAATTTACAACGCGGACCAACTATCGTTGTCATCTTTCGCTCCCCTGCCGATCGAGGGAGGGTAGGAATCGAAACTCCCAACCGAGTACTTACACTTATCTCTATAGTCGGACACAAAAAAATGAAATATGTACAATCCCTGGGTCTATTTCATGTGCCATGAGAGACGAATGGATCATTTCACTGTAATGTTGAATATAAATAAAGAGATAGCCATAATACCACGTCATTTACTGGAGTATGTAACAGAAAACGATATCCCAAGAACAGGAAAGACCGCCATAGCCATACTCTGGAAATTCCTAATGCTACTCAAGTACCAATAGCTAAGAGAGCTATACTGCGGCCTTTAAGGCTACATACTTACTACAATGGGCAGCTATTTTACGCTGCCAGTTAACTAAATGTATACCAGAATAGTTCACTAAAATGTAGGGGAGAAAATACCTTCAAAGATAAGGGAAGATCTTTATAAAAAAATACTTTGCATCCATTTTATTTTAAAGTTATTAATGCAATTCGTTACTCTCCATAATGCCTTCTTTTTTCGTTCATTTCTTTTCAGGTTTTCTCTGAAAGTGTTTTATAAATCTTAATCTGTAACGAACTCTTTTGATTAAAATCTTTTCAAGAACAAACACTTAACCACTTGTTTTTTTTTCCGAAGATAAAATTAAATCTAAGTTTATTTGATCGATGCCAACTTCTTCCATATGAGTATTTAAACCTCTCTCTTTCTCTCTATCTTTTAAACGCGTGTTAAAAGGCGTTTCTAATCTATAATAATCATATCTCTCTTTGTATTGAGATGAAAATATACTTACTGTAGAGAAACGTCGTTTAAAAAAAATTGCAGCAACAATACATTTGGTTGTCATGGAAACGTATGCGAGTCTAATGAAGGCTTATTTCAGAGAACAAAAGTGAATGTTTTCGCGTGCTTTTTTGCGAGATATTAAATAATCTTTTGATATTGATTTTTTTCCCAGTACATTTTTCGAAGTTATTAGAATATAAAATTTGAGAAGAGTGCAAATTTTAGTCAGTAACATCTGTCGTAACTTTAGGATGAAAAAAAGCTGATTGGAGAAATTAATGAGAGAGAGATAGAGAGAGAGTAAGGAGAGAATGATAAGCTGTCTTTTCACACCTGCTTTTCTGTCTTTCTCTTTGCGTCTATTCCTTTGTTTTCTTCCGACAAATGCCGTCTTTTTTCGGATCCGCCATCATTAGCAGACATCAGGGGATGGTTTTTATGTAGCTCAAGGCTCTCGTGAGCAATTGTTCGTAAAGGGGAGAGGATGTTTACTTCACACTTTTCCCACTTTTTTTTTTCTTTCCAGACACGGGGGATGATACATTAACAATCATCAGCGCCACCTATGAACGAAAGTGCCAAATTGTATACACACAGAGTAACTTTGTTTACACAAAGAATGCGGACGTCCTAGTTTGATAAATATCAGGAAGCTGATTCCAAGCTTTAGCACCATCTAGTGACGTCATTTGTATGTAGTAATAGTGACAGTGATCGTTATCAACAATGTAGACATATACGTTGAACACTAACGCCATCTATTAACCGGTTGAGGCACACTCAGTACGTGCGAAAATTATTTGGTGAACGACGTCATTTGTTTTTAACGATGTAAAATTGAATAAATAAAATATAGAGGAAAACGACTGTAGATTCAAAATATGAACGTTTATGTAGATTTTTTTCACCTCTTTTCCGTCTATTAAATAGTTTATTGTTCCGTAAAGTACACGTTCAATGGATTAGCTTTTTTTTTTTTTTTTTTTTTTTTTTACAGGACGAGGGGAGGAGGAGTTAGTGGGGGTGGATAAATCCTTCCCGTTCTTAATGTATAGCGTCACGGAAATAGTCATTTAGACTTTGGTGGTCACAATAATCTAGGTCAATGACCAGCTTGATCGAAGTCAGGCTCTTGCGTTATCTGTTTGGACGAGAACAGATGGAGAAAGAAAGTTATCCTGAATTGCCTTTGTAATGGCTTAAAGTTTCGAGGTATTTGAGAGAAGAGAAAACTCCGAGAATTTTTCAATGATTTTTTGAATCTTTTTTTAATAGTATCAATTGAAGATAAATCAAGTAGATCCTGCGATTCATTTGATGTTATTTCTGTATACTGCGAAAACCCATTGATGCCTTTTGTCATTGTAAAATGTGCATGCATTTTTGAAAAAAAAAATTAAAAAAAGTATCAAAAGTAAAACTTAATAATGAGGCTCGCGATATGCGGGAAATTTAAATGTATGGATTTTTGCAACAATCGCTTTAAGTAGATTTATCTCGTGCAACCAACAATTAACTTAACAATCAGTAAATTCATCATTACAACCAATGTTTCTGGCGAAAAAATAATAATATTTATAAATAATATTCATAATTTTTTTAAATTTTTTTTTTAATAATTTTCATTTTTTTCGCTTCCAAAGAATGTAATGTTTGGTGATTGTTACGATTCAATATTACCTACCTGTGATATTTTCCCATCACTAATGAATTCTCGCATAACACGGCGAAAATATATTTCCTTTAAAAAGTGCTTGAAGTGAAAGTTTTTATTGTATTTGAATAGATTGTTTTTGAAATGACTTTTCTCTTCGTAATCCCGGTATTCCTTGGACGGCAAATCCTCTCTCTGTTTAGTTTCAACCACGGATGAGCACAAGATGAATCTTTTCGGAAAGCAAAATGATGGAATGTTTAAAAGGAACCATGGCTACACCGGGCGAATACAACGCAGAGGGGAGTTAAAAATCTATAATAGACAGAAAGAACCAAACCTGTCATGCGATCCATCAAACGGTACACAAAAGAAAAGAGAAGTCACTCACAAAGAAGCAAGACATAAAAAAAAAAAGAAAACAAAATGGGACTGTAAAGTGGGTTTTCATTGGCCCATCATGAATCAAAACGGAGCTGCTTTTGCACTATTAATAACACACGACCATCCCGGCAACATTAAACATTTTAGTCTTCCGTCTCCTTTTCGAAGTTGTCTGGGTCCGAGATTATGGCGCCACCGTTACTCTGAACTTGTCCATTAACGAAACTGCTTGCTGAATATGCATTTTCCAGGGTATTTATCATGCACAGATCATAAATCACCACTAAAATGGGGGGGGGGGGAGGGGAAGAACCCTGTGCGCTCCATTGACCCAAGCAATGGCGACTCCTGCGAAAAGATGAGACACCGTAGCCGGAAGACATGTACACCCTCGCGAGCCACTTTCTCACTGCGAGAGTCGATAGATTTGTTATTGTAATTCCCATATGCCATCGATCAGAACCTTTCTCCCTATGTACGTGTTTGGTCTGTTAATAATAATCTCGTTTACAAATAGGCCTCTTAATAATCTGTCATTCTTTACTTTCGGCATTCTATTTTTTCTTACACATAATTCTTCTCTCTCTCTCTCTCTCTCTCTCTCTCTTGATGGATAACTATTTATCTTTACTAAGTGTACCTATGAATTCTTACTCTTTCTGCCGATGTCTTATCTTTCTCCCTGTTTTCTTTGTTTGTTCGTTATCTGATTCTCTCTCTCTCTCTCTCTCTCTCTCTCTCTATCTCTCTATCTATTTAATTACACCTATCTGTTATGTCTCTTTATCTGATATTCATTCCCCGTATCTTTATTCCTATTTCACGCAGGGACTGTCTTGAGTTCTGTTAGTGATGATGATGTAGAATGAAGAGGGAAGAATCCTATCCAGAGAGGTTCCTCCTTCATCATTCTACCTCATCCCACAAGTGTTCAGTTGAATCGCAGCTTCCAAGCTGTTATTCTCGAACCAAGTCACCGTAGAGTTTACTATAAGTCAAGAACATTGTTTTTCAATAAATATTATCGGTCTTTCATCGTAAATTTCCTTTCGTATAGGAAGTCTGGAGTTAACTCGATACGGGAAGTACACCTCCACGGTATAAATGCGAGAAAGACACATTCTCACTTCCACCATGGTACTTTACAATTAGAACAAAGTCTTCTTGCCGATAATATTTATTGGCTGCAACCAGATTCATATTCTCTCGTCTCCTGTGAAAGAGACGAGACTGCAACTGGCCAGAATACTCACTTCCAGTTCCAGAGTCCAATTTTTACGATTTTAGCACCACTATATAATTATTAAATAACCTTAGCTGTTGCTGAACAAGAACTTTTTTCATCGAATTGGATATCAAGTCGTTTTATTTTAAAGCGAATGTGGAGTAGTAATATCTTCATTTATACGCAAATTTTTACCGAAATTCCTATACATCATTATCAATTCACTTGTGCTCCTGTTGAGGTAATCGAATACTTTTGGTAGCGAAAAATGATTCGTTGAAAAAAATGGTAACCAGCGTGTGTTTCACATAACACACAGTACGCGAATGGAAGCTATAGATTAAATACTACTATTTTAAAAATGTTTTCGTTATTATTTGAATAATATTAAATAATTTATTAATAATAATATAAGAAATTTATTATTTACATAATTTTGATATTTAACTTAATAATAGTTTAATTTTTAATTTAATAATGTTAATTTTAAAAATACACCTTTTCTTTTATTAGTTCTTTAATACCAAATAAATCCATTGTAAAATTATTGTTGTGTAAGAAATTGCAATTACATATATTGTGCAATTATGTCTATTGCGAGATACATTACGAGATATCACGAGATACATGATATTATTCGACTTGCGGAGACAATGGATCAGACATAAAGTTGGTTAAAAAGCAAGCAAAACAAAAGTATTATTTTGTGGGAAAACAAAGTGGGACGCCTAGCGACGTGTTATGAACTCCAATAATGGACTATTGTTTGTTCGTTGAATAAATAATTAATTCAAAAAAAAAAAATTGATCAAAAAAAAATCACCAGTAATTTTCTTAATATTTTCGGTAAAATATTACATGAATCTAAGATACAGATAACCTAAGTGGAGTTGTAGTCCAAGTATTTAATAATTATATTGTGGTATTTTAAAACATTATTCTGGACGGTGATTTATCTCTAGACAAAAAAAAAAAAAAAAAAAAAAAAAAAGGACTTTTGGTAAATCCTAGATTTTACTGGTAAATCCTAGCCTTTACCCTAGTGAGGTGGTAAAAGTCCGAAAAATGCTTGTAAACGCTTCCATTTCGGGCTTTTATCAAACCATTTCGGCAAATGCTAGCATTTACCAACACCAATTGGTAAAAGTCCGTTTTGTTTACATTATAACAATTTGCCTTTGTCAATTTAAATTTCAAAACATAATGTCCAGAATAAACATTAAACGTAACTGCTTTATATTTAACTATATTTAATTAATGTATTATAAGAAAATGTTCATGAAATAAAAGTAACTTATTAATCACAATTTCCTTCGGCATTATCAAATCATAATTAAACTTATTTGTTACAACAAAGTTGACTGTTGTGACATTTGGAGTTACAAAGTAAAAAAAAAAAATTCTTTACACCTAACCTAACAGGAAATAAATAAATAAATAATAATAATAAAACGTAAGATATATTAGTACAAAAACAAACTGATTCTAGATCGTAGCCGCTCACACCCGTGTATACTCGCATTCGACTGAGCGGTTAGGTACGCGAACAGCTAAGAGAATCACGAGCATGTTGGGACCTGCCGACTACAGACTCATCGCTTATATTTAAAGATTATAATATTTATTTAAAGCCATGTATTTCAGTCTGAATATTACAGGCCATCAGTGGCGATCATGGCTGAGGTAGAGTGTCAACAATGGATTGATTTGAAAAAGTACGAGCCACGTGATCTTATACTTAACGCAAAGGTATAACTGAGGAAATATTGTATTATTAATTGCCGTAAAAAAGCCTTTAACAATGTGTGATTAGAATAAGACTTATATCTTAGATAGTGAGAGGCAGTCGTTACGATATTAAAGTTAATGAATAATTATTAATGCAATATTTCCTCAGTTATACCTTTGCGTTAAGTATATGATCACGTGGCTTGTACGCTTTCAAATCAATCCATTGTTCGCCTTCTATCTTGTAATGACCTGTAGTCGCCATTGATGATAGCCTGTAATGTTCAGACTGAAATACATGGTGGCTTTCAATAAATATTATTACTCATTTCCTTGTTTTTTCGTGTAAATTAAAGTTATATTTCGTAAGCAACTTTCACACACAGCAGGTTTCTTTCTTTTTTTATTTATTTTTAGCTATAGGGTGTCAATAGCGGTAAGCGTTTTCAAACTTACTATTCAAATACATTACTTATAAAAATTACCATAAAAACATTATAGCAAAAATAATATAGTTCATATTATAGAAGAGAATTTTATATAATTAGCCAGTTTAAGAAATAAATTTTATTTTTTACAATCTACCATTTTATAAATTTCATCATTTCTATATAACCTTAAAGTTCGTGGAATTTTTTTTTTTTTTTTTTTAGATAGATATTCACGGTACTAGTACACTTCGCTGCATGATGGAGTATGAGGTGGTATCAAAGGCGAGGAAGTAAACAAGAAGGTGGTATGGGATGTTTTCGATTTGTTGTTGAAATGATCATGTTTTCTGGATGAATCAAGAGGTCACATGGCACATAAAAAAATTACTTACATCACTTGGATGAAGAGGAGAATCAGCACACGTTTTGTCATTGTTATTGAAATGGAAAATGTTCAAATACTTGTTAATGCAGTTCTCTTTACAAATCGTGCTGTTCTTACAGTTTATATATGAAAATCTTTCATATATAAAAAATAAGATTTAAGAAACTTACACAATGAATAAATCTGTATGCTTGCACTTGAAACTTTTAATATTATAGCTAGCAACTCGACTTTATGTAACCGGGAACGAATTTACAGAAACATGTGACAAATATCTGAAATAGACAAATGAAGCTTGGGTAGAAAGAGTTGTAAACTCCAAAACAAAAAAATGATAGACATTTAACTGAAATATTGAAAGTTAAAATAGTAACTAGAGTTATAAAGCACCGAAAAACTATTTTTAATTTCGGAAGCTTTTAAACATTTCGAACAGGAAGTTGTTTATATTGATAAGTCGCAAACGTAAAACTCTTTCTCGTGTGTATCTTTTCGCGAGGCTTTGACAATCACCCCGTTTTTTAAAACCTGTTGGTAACAACAAATGCCGAATAAATAAAATCGCTAACATTTGAAGAGATAATAAATCCACAACACTCTCTAATTTAACTACACAAAACAGATTAATTAGAGTCCTATTGAATAAAACCCTTTTGCCTCTTAGAAGCTAAAGTTCCAAACTATAATGAATAAGAAGAAGAAGAAGGAAGTGTAACGGGTAAAGGATGATTGTGTGAGTAAAGCAAAAATAGCAGAACGTCGATGAACTATATACGCAAAATGAAATGGTGACGCACAACGACTAAAGCCAGTTCTGTTTTCAAAGCTTGCAGGAATGTGTTGTGTCAGCTGTTTGTATCAAGAATAAAGTTACAGGGAATGCGTGTAGAGTCCACTTTGTCAAGCAAACGTATTACGCTCACTCCGGAAAGTAAGAAAACAGTAACACTATCTCGTAATTTATCTGGGTTGATAGAAGACAAAGAATGTTAGTAAAGGGGGACGTTATTAAGGGGTTGTAATTTACATTCTTTGTTTATGGTTTATCCTTTTCGGCAAACAAATCCTCCCTTGCTGCCAACTATCTCGGATTAGTTTTCTCTGATTCTAGCAGTGAATAGTTTTGCAAACTTCGTCAAGATTCAACAAACTTACACAAAGATAATTGTGGATTTTCCACTGGTTAAAATGATACTTTAAATATTATATTCGTGTTTTAATTCTCTATTTTAAATCAAAAATAAGAATAAAATAAGAATTTTTTTGAATGAAAGAAAGATTAAAAAGCTTTTATTTAATTATATTTTTCTTTTTTCTAGAGTATTTAATAGTATAGTGAATACACCTTTTATTTTTTTATATATGAAAAATATATGAATTATTCGATTTCACATGCTACTTATTTGTACACTTCAGGTATTTGTATACTCATGGCAATACGTCTTGTTACTAAATTTTCATGAATGAACCAGATATTTTATTTTACCCCACTTCGGTACCTATAATGAAGTTGAGTCTTACCTTTATCTTTGACATTAACGAAGCTAACTTCTTAAACGTATCCTGCAGTGTGTAAACTGGGATTTTGTTCAAACTAAGGCAACCATTGTGCTCTTAATTCTCTCGATGGATACCCCTTCAACATAGCTGGGTTTTTCATATAGAAGAGCCACGGAGTAGACAATACAAGTTTGTTGAGAAAGTCCACAAATTTTGATGTTCATTTTCCTGGTATTATTGCAATGACTTGTAGTGCAAACTAGGCGAAGCATCCCCATTTTAAAGCATAATCCCATTGTCTCTCATCCACCCCATCACACGCATAAGAAATACGATGATACTGTCTAGTAATCTCTCTCTCCATAATAATTACAAACTTCTTTATCACCCTCCATTCTTTTTAAATATTCTCTCTCTTGCTTTTAATGTAACTTTAAACTTTTCTGCATATTTCTTTTTACATCTAAATCCCACATCTTCGCTCTCTTAATGTTCCATTACTGTCCAAAGCCTTCGTAGTTCCATCGACGATCGGAAAGACCTGGGTTCGATTCCCGTCCATGATGTGAGGAACCATTATTTGGTCTCCTTCGACTAAAGGTGAGTTAGCCGGTCCCATACGGAGGTAGGGTTTTTCCATCTGGAAACTTGGGTTTTTCGTCCCCTAGAACAGGCAAGCCAGTCCCGTGAGATTATCAGGAATACTTAAGACTCAGCCATAGGCTTAATTCGTCAGCTATTCCGGTCCCGGATAAAATTAGGGTGGGGGGAGGGTGCCGTACCATCCCTTAAAAGGGACTCACGGCCGTGGTATCATCGTACGAAATAAATAAACTGACTGTTCACCTCTTAGTGTAATTACGAACTATTATTTGTCTGTCCAAAGCTATTTGTAACTAATAATCCATCATTATTAAATATTAATTCTTTCTCTCTTTCTGTATAATTATTCTTATTTCCGTTTTCCTTCCTGTCTTTTCTTCCATAGAAGTGTTTATTCTTTCACTCTGTATTCCGGTATAACTATTAATTCTTTCTCTCTCTCCGTGTGTGAACTTGCGCGGTTCGTTTTCAATATAACTATTAATATTTATTCTTTCATTGCTTCCCTCATTATTTTCTTTTATGTGTCTTTCATTTTCTCTTTGTCTTTCTTTCTTTCATCCAGTTACACTATTATATATTCTTCATCTGTCTGTAATTCCGTGTTTTTCATATCTCTTCCTTTTCTTCTATCTCTTAGCGAAAAGTTTAATTTTTTTTTTTTTTTGTCTCTCGTTCTCCATAACGAATACTTCGCTCCCCTCCCCGTCTCTTTTAGCATCGCTAAAGAATTTTCTGTATTTACTGAAAACGAAAATGTCCTTCATCTGCATAGGAAGTACAACCACGGCGAGTTCTAAGGTTGCCATAGCGATGCGTGTCACGGAGTGACCGATGGTGATGTATTCGCCCTTTTCTTTTCTTACCATCCGTTGTCTTCGATAACTTTTACTGACATCGAACATCACCTGCGTTTTTGGGAGAAAAAGACGGACAGGACCCATCTTCTTGTGTCGACTTCGCTTTGTCACTCACGGACTGCACGATCCCATCAAGCAGCCGATCACGTGAGTTTCCGTCGACAGCACTTTGCAGTAATTAAGTAAATGCCACGCAGAGAAAGTGGCGAAGAATAAAAAAAAAAAAAAAAATGAAAGAAGAGGAAAGAAATGAACGAAGGAATGAGACGCAGGAAGATCGTAAAGCCACCTGATTAATCCGGTGACATCTGTGATGTCCCGGGGATTGATTGTTTGGACTCATTGTCTTGTTTAAACAGGATTAGCCGCTAGACACGGCTCGTAAGTACTCGCATTGGACTTAAGACCGCGGAGACTTGGAACAACATTACGACGCCACGATAGCGGGATGTCGGCAGCAAAGTCGGAAGTCTCTTGCACGGCACCGCATAAAAGTACGTTTAAATGCATGCAGACGAACAGGAGAATGGACGAAAAGGTATCGAGATCAGCTATAAAAACTGAAATGTTGTCATTACATCATGTACAATTGCAAATGGGTTGGTTGAGTGAGCAGGTGCATTGTCATGGTAAAGTTCCCCTTTTTGATGGAACCGTTGCTGATCTGGCTTATCGAAGTGAACAAAGTCAGTTTGAATACTCTTTTCAGCATATCAGATATCAATTATCGACAATTTAATTTTTAATTCAATACTTTTTTTAGTGTTCAGTTAACAGAATCGGGAGAGGAAAAGAAGGCAGCTGACAATTAACCTAATAACGATTTTGAACAATTTGAATCTGGCAAACTTAAGTAAAAGTTATTGAATTTAGTTCATGCTCGAAACACCAAACACTCAGAAAGCCAAATAATTCGTAGTCATTTTACATTTTCGACAGTTCTTTGTATTACACAGCTGAAAGACGAAGACACAAAACATTCAATCAGTTGCTGCCACAAAGAAAAAATGGATTTGTTTTTCCCGAAGGGTCATATCCATCCGAGCTTTAAAGAACTTTGGCGGCCTCTTTCACTTCTGCAGTTCTAAGTCTGGGTGCACTGCTAATTGAAAATATAATAGATCATGCCATTAGATTAAAAAAAAAAGTTGAGGAAGTTACGACCAAGAAGCTAAGCTTACGATGCCAATATGTTTGTTAGTTGTGTGTGTGTGTGTGTGCGCTCTTCGGATGGTTTGTCTCTTTTCGAGAAATGAAAAACTCAGATTTCTTGCAGGGAAAACCCTTGTGTATCTCCATACAATACGCCAACGTAGATCTTAGATGAACTAATTTTTTTAAAAAATATAATAATAAATAGAGTGCTATCAACACTGAAATAATCTTTCATGTCCTTTTTAGGGGCGTTTATGAATGTAAGACTATTTCGCACCGATTGACTGATTTTAATGAAATTTCGCATTTAGGATTTTAAAAAAAATCAAGTTATCTTAATTTTGTTCATATTAAGACCACTTTAATGGAAAAGTTATTTGAAATGATACAAAACTGTACGTTACAAAGGAAAAAATATTCTCCCTCTCTCTCTCTCTCTCTCTCTCTCTCCATCACACAATTCCGAAACTGCTTCACGTGCATTTAATGTGAACATGAATGACGAGTTATACAAGAATGCTGTTGCAAAACACACCTTATTAGGATTGTCAGGTTTATCTGCCTACCCCTTTTTTGTAATCAAGGACTCATACTGCTGGATGTTAAGGACCTCGTAGTTCACCCTACTGTTGTGTGAGCTCACAGGGCTTCACGAATTTCACTGAATCTGTGTAAAGAACATTTAAAGGTTTGTGGACATCCATTAACGATATGCAGGCACGTCCCTCATGTTGTAGAAGTTGTATGAAGGAAAAAAACTCGTTAAATGAATTGGAAGGTGTTGATAACATCTTCAACAATACCCTGGATCATGTTCTTTATGATTTCTTGATCACTTGGCACCCGAGAGAATCATGCATCTTTCTTTGACTTAGAGTCTAAGTCTTAGACGATACAACGAAGAATGTGTTTCTTAGGTACTACCATAGTCTTCGAGTGGCTAATACATTGTCCATTCTTCTAATCCACATTTTCAAATATATTACATAAATTTTTATTTTTATTTTTAAATATTAGCTCCGTCCATTTTTTTTATGACCTATTCAAACGATTTGAATAACTTAAAAGTTTGAATGATTTGTGGTTATGAGCAATAAATTTAACTTTGTAATGCATTTTAAATCAAGTTGAAGGATTATAAGGTTGTAGAAGGGATAGCCAATCAAAACGAAAGCCATTGAATAACCTGATTGGTTGTCCGAACACCAGCTGTAAATGGTCAGTTGACATGCGCATTCAACTGAGATGTGAATTTTGGTTGTTTTATTATTGCAATCATTCGAAATATGTAAATATTAATGAACACGCGTTTTTTTTTAAATTTAATTGTTAAGCGAGATTATCACGTGCTTTTTTAATGCTCGTGATAATGAAAAACATTGCTTAAACTGAGTAATGTAAAACATCATTTTTTTTTCATTTCACGTTTTAGTTCAAATAAAAAATAAAATAAAAACAACGCAACGCAACGATGTGTGTTTGTGTGTGTGTGTGTGTGTGTGTGTGTGTGTGTGTGTGAGAGAGAGAGAGAGAGAGAGAGAGAGAGAAGAAAAAACTGACCGAAGGCAATAAATTCCAAAACTGTAAATTGACGTCAGAAATGGCGACCACCCTCCAAGTCCCTTTGCATCATCTTCCCATCACGAACTTCGTCATCTTCACTCCAACGCATTTCGCTTTATTTCCATGCGGAGGCGAGATTGCTACTTAAGAGTGTAAGCTACTGGGAAAACCCAACCTCTTCGGTGTATCCTTTTTTTCTATTTCCTAAACTGCTCATTGCCACAACGGATACGAGAAAAACTCCCCTATTCACCTCCGTTTTTTTTTAAACAAAAATCTATATTCTAAAAGATTGCTCTTTTCCCTCTGTGAGCTTTGGTTCAATCGCTTCTAAAAAAAAGCCAAAAAAATCGCTCGAAATCCGACTCTAGATGTTTTTTTTTTTTTTTGGCATACGTTAAAAACTTCAAAAATCTTAGTACTTATTTCTGCCCACAGATGGCGTTCTTGTAGCCACCGGAAGAACCAAGCATTTCCTCCTACTCATCTTGGTTTAAAAGGCGAATATTGTTTTAGTTAAAAAATGTGCTCGAGCGTATCTCAGGCAACGGTTGTAGATTTCAAATGACGTCACTCACGCGATAGCGAATTTGAGAAAGAGTACTGAAAGGTGGGGAGGGAGGGGAGGGGGTTGAAAGAATGGCAGTCTATGAGCTATTAAAGAAATCATTTTTGTCATAGACGACATGTTTGCTAATCCATCATGGCCCGCTAACACTGGTCTAATATTTACACTATCTCGTTGCCCTTAGCAGAAAGAGAGCGATAGTGGGATAAAACGCTAGCGTTCAACTAGCTCGCGAATTGCTTAAGACTGAATATTAGCTACCGTTATACTTTTTTTTTTTCCCTCTTTATTGTGTGTTGGTAGATTTTGTTTAGAGAACATGGTTTGAGTTCGGAGATAAGAGGTTATTATGGAGCTTATTATGGCAGCAATTTAAGTTTGGGTCGAAGAATACTGATAGTTTTTTTTTTTTTTGGCCAATATCTCTATTTTTGGAGAGTTAATATTTTATCGACTGCAGCCAAGTTTGCGTGAAGAAATTCACTGAAAATGATAGGTTTATTCAATTACTATACTTAAAATATAGTTTTCACGAACGTATTGGGAAATATATAAAACTATTACAATTTTCAAATAGTCGCACAGCTGCGGAAGACTTATCAGTTATTTTTTTATTGGATAATCACCTTCTTCCTTCCCCCCCCTCTCTGACTTTCGACTGGAAAAATACATTGTTGCCATGAGGCAAATAGAAAGGATATATTTCATAAGCATTACTTAATTGATTGTTTTTCAAGGCGAAATACAAAATGCACGAATTTTTTTGCATGCATTTGTTGGAGATATGACTTTATAAATAATTCATCTGGTGTGATGGGTCATTATGGCAATTCTTTTTATGTATCGCAGAGTTCTTCGGCTAGCTATTCAAAGCATGTATTATTGATTTCCTAAAGAGAGGAGGGGGGGGGGTGAATTCTTTATAAAATTACATTACAGTAAATATTGAAAACATTAATTGATATAAATCTGAGTGCTTCTTGGAGTGGAAAAAAAAAAAAACATTATTGGGCGATTGTTGTGCCATCTAGTGGTATTCTTCAGAACTAAGAGAATTTTGTATTATGTCAATAGAGGTTTTGGAAACTTGTTAATTTTTAGGTTTTTACGCCATCTGGTGTCTATTTTAGGAAAATCCAAGTACCCATCATCGGAACGTGGATACGTAGTTTTATGTTAATCCATATATAAGTTTTTAAGGTATAGGAACGATCAAAGTTTCATGGGAATGGTACTCTGCCTTTGATTTTCACTGACTTGCTGATTCCCTTCTGGTCAGTAATTCAATCTTAACGACCGAAGTAGCTATATTAACTCAATACTTGCTCCCGACCAATACTGGTCTCTTGTAAGGCAGACTATATAAAATGAAGCCATCATTTCTGAATCAGTTGTTTTATTGTCATCGATTTTCTGATCTTATAGTTTTATGTCTAGTAGCGCCGCCCTGGTGAACACTTTCGAAAACTCTTTTTTTTTCCCTTTTTTTTTTCCCATAATCAGAAATTTGAGATCACTATAAGATTATTTTTGCTACTGGATAATTCAAAGAGGTCGAAAAATGTCTTTAAACGAGTTCTGGAATCCCCGCTGTTATTTTACAAAGTCAATTTCTTCAGCCAAAGATGTTTCTTCTTCTTTTTTTTCCTGTAGAACATGAGGTCACAAACTCCAGAACTTTAAGGTAATTCTGTACCGTTTTCGTTCACTGACTAGTAATTTAAAATTTGAGAAGCGCGCTTTATTTACTCTACGAGATCCCGCTTTTCCAAAGAATTCTTTGTCCTGTTTGTTTCTAGATCATACCGGAAGGGCTAGATTCGCTCATAGTAGTTTCATCTGGTTGCCTTTTCATGAAGTTTGTTTCTCAATGCAGCCATACTACATCATCATCAATATTATTATTATTATTATTATTATTATTAAAAGATACGCTATAATAATATATTCATTCTATTCAGACTACAACCCGAACACATTACAATTATGCAATATAAAATGGCAAAACTTATACGGGAACAAACAGAAAAGGCCACATTTACAATGATAGTATAAAATATTTACAAGGTAAAATACATATTTTGGTAAACGTGTTAAAAAATCACTTCACTGCTATCTACGGAATAACTAGAATAGCATATGAGATAACAAGACCGCAGTCAACAAGCTACTTCACATATAAATATGACAATCACTAAAGGAAAGCCATCTTTGGTGCTTCTGTATTCCGGACATGATCAACAAACTGTCACTCGATAAGAGCAACCTTGGTAGCTGTACGAAGCTGAAAAGGTCAGTATGTACATATTATGACAATATAGAAAATTAGAAGCGAATTATCGACGTAGAAGCACAATAAAGCTCTCTTTAATGCCAGTATAAAGATAAAAACACATGCTGTCCAATGACATGACATACCCTTATGTGTCTGTGTGTGTGTGCGTGTGTGCGCGCGCGCGCTTTATTTTCTGCTGCCACTTTACCTAAAATACATATTTAGTTAAACTGATTCTTAACGTGTTGTGGATCTTGAATCAAAACACAAACTATCTAAAATCATTCTCAGAATAAGCTTCAAGAATGTGGCTAAAATATTACCAGAACACAACTAAATAACTTCACTGCAATTGTAAAAAAAAAAGTATTATTGATCTTACTAAAGCTGCATAATAACATTATAAAATCGAAATAAAATGTTAATATTAAAAACAGCGAATTCATTGACGAAAATGGACTTTATAAGCAACATTTAAGATCATTGTAAAGTGAAAGGCTAGCATTTACCCAAGATGTTTATTGGGCATGTAAATAATCAATGATATTAATAAACAATGAAATTAAATGGGGAAAAAAAATTAGAGGCCTTCTACCGTCAGACTTAAGTCCATGTAAGGCGACAACTGTATAATCTCAACGCGTTATCCATCCTCTTTTATACCTTTAAGGAACATGTAACCAGTGTTTGAAGTTATTTTTATGTTCGTGGAAAAACCGGTGAACCTGAAAGAAATATAATTTAAACCGAGACCAACTAACTCAGTGCTGAAAAAAATGTATCTTTCCATGTATTCCATTTATTAAATAAATAAATCCGACGCTTTCCTTCTTGTGAATATAAACTACAATTATGATAACTTTCCCCTTATTCTTCCCATCCATTATCACTGAGACTGGTAGGGATAATGAGAACAAGATATGTCCTCTCTCGTTCTCTAATCTTTCCTCGGTTGCTGAAGCCCGGACTGCATACTTACCAGCATTCCTCCAGTTCCTGGCATTCCAGGCTTGCGAAGGCTATCAAAGCCGACATGACACAGGCATCTGTATTACAGATATCTGTGTAGGCTTAGCTCTGTCGATGGTTGGGTTAACCTAGATTTTTCTGATGTAGGCGTATGACGTGTGTGTGTGTGTGTTGGATATGTTGCAAATAGCAACAATAACGATAAGCCAATGACAGGCCAGGCGTTCTGGTACGATATGAAAATACTCAAGCAATTGGGGATCAACATGACAAGACCGGTTAAGTAGAAGTAGGGATGAATGAATAGAAAGATGGGGGAGAGGAAGAATCCGTGTTGTTCAAATAAATAGACAGCATCCTGCTAGATGACATCTAGGGAAAGTTATGCTTCACTTCTCCCCCCCCCCCCAAGAAGAAATTAACGGTAACCATGACAACGGGAAAAGGGGGGGGTTGGTATCGCGGCTGTCTATTGCTTTTATCGAATAAGAAAAAGCAGGAGAACATAGAGACTAAAAGAAGACTGCATAGGGAGAAGATAAACAAGATGAGCCGGGAAATTCAATTTGTGTTAGCATTCAGACGTAAGGCTTTTCATGTTTTTTTGACCGAGAAGTTCAATTATGGTTGGTCCAAGGAGACAATATACATACCACATGTTTCAGACAACGTTCTTATTGTGCGCAAATTTCAACAAGCTGTATACATTACAGGTAAAATTGTCTTTTATATGCTACCGAACAGAGATGCCCTCTAGTGGTCAGAGCTTATTTAAATTTCATTTATTTATATTTTTACATTCAATAATATATATATGTATTAGTCCGCTTATAGTACTACTATTTGCAGTCTTTGGTAGATAGGATTAAAATAAATTAATATGCAATTTAAAATACATAAATTTTAAAACAATAATAGCATTATTATTAGTAGTAGTAATAAATAGAAATTCCACGGAGTCCCATGACTCATCACGGGAAGTTAGTTGATGCTACCCCATCCGCGTTTGTGTCTGTGAATTGCGTGTGTTCTCAATATGTAGAACATGCATTTTCTTTATTTAGAATATTTACATTTACAAAATGGTGACTTATAGTTTTATTATAAAAATATTTATTAGGAATATATACTGTGTCTTGATTAACAATTTATTAGCATGGATTTCTCAAAAGTCCTTATAAGGACTGGCTTAAAGGGGCGAAGCAAGAATGCTTTTCATATTCCCCGTTATCTGCAGAGGACAGTGTAGGGATAAGGTGTTATTGAGCAATTAAAGCTCTGATCATGGCAGGAGGGTAACAGCAATAGCCGAGCCTCAGTTAGAACTTCATTAACTACAGCATTGCCATCCATTACCCTCCAAGGGCATTCCAATATTTAGATATAATTCCTTTGCATATATTTTAATGGTGTTGGAATACTTTTCATAAATATTTAATAATTATCAGACATTAAACTTTATAATTTCTATATTTAATAAACTTTTTACTTTTCCAAATTTTATATTAAGTTAATATTAAAATATACATAACAAATTCGTGTACTTGTAAAATTAAATATCTGATTCTATTCGTTTGTCATTTGATGCCATAACATGAGCTTGAATTCGACATGGAATATATTCTAGTAACAATTCACCGGATTCCTAATAATAATGAACTATTTTAGTACTACGTATCATACTAAAATAACATTTAGTATTGCCTACACATATTAAAGCACTGTAAAGTTATGTTTTTCCTCTGTTATTTACTTATATGTGTACATAAAATTTAGTTTAATTTAGCCCCTCAGTGTACATAAAATACTTTACATCATCAATAATTACCTCGGTTACGATGATTTGGTAAGCCGATTCTTTTCGGTTTATCAAACTCCTGCTAGGTGGCGCTACCTGAATCGAACATAACTGTCTCGAGAAATGGACTGCTGGGGGATTATATTTGCTAAAATTTTGCTGAAGTGCATTTTCCAAACAGTAAAAACTGGCATTGAGAGATATAACAAATTTATACGCCATTTAATAAAGTTCTCTTATATCATGGCCTTCTTTACGACTTGTATTATAACGTACTTGGTCCAATACTGCTTGTCATCTAATTTCTGGTCTTGTTTTCACTTTGCCTTGATAGCATGCGGTGTTGTTTATTTGTCAGCTAACTTAGCTGCGTGTAGATTAACAAAGCGTGGTAATTGAAGTTAAGGTTGGGCTGTGAAAAGACTGTAAATGCGTGAATATCTGGATGAAAGCGATGGCAACTTGAAATGCTTGGATAAATGTCAATGTCACTCATCTTTCAAATCCTAAACCTAATTACTTGGGTCTACCAGCAGAAATCTAATTAATATAGAGCTCGCACCGCGCCCCCTTTTGCGAATAAAACTGAGTGAATGACAGTAGCTGAATTAATAGATAGAAAGACGCACAGAGAGAGAGAGAGAGAGAGAGAGAGAGAGAGACGATTACATCCATTTATAATAGCCGGAAGTTCATACCAAAGCCACCTATAGAAATAATGTAGCGTTAAATATTGACCAATTTATCAGTTGACATTGATGGCAAATGGTGACATTTATTTCCGGTTTTGGAAGATAGAAAAGCAGCTGTTATTTCATCCCCCCACCCACTCTCTCCATTTCTTCCTTCTGCAAAGAATCCAGTGTAACTTACACCTGGACAAATAGACGAACAGATGGATCAAATCTCTACTCATAATTGCACTCCTATAAGATGTTTCATCTGGTCTTATCATAAAAAAGGTGGATTCATAAACATTATTAAACTAATTAATGGAGGTATTAATTATCTTATGTTGACGGTGATAAGAAACTAATAATAAAATAAATAAGACAGTAGTAGTAGCTAATATTTCTCTGAAATTCCAATCAGTATCTTCCGAGCTTGCTTGAAATCCAGTAGGAAGTAGTTCTTTTGTCAGTTACTATTTGAATTGTTTCTAACAGTAACTGCTCAGTTATTTAAATTTAAAAATGATCTTATTTTGTTTTCAGTGTTGTTTAATGCTGTCAAATTTTAGATGAATAACTGCCAACACTCTTCAGATAACATAACTTATTTAACGTGAATATGTTTTATTTAAATAAAATAAATATTGTATAATAAATTAATTTTGTTTAAAAAAATATGTGTTGTAGGATGATATACTATGTTCGATATACATACTATACATCGGGCGCCGCCTAGTGGCTAAATTCTTTTCTATGTCTGTTTATTTTTTGACATTTTGTATCACAAAACAAATATGGGCAAATGCATAGTATTAATTATAATTTACATCATTATTATTCGTAATTATTGATTATGATTATTATTTATTTGTCATTTCGTGTAGACATTCGCGTAATTCAAAATAAATAATTAAAATTATTTTAAATCATTCCTTATTATTTATTAAAATAAAATAGTATTTAATACATAGTGAGAAGAATTGCAATTCTTCTCATTATGTTAGAGGGCGCTAACAGTTTGGCTAAGATTAAAATGTAGTATCTGTTCCTGAAAGAAACTTTGAATTCATAGTGCAAAGGAACATTTGCTCTAACCAGAGAAACATTAGCTTCACAATGCAATTCGTTTGCTTCCTGCATTATTGTATTACTGATGTTCACAAGCTGCGAAATCTTTTGAAAATAGACAAAAATTATTGAAAATATTATCAAAACTTATACTATATCTTAACTAAAATTTAATTAAATAAAAAAAATAATTAAAAAGTTTATTTAAACTTTATATTTTTTAATATTCTCAAAAAATATATGAAACACCTTTAAATTTCTCATATCATAATACTTTATTAAGGTTATGAAAGCAATTCATGTATATATATATATGAGAGGGAAGAGAGAAAATATATATATATATGAGAGGGAAGAGAGAAAATATAAGGGAGGGAATCATGTAAGGGAGGGAAGACAGAAAAAAAAGATTAATACCTTGAGGGTAATGGATGGCAATGCTGTAGCCAATGAACTGAGGCTCGGCTATTGTTGTTACCTTCCTGCCGCGATCAGAGCTTTAATAGCTCAATAACCCCTTATCCCTACACTATACTCTACAGATAACGGGGAAGATGAAAAGTATTCTTGCTTCGCCCCTTTAAGCCAGTCCTTATAAGGACTATTTCATGTAAGAATAATGGAGAAAAGTCCTTTTTAGGACTCCCAGGGTAACGAATGGCAATGCTGTAGCCAATGAAGTTTTAAATGAGGCTCGGCTATTGCCGTTACCCAGCCATGACCAGAGCTTTTAGCATCAGTAACACCCCATCCACACAGATTTTCTTCATTCAGATGACGGGATAAAGAGTCAAGGACTCAGTCCATCTCCCAGTTCTTTTAAGAACTTTAAGATTTCATGTAATTTTCAATTAGGATGCTATTAAATTCACATCTAACTAATAGCCAATAGATAGTAAAAGTGCGATTATTGATATTTCATCTTTAAAGATAAAAGTAATATATATATATATACATAAAATCATCCTGAAAAATATCAGATTCCATGATATGATGGAATGCGAACACTCATAGACAGTAACAAATTATTATAAAAATACAAAGTATAACACCTTATATAGAGCAATAATGTATAATGCGATATACTAATATTAGCAATATTAATACTACTAATAATAGAGCATAAAAACTTTAGACAAAGTAATAATATAATAATAATGATAGGGTGTTAAGAGAGATATAGTAATAATATAAAATACATCGTATAACAATATGAAACAAAATCTAATAAAAATAATAGGGCACTTAAAACATAGACAGAGTAATAATAATTTAATGAAAAAGAAATAGAAAATTTGAAATATCTGCATGAAACATATATTTCATGAATAGTACATTATCAGACTCCTAATTTAAATGGCCTTTCCCCAAATAGACCGCTCTATGAAGCCCTGTTGTGAACTGTATGGACTCCCCCACATACGGAGTGACGAAAATGTCTATCCCGTCAATTAAGTGCATACATTGTATTTTTATTTTTTTTTTTGTTCGTTTATTAAAGATCGAAGGTACTTCCTTATAAGTTTATGATATTGTGATTAGCTTTGATGTTGGCTCTGTGTTCGCTAATCTCTTTGGCCGACACAAATATTTCCTCCTGATGTGAAAACATCTGAATTTGTTATATAATCAGTTCTTCTATTTCCTTCTTTGCTTAATTACTATCTGGAACGTACTTTTTCCACCAAAGTTTTGTTTTCCTCAACCTCCCTTCTGGATCCGCTATGTAGATGTTGTAATTTTGCTACTTTGCCTCATTTTGACGGTGAACTTGCAATTTGATTATATCAAATCAATAGTCAATATTTGCATATATCCAACTCACTATGGAAAATATGTGTGTGTGTGTGTGTACTGTTTAAAATTAGTATTAGTAATGCCACTCTCATTGGCAACCAGTGGACTGTCCGCTCAGTCTCCAAAACGTAGGTAGGGTTAAAACTCTCTTGTCTATTCCCTATAAGGGGAAATAAAAGGTCTTAGCGGATTTATTCATATTCTTCTTATTATTATTCCTTCTGTCCTCTTTTACCTTACGGTGTCGAGGATTTTTTTTACATTTAACTGCTACCGTATCGCGAGGATAAGGTGATTAGCCCTGTGCCTCCTGGTGTGTCTTATGTTTGTAGATGGGTGTATTTACGGGGCCGGTTTGCCTGTTCTAGGGGAGTTTCCGAGTGAAAAGAAAAAAACCCTACCTCTCTATGAGATCGGCTAATTCACCTTTAGTCGAAAGAGACCAGATAAACGTTCCTCACAGGAATCGAACCCAGGTCTTTCCGACTAAGCTACGAAGGCTTCTTGTATTTGTTTTATTTAAATTCCATTGCTAATTTTCAATGAATTATTACTGTGTCTAAAGTATTTATAACGCCGGTCTGGTATGTCACAGTATCACGGAAGCTAATAACAATCATTTCAACAAATAACAATAATAATAATATATATTTCTAACAGTTTGTTATGCGTTGTAATAGAAGACTACAGCTTTTTGGGTGTGAGATTAATCTAAATTCCCTTCTGTGTGTTAAAGTGTTTACTGAAAAGAAGATTAGTCTAAACTTTTCAGTTTAAATTAATTAGCAGATTGAAAATTGAACAGCTGTATTAATGAGACACAAATGTATTCTATAATTGTGTTCTATACGTAATGTCAATCGCGGCGCATCTATCTATATTATTCGATTTTCTCTGCATCCTAGCAATAATCTCTCGCGTGTGATCTTCTCGAGGTGTTGACTAAAGAAAAGAAACTAATTGAAGTCTTTTCTAACATTAATCACCCATCTTTTTCTGCTTGTGTATCGAATATTAGCTCATTTTTCTTTTATGTCAGTGCAGTTTTGTTTTTCAGTGCGAAAACTCATTTGGGGGAACAAAGACAGCACTCCCTGGTGGTAAATAAGTTAACGACCAAAGTTTCTTTCTGTTTTTTTTTTTTTTTTGACAGCAATAAATGAGATTGGTAGCGAAACCTCTGGCTATGCCATCTAAAAAACTAATTTTTTATCTTTACAAGAAATATGTTTACTACTCTAGGGCACAGTCGAAGAAAGGACTACTTTAGTGAAAAGCCACCAGAAAACTTGCCTTTCCAAACGACGCAAAATGCTTCGTACACCTCCTACCCCCTCCGTACGCGACGGTGGGAAGCCGCTATTGTCTCATTAAGGAACGAATTTAGCCGCTGAAAGGGAGAAGGGTCACAAATCAGGGCGGTGACAGCCAACTTTTATATCACCAGTGAAAAACAACATTCCCATGATGCATCGGGGCTTCCTGTAACGTCACACACACACACACACACACACAGACGCTATCATTTTTTGAACAAAATGCTATGCAAATAGTTGAAAAACTTTTACTACTCTCTTGGGAGCGAACGAGTAAAACGAATTGCCCTAAGGTGTGTGTGTGTATCAGAGAGCGACAGGTTTTCTTCTTCCACCCTCCCTCATTCAAGGAGGGGGGGCGGGCGGAAATGCTTATCTGATTAATAGCAGATAGGCACAAGAGTGAGGCAATGCAGGCCTGCGCGCTGTGTGGTGTGAAAAGAACAAACTGCTTTAATTTGAGGGCATAATTAGGTTTAATTATGTAATGGGCGCGATAGAAAGCTTGACGAAGACGCTCAACATGCGTTTCTTTGTCTCCAAGGAGATATTTTCCATGGCGAGCAGAGACAGCATCTCTCTTTATAGGGAAGCGCTCATATGGGACCAATTATTTACGGAAAACTGCCGGAAAAATATTCTCGAAACTCAAAAACTCACCCGATTAAGCTCTCCGTATAAGATAGCTGGCAAGTGATGTATCAGCTTGTACGATGCATTTTCTCTGATAGTCAATGGAGCGTCAGACTTTAGATTACAACTTTTGTGCTTTTAATTCTTTCGTTGAAATATAGCAGGATGAAATGACAATGCAGATTTTTTTAAAAAACTCCTTTTGCAACTGTTTATATTGTGAACCTGATATTAAATAATTTCGTATTATATCCGTTGTTTATTCCTATTTCTGTAATTATTTACGATAATATTGTTTAGAATTAAAGATAAGTTATTGTTGGCAGTCGGTATCGAGAATAACGGAAGTAAAGCGACGTCTAGTGTCAGTTTCAGAAAAGAATAATCTAGTTAAAATAGTGCAAATTTCATGTGTGTATATTGTTTAATACTTATTTTTTATTGGATAGATTGAGAGCGTGAGACTAATGTGACGTTATTGCGATCTCTTACTTTTAATCTTTTATTATTAAAATTATCTTAGAATAAATATTGAAAAACTTATACTTTTTTCTAAAAATTTATTTATTTCTTTATATATTGAAAATTATTTCCAAAATATTAAAAACATAAAACACACCTTACATTATTTGGAATAATTTTTAATAAAAGGCTAAAGCATCGTTCCTAAATTAGCTCTTCACTCATTCTGTTTAAGTGATCATACCACCTGAGATTAGCTTTGTTAACGCATTCCTGGATGCTGACAATATTAAATTGTTTCAGGTTTTAATTTTAATTTATTATTCGCGGATTAGTTAGATCAGTGGTTCCGAACCTTTTCCCACTTACTTTTACCTCTTTTAAACCCATTTCTATAAATTGTATCCCTTGTTTTTAAAATAGCTGTTTTTAAATACTGACTTTTATTGTTCCATAAATAACGTTTTGCATTTGGTTTACTTTACTTGTTTTTCCGCCATTACTGATTATTTTTCCTGTACCCCTGAACGGCCTACACGTACCCCAGGGGGTACGCATACCACCGGTTGGGAACCGATGAGTTAGATCTACCGTTATTGAAAATTTGCAAGCTAATTACTGTCTCGTATTTCTCACTGGTATGTATAATTGATCCCACCCATGAGAAGTCACAAGACTAATAACAACAGTACCATGGATGGAAATCTACTACCAAGTTGAGTATTGTCATCTCCTCTTCTTAGATGGTATTATTGTCTGAAATGGTACGTGTTGAGTCAGTTTATCGAAGTTACTAGCTAAAAAAAGGCTCAGAAAATATTTCTATTGTGGGTAACTAGAATATTATAGAATTTTCTGTAGAATTCTGTACATAAACAAATTCTGTAGAATTTTGGATATAAAACTTGAACATTGTTAGTATTTAAGAGAATTTGACCTAAGAAACTTAAACAGCATGGGAGATTAAAAGTTAATAAAGCATTATTTAAATTAAGGGGATATTAAATCCCACATTATTTCAAAGCCGAATAAGAAACTCAAAGATCGGAATCAAAGAGTTTCATGGCGAATCAAATATGAATATAATCGCATTGAAATAATGTGGGATTTAATATCCCCTTAATTTAAATAATGTTACATCGCCGAAGTGAAGCCTATTGGCTCTTTATATTTAAGTTAATAATGTATTTGTTTGCAGTACAAATGATAGGATAGAAGCATAGAAATAGATCGAGATGTATACAGGTCACTCAACTGCCTTAAAAACTGAGAACTAAGCCAATTAGAGATGTAACAACTAATTATCCCCTTTCGAGAGGGGGGGGAGGAGTTGATAGCGAACTAACGAATCATGTAATTCTCATTCTGTCATCATCCATACTCGAAAGGAGGAGCCACTGTAGCTATATTGGGATCGAGTTTGCCCTTTAGTTGGAAAGACCTGAATTCAGGTGGTTAACCGGTCTCGTACGGAAGTGGAGGTTTTTTCTTCTGGAAACTTCTGGAGTTTTTCAAATGAATTATTAATATTCTCTCTAATAAGAATAAATAAATAAATATATAAATGTTTCTGATTATACGAGAATATCAACCGTATCGTGAGTCTGGTGACAAAATCACGGCACATTTTATTCCTTCTCTCTATCTGTAATTAAAAAAAAACAACAAGTACTATCTGTGGATTAAACAGTTATTTATCATACCCTTAATTAGACCCTCTCCCCCAGCTATTAGTATTTTCTATAGAGAATATTGCAAACTCATCGCTGATTTGTTATTTTCAATGATAGATCAAGATGGATGGGAAGGGGGTGATTTATTGTCTTGAGATGAATAAAGGGGTTGGGAGAAGCAGAAACAGAATGAAAAGAATAAGAAACCATACGACAAATCAAGCCATGGAAAGACCAGAGAAATGGCGTAGACAGAAGTTAGAAAGAGCCTCTGATCCAAATAAACTTTGTACACAACGCAATCACATTAGGGTCCCAGTGAAATAGCCTCGTTACCATGTCGAAGAGCCGACTTCCGTTTATTGGGACTTCGATTCTACCCCGCAGAACTGTTTCCTATTACTCTACTCCGGGGATGCCTTAAACCCGGAGCTTGAAATGTACGGTTCTGCCAATAAGTCGAGCTGCTTTTCTGCTTCCCTTACGTTCTCGTCTCCCCCCCAATCCTCCCCCCCTTGTTTTTTTGTACCCACACAAATACGACCGTCGCTTTTTTCGGAGATCGACTCAAAGATTGTTTCCATGTTCGACAACACGAAGAAAGTTGAACTTCACGTGCATGGCCAATAAGAGAGGGAGGATTTTTTTTATTCCAACCCCCCCCTCTTCTACGTCTCTCTTTCTCTTCCTTTTAATGTTTCGCCCACCGCCTCCGTCGGTCGGGTTGCGAGCGCGCGCACTTTATTCAAATTCGGGCTGAGGCACAGACTGCGTCCGACTGTCGCGCGCGTTCGTGAGCCGTCGCTGCTCCACGACTCGGTTTGGGGGGGGGAGGGGAGAGTGCGGGGAAAAGAAAGCGGGAGGGCTAAGTTGACTTTGGAAAACACTTAGATGGGATTTTCCCCACATCAATAACAAAGGAATACTAAGGCTGCGGCATATTGCATCGGCCGTAGAGAGAGAGAGCGGAAAGGATGGGGGGGGGAATAAAATGCTCGCTAGCGAGTGTGGAAGAAAGAGAGAGAGAGAGAGAGAGAGAGAAGAACGAGATAGATACTTAAGAAGTTTGGTAAAGACAGCCAAGCGTAACTAGAAATAAATTTCCCTTTAAGAAATAAATAAGCTAAGCCCCTTAAGGGATTGCGAGGGGGTGAAACGCTTTGTCTTTTATAATGGGCACGTACAGTTAGCATAGGTAACGAGGGTAACTTTGCCTCTTTTAATGCGGATTTAAATGTGACCCTATCCGCTCTTTAAGTGTTGCTAGGTGGCGCCGTAGTCGTCAGGGAATGAGGAGGTTTATGCTTTCGAGCGAAAATTTTGTTAAGATTTAAATACCATTGAAGAACATGACCAATCTCGTGTACAACGGTAGGAATTCAATGTTTTTCATAGAGAAAAACTTTCTATCCACTACACAGGCGTATTTGTTTGCAGAATAGATAATCGTGCAGTGAGTTATGTGAGATTCTAGAGATCAGAGACTCGATTCGGCTGAATAAACACGAATTAGTCGTTTTTTGAAGCAGCAAAAGGAGAACGAAGAAGGTGAGAATAAAGATTGAAAGAATAGAGAGATCTTCGAGGTGCATCTGGAACAATAATACATATCTCTTGGTTGAAAGGACTTCTTTTGAAATCCTAATGAGGATGGAGGAATATTTTGAGTCTCTTCAACTACATTTGAGGCTGAGTTATTCGGTCTTAAAGGGAGGAGAATGGTTTTCCCAGAACTTCGGGTTAATTCCCGAAAAATACAGAAAGTAGCCAATGAGCCCACACGCATCAAAAGACATAACACATTTGTCTCGTGGTTTTAGGGGGGAGAGAGAGAGAGATGCAGACTTTTGACCAATAAAAATCAATTATAAAAAGAAATTTATTGGGCTTATTTGACCGTAACAATATAAAAATGAAAACCGACTAGTTTCACGCCAGATACTTGTGCCTTCTTTTGGGTTAGATCATTAAATACAGATCATGTAGAAACCGCTAGAATACGTGCAAACTCAAAAAAAAAAAAAAAAAAAGGGATCTCTATCACAAGAGATGAAGAAAAACTGAAGGAAGAATTACACTCTACTCCGACTTCTTCTGTGCAACGAACATTCTAAGAAAATTGTACAAATATTACTATTCTCCACTCCTGCTGCACAACAAAATCTCGACATTCACTACAGAAATACTGTTTCCATCTCTTACATTGGCAGACGATTCTCAAGATCGCCAGCCTCCTCAAATCTCATGACATAAGAGTGACCTTTAAGCCCATTTGAACTAGCACAAGATTTATTTCTTTCGCCTAAGGACCACAACCCTTTCTACAAACATCCTAAAATGTTCTTGTGGCCTTTCTACATAGGGCACACATCTGGAAGTTTAGAAATTAGACAAAAAGAGCACATTGGAGACGTTCATAACAACAGAGAAGACAGCTCGAGCCCAGCTTTACACTTCTCCCACTCATCATAACATTCAATTGAATAGGAGCTCCATGCCTTACCTCGAGGACAACTTTACTGCTCGCACCATGAAATAATCTTCAAATGAATTTTTTTTTAAATAACGAAACCTGTGGTGAAATCATAATTAAAAGAAACACACGTATTATTAACCACAGTGAAAATTATTTAAGTGTAAATATTTCATCCTAAGTATCATAGGACATCATCAGTACAGTAATTTAAAACAATAATAGGAATAACATACAGTTAGGGCGCATGATTACAACAGAATCTCATTAAACGTGCGTAACGTGTTACAGAAGTAAAAAAAAAATTATTTAACACAATTTTGTGTGGCAATTTCTCATACTTTAGGAATAGTAAGAACGTCGTTGCGGTTTAAATTTGGTCTGTGTAGTAGGACTTCAGAACTTTCTTTGTATAAACGTTCCTGTTTATATAAAGATCTATGTAAAAGTTTAGACTTTTACATAGATTCTATTGTAATCATGCGCCCTAACTGTATGTTATTCCTAGTATTGTTTTAAACTACTGTACTGATGATGTCCTAAGATACTTAGAATGAAATATTTACAAGTAAATAATTTTCACTGTGGTTAATACGTGTGTTTCTTTTAATTAATTAATCTTCAAATGGGTCACGTAATAGTTCTGAACAGGATAAAAGGCAAAGGGTTAAGCAAAGCTGAGCGAATTGTGCTTGAAGAAAATTCTTTTTTTTTGAAGGAATAAAGTTGAAACCTTGATCTAGATGATGATGTTCTCGGGCGGCAAAGAATTATTGGAAAGCTTGAAGGACACAGAATTACTGATATTGCTATAGAGTTTGGAATATCACATAGTATTGTATCCAGACTCTCAAACCAGTGGAATATGTTAAAGACGTTTGCTAAGAGGTCGCCCTCGCTACCATGGAGCATGAAGACAGATTTTTGGTTATAACAGCATATCGTAATCGACGCACCACGCAGGTCAGCTTGTAAGTCGGCTTCATTCAAGCACAGGTATATGGACAAACTGAGGTAAGACTATATGCCTGTAGGTCTGTAGTCTGCATCCCTTTATCCACAGGTCATCGTAGAGCAGGTTTTCAGTTGTGCTATATCCATAAAAATTGGACAAAACACCAATGGGCTAATGTACTCTTTACAGATGCGAGTCGTTTTAGCTTTTCCAATTCTAGACGACACTTGATCTGGCGTAAAAGCGATACTGCTTACCATCGCGAAAATGTTCTTGAAAGGGGTAGATACTGCGGTGCTGAGGTCATGGTATAGGGGAGAATTTTAAACTTTGTAAATCCCCCCCTCCCCAATGAACGCACCGAGCTGCAAGTGCTGGGAAAAGGGATGTCATGTACTTCTGGTGGCCGAATATATTAATAGAATCGAGTACCATCACGTTCTCCAGATCTCACCCCCCCCCATAGAATACGTTTATGGGGTTGAGATCTGGAAATACCCCCCCCCCCCAAAAAAAAAAACGAGGTCTTATCTTTTCTCTGAAGAAGGAGTAGGCCACTTTGCCTCAAGAAATGAATCGCTTAGTGCTGAGCATGGTACGACGTTGTGAGCGCTTCCTCGCAATGTGGGGTGGACATATTCCATACTGAAAAGTCTCTCCGCATAATTTATCTGTAAACACTGTACATTAATTCCTTAACCACGTCATTAGGAAATTTGTAACTTTGCCAAAAACTTATTGCAATTTAATTGTACGAATTTTTAACACATTGTTGTGTAATACAGGGTGTCCCAAAATTCACGCAAGATTTAAATTTAGCGCCATTTGTGCGGTAAAGTGTTGCCAACGAGAAAAAAAAGACAGCTGACAGTTCAGGGTTATTAAAAATGGAGCGCTACACGAAAGAACAACGCATTTTCATTGTTGAGCAATATACTCAAAATAATGAAGATTTGGCAGCTACAGTTCGCAATTTTCGTACAAAATATGGTCGGAATAGTGATTTAACTTCATCAACTGTGAAAAGATTAATTAAAAAATTCAAGGAAACTGGATCAATTAGTAATCTTATACACTCTGGCCGTCCTTCACCAAGTCGTTCAACAGAAAACATCGAAGCAGTTCGTGAGAGTGTTGCTGAGAGTCCAGGAACATCAATTCGGCACCGTGGTCTTGAATTGGGCATTTCGAGAAGCTCTCTACAGCGTATTCTCACGAAAGATTTGCATCTTTATGCTTACAGAGTTCTATTGACTCAAGAACTGAAGCCTACTGACCACACACAGCGAAAAGAATTCGTTGAATGGATTATAGAAGAACAACAAATGGATGCTTATTTTTCGAACAAAATCATCTTCAGCGATGAGGTTCACTTTCATCTTGATGGCTTCGTTAATCGACAAAATTGTCGCATTTGGTGTTCAGAAAATCCACGAGTGATTGTTGAGAAACAAATGCATCCACAACGTGTCACTGTTTGGTGCGGATTTTAGGCTAGAGGCATCATCGGTCCATTCTTCTTCGAAAATGCGGTTGGTAAGGCAATAACAGTTAATGGTGCTCGCTATCCCGACATGATAATCCAGTTTTTTGCGCCTAAATTGCAAGATATGGATGTGGACGACATATGGTTTCAACAAGACGGTGCCACATGTCATACAGCCCGAGAAACAATTCAATTACTGCATGAATCATTTCCTGGTCGTGTAATTTCCCGTTTTGGTGGTCAGAATTGGCCGCCCAGATCATATGACTTAACGCCGTTGGACTTTTTTCTTTGGGGTTTTTTGAATGTTTCATGGAAGTCTAAGGTTTATGTTAATAAGCCCACGACCACCGATGCCTTGAAGGAGGAAATTGAGCGCTGTATCAACGAAATTCAGCCACATTTATGCAAAACGGTCATGGAAAATTTCGACAAAAGAGTGCGTATGTGCCAGCAAAGCCGTGGAGGCCATTTACCCGATATGTTATTCCATGCATAACCCTATACTTGATGAATCAATAAGAAATTACAATTTTTAATTAAAAACCTGTGTTTTCTATCAAAATTATTTCTTGCGTGAATTTTGGGACACCCTGTATATATATATTAGTATGTTGGAAATAAGTAGTCATGAAAATAGTTTCATATATAGGTAAAAATGTAGTTCGTCCTTAGCTTTTGGACACCAGCGTAGTTTATGTTAGCCTTTTAGAGTATTTTGATTCGTCCTAACCCAGAAGAAGCCACAAGTATCTGTGGTAAAACTAGTCGGTTTTCATTTTTATATTGTTATGGCCAGATAAACCTAATGTGTTTTTCTTTATGAGTGAGAGAGAGAGAGAGAGAGAGAAGAAACAACATGGAATGTAAATGAGAGAGTGGGAGAACGGTGAGAAGATGGAATTTTATGTTGTCAGTAGGAAGAGACAAAATGAATTTAACACACTACTTGCACACAACGAAGAATTAATGTCGACTTTTATTCTGTTTAAACTTTTAACACTTGACTGTCTCACTTTGTAAAGAACAAAAATGTGACTTGTTAGCGTGAATAATACAAGATGAACAGGAATAAGCCGAGCGATTTAAATTTTAATTTAGAAAAACAAACGATATACAAAAATGTAATGTACTCCTTGTGACAGGTACAAAAAGTTTTTGTTGTGTGACCTAATTCTACAGATGGCCACTGCGAGCGCAACTGTCGCCATGGAAGTCAAATGGCTATTCGACTCGACTTCCATTCCTTAAAATCTATGACCAGTGTTCAGCGAAGCATGTTCCGGTCTCACAACCCACGATGAACATCATCAAGACATTCTGCCATTTGGCTGGATAGTGAGTGTTCTACCCAGTCCGCCAACTAGGCCTAGTGGCTGAGTTGTGTAAATTTCATTTCTATTTGCTGTTTAGTTTTTCCGTGTGTTCGAAAATCATTTTGTTTGTTTGTTGATCTGTTTGAATGTTATTTTCCCTATTTTGTCGAAGTGTTCCTTTCTTCTTTATAGACCAGTGGGTTCTATAAAGGCATACATCGTCGGCATATCCCAATATTAGTGTGCACTTTATGTTATCGTTTAGAAGTTAACGAATTTCTAATGCTAAATTAAAAAAGATGGGTATTTTCTGGCTTCAATTTTCTCTTAGCGGTAAAAGATTGAGATCTAATACCATGACTCAATACTTCGGCTGTCAGTGCTGCAGATTTTGATTAATTTTATCACCTTATGAGGTACTGCAAGTTATGTAATACTCCTTAAAGACCTTCGCTAAGCCATAGAATAAAAATAAAAATCATAGTAGTTATTTAAAATACTAAATTCTTCTTCCTTCTACGTGTTAGGCCTACTGGCCTGTTACAGAGCTATCTTAAGCCCTTATAAGCCGTACCCGTTCCCGAGGATAAGGTGACGAGCCCTATGCCTTCCGGTATATTCTATGGCTGTAACTGCGCGTGTTCACCGGCCCGATGAACACGCTCCCACAAGCAGGAAAAACCGCAGATAAACTGGGCAGAAAAACTCTGCTGTCCACGCCCAAGAGCGGCTAACTTGGTTGAGAAAGATCCTTAAGCTTCTCATGTTGGCGACGGGAATCGAACTCACTAAAATGAATGCACTAAAAGACTAAACCATTACCTGGAAACTGTATCAACACGTATTAGGGCTCTTTTTTTTTGTCCATCTGCCCGTAAGTGTGTATGTAATAGACAACATAATGCTTACAACAGTTTGGTCTTAGCTGGAAGAATTTTGTAATAACTGGCAAGTCAGAGCTTGACAAACACACCTATTTGGACTCGAATTATATATTTTTTATTTTATCAACGAACTTAATTTTAATTAAATATTTTGCTAAATTTTTAACAACGAGGAGATCGAATAACATTTTGCACAGTTTTAAGGCCACACTCCTAAGGGACGGATAAGTTGAAGAAAGGTTTGAGAATATTGATTCGTTGTTCAAGAACATCGTGATGGGTCTCCATGGTAATAAGATGTCACTGATTTTTTTATTTTTGAGAAGAACGATGGAGCTAAATTATTACAATGACTCAAGTGTTGTAGTTTGCGGGGGATTTCCGTTCTCCCGCGAATGTCATGGGATTTTTCATTTTTGTGGTCTTAGTTGGAAGCCTTCCATTCAAGTGTCAGCTCGAGTTGCCACTTTACGCGCTCGCTCGTTTCTCCTTCCATCGGTCACACTTTTGTGTCATATGAGTGACCTTTGACTTTTGGCCCATTATACCAGTTTCGGCTCATTGGGGTTTTCTCTAACAAGCACGAGAACCAAGTGAAGTTTAATTTGTCGGAAATTGCTCGATGAGGCGAGACCTAAAGGGGGGAGGGTGCGGATGACATTTGTTTCCGAAGTTTGCTTCTTGTTGCATCGGAGAGAAGTTTGTTCGATAAAATTTGTCGAGTTCCATCGAATCTTATATGCATACACCCACGTTCATTAAAGAAATTGGAGAGAATGGATTGGAAGAATCATTATGGACACGCTTCACTTATGAATATGGAGATGGAGAGTGGAAAACCAATTCGAAAACAGAAAAGATATTCAGAGAGAGAGAGAGAGAGAGAGAGAGAGAGAGTGATGATGGAACGATGTCAAATAGAAAGATTATATATATAAAAAAATAGTTAAAATGAAGAAAGAAAATAAAGAATATACAATGGCCAAGAGGGAAAATATAGTAGAGAGAGAGAGAGAGAGAGAGAGAGAGAATGAAAAATGAATGCTCAGGAAAGAAAGAATAATAGAGAAAGCAGCACATAGGCACGGAGTGAGAAACATTATTTTCTTAGCAGGTTCATAAAGATTGATAGGTGTCATTCTTCCTTAGCTCAATAAGATGGATGACGGGAAAGGTACGGTGTGGTGGGATAGGACTCCTCGGTTCAATTCCTTGCTAGGACAAAAAAAATGAAGACTACTACCACCACGGCGAGATGGACTCGCCGTGGTGGTGGTGGTAGTCTGAATGAAGGATGTACCCTAAGGGATCGAGGTCATCTGTGGTAGAGATTGCCAGAACAAGACTTCAGTTAGGAGCTCATCATCATCATCATCATCATCAAATTCCTGCCATGTACCCTCAAGGAGTGTACAGGATATGACAGTACTACATGAAAATATTACATCATTACTAACTTCCTATCTACAATTTTCCTCCAAATCAGTCTGTTACTTGTCAAGACTCCAACATTATCAGATCTTATATTTCTATCGTCTAAGGCACTTTGTACCGTATCAATCCACCTATATCTTGGTCTTCCTCTGGGTCGTTTTCCTGCCAACCTGGCAGAGAACACTTGTTTTGCTAATCTTTCCTCTCCCATTCTATTTAAGTGACCATACCATCTGAGATTAGCTCTGCTAACGCATTCCTGGATGCTGACAATGTCAAGTTCTTTCCTAATATCCTCATTTTTAATATGATATTGCCATTGATGCCATCTGTTCACGCCTCTAATCTTTCTCAGGACTCTCATATCTGCGGTCTCTAGTCTTTGGTCAAGTGTTTTACTTCTGACCCAGCTCTCAGATCCATAAGTTAAAATTGGTTTGAACACAGTCTTGTATACAGCTAATTTAGTGTTCCGACTAATTTCTTTCTTATTCCATATGAATTTATTCAATTGACTTCCCACCATACCAGCTTTGCTGATTCTGTTGTCTATTTCTATATCTAGTTTACCATCTTCAGTAAAAATTGTGCCTAAGTAGCTGAAATGTTTTACTTGTTCCACAGGTTCTCCATTCACAACACAGTTGACATTTTCAATGATTCTGCCTATTTTCATTGTCTTTGTCTTTTTATTGCTGACCTTCATACCATATCTATTACAACAGCTATTCAATTTAGTCAGAGAATCTTGCAGACTTGTAGCGGATTTATTTAGAAGTATAACATCATCCGCATAAAGCAAAGAGCTGACATTAACATCTCCAATTTTGATATCAGGTTTAATACCACATTCCTTCATAATGTGATCCATATAGATAATGAATAACAGAGGGGATAATGTACATCCTTGTCTCACACCAGATTTAACATTAAACCATCTTCCTGTACTTCCTTCAATTCTAACTGCTGACTCACAACTCAAATAAAGACTAAGTATTGCTTGATATAATGCCCCATTGACACCATATAACTGCAGCGTATTGAATAGCTTCTCTCTTGGCACCTTGTCATATGCCTTTTCCAAATCGACAAAACTTAAATACAGATCTTTGTTATATTCCCATGCTTTCTCGACTATTTGTCGTAAAGTGAAGATCTGATCCTGACAGCCTCTATTTGGCCTGAATCCAGCTTGTTCTTCACCAAGCTTTTCTTCCACAATTCTTCTCAACCGTTTCTCAAGTATACTTGCATAGATCTTGCCAGGAACACTCAGTAGGGAAATACCTCTGTAATTCTCACATTCAGTTTTATTTCCCTTTTTATATATGGGTACTATGAGAGCTCTATTCCAATCATCGGGAATTCGTCCCTCTGTCCAGGCTTTCTGAACTATGCAGTGCAGCCACTGTAAGACTCTTATACCACCATACTTCAGCATTTCTGGTCGAATATCATCTACTCCTGCTGCCTTTCCACATTTCAAGCCTTTGATGGCTTTTTCTACTTCAAGTATGGATATGTATTCCTGACTGCATGCCTGGTCAGTGTTTTTTATCTGATTTTTTATGTCATCACTGCTTGTTTCATTTAGCAGTTTTTCAAAGTAATTACTCCATACTTCAAGGATATCTTTTTCTCCTGTTTTCATTTCACCTTTATCATCTCTAATTCCTTTTACAGCACTCTTTCCTCCATTCCTAAGCTTCTTCAACAACCTCCAGAATATTTTGCCACCTTCTTGATATTTATTTTCTATATTCTTTCCAAAGTCCTCCCATGACTTTTGTTTAGCTAGTTTTACACACTGTTTAGCTTTCTTACATTTGTCTCTGTATTCTGTAAGAGTAAAAGCTGACTTATTTGCCAGGAACTTTTGATATGCTTTCTTCTTTTCCTTCACTGCCTCTTTAACTTCCTGTGTCCACTAGGGAATTCTGATTTTTTTATCCTTGCACACAACCTCACCACATGCCTCTCTGGCAGAATCAATCAATGTTTCCTTCAGAGTTTGCCACTGAATCTCCAAGGTTTGATTCCTGTTCTCACACTCTTTCATTTTCTTTTCAATAATATTTCTGTATTTTAGTCTACAGTTCACATCTGAGAGCTGCTCAACTTTTATTCGCTTTAAAACTTTCTTACATGTTATTCTTTTCAATATGAAATTCAATTTTATCCTGCTCAAGACTAAATAGTGATCACTTCCAATTTCAAATCCTCTGTACACTCTGGTGTCCTGCACCAGGGAGAAAACATCACTATCAACAATAACATAGTCAATGAGACTTTTCTTATTCCTTGCCTCTTCTCTCCATGTGAATTTGTGCACATTTTTATGTTGGAACATGGTGTTAGTAATAACCAGTCCATGTCCTGAGCAGAAATCCAACAGATATTTGCCATTATTATTAGCTTTGCTCTTTTCTCCAAATTTTCCCAAAATATTTTTGTATGTCTCACAATAATTTCCTACTCTACTATTTAGATCCCCAACAAGGACCAACTTTTCCTTTTTCATTGTGTCAGTTGCTTTTTCTAAAGCCTCAAAAAATTCCTCCACTTCTACCTTAGTAGAACCTTCTGTGGGATCATAGGCACAAATAAATCTCATTGTCCAGTTCCCCATTCTCATATTTGCCCACATTACTCTACTTGAGACTGACTGCCATTCAAGAAGATTAGCCTCGTATTTTGTGTTGAATACTATGGCTACTCCTTCTTTTCCTTGATTGTCATTGCCTGAATATAACATTTTGTATTTATTGCTCAGAAAGATCTCACCAGTTTTTGTCTTTTTTGTTTCAGTCACCCCTATTATGTCGATCTGGTACTTATCTAATTCCTCAGCTAGCTCCATTTCTTTGCCATTCAGGCTTCTTACGTTGATAGTACCGATCTTTAACTCTGGTGATGTTGAGTTGGGGTTTGTTTTCAGATTTGTTCCAGTAGCTGACTTTTCGCTGTTTGCCCTGGTTCCCTGGCGAAACCAACGGGGGCCTTGTTTAACCGGGCGACGCCCCAGCCGGCATGAAATTTTGTCATGTTGTACCATCATTTTTTATTTTGGTTTAACCAATAAGAATATAATTTGGTCGGCTAAATCCCAAATTGCCAGCCCATCCTCGTTCGTTCAGTATCAAAGTAGATACCCAACAGGGTGCACCACGAGAAGGTGAGGATTGGACATTAGGTCAGAAGCCCTGGTCGGTTCTCCGCATTCCTTTAAAGGCTATGTGGAGGTCTCCTCTCAGTTATACAGCTTTGACCCTTAAGCACCCCTTAAGCATACGTCATAGTAGTCTACTGGCGATGAACTGCCTTAGGGATTCTTTCCCCCATATTATAATTGCCGGCCTGGTTGGTCTAGTGGTTAGCGTATCCGCTCTCCAGCCAAAAAAGCTGCGGATTCGAATTCAGTCGTGGGTATGGATGTTTGTGATTGTCTGTGGAAATACTAGTGGTGGTAGTGGTGGGTGATAGATGGCGTTGGTGTAGTTGCGGTCAGTTGGTGGGTTGAGAGTTGTAGAGTAGGTGCCCTCCCTCAAAGTCTTTGGACTCCCTGGAGGTGTCATGTAATAATAATAATACTTATTATTCTTTGGGCTAGGTTAGATGACCCTACTTGACATTTTTTAAGTCATTTGAGTTCTCCAATAAGCGGTGGTAGTCTTACCAAGGGTGGTCAAATCATTTATAAGAATAATAATAATAACAAAAATTTACAATTTATAAAACTAGGCATTGAAGTATGTTGCCGGTAACAACAGAAGTTGGGCCTACGCTTTAACTATTCTTTCACTTTAACCATTAGCAACGTCTTAACATCCAATTTCTGACTAGTTCAAAGCACATGAACGGGAACCCCCAAAGTGATTATTTTGAGCTTCAGAAGACCATTTGCTTTTCCGCAAAGATGATTTTGAATCCCGAAATTCAGGAAGCAAATTTATGTCTCCTTATCGCTGTTTCTCCTCGCACTTCGTAGGTCATTGTAACTACATTAAGTATGAGTCTCTTAGGAATTTGAGTCCAAATATGTCAAATGAAATTCCTTAAATATTACGGTTTCGTGTAGACGTTGAACTGTGGCTTGCATGCGCATTCCTTTCGATGAAGCTCAAAGACAGACTTCGGATTAATTCTTTCTCGATTGTAAGTGTCGCGTGCTTCGTTCGGATCAATTACGAATACGATGATGAATGGCATGGCGACTATTGATCAATCATTTTAAACGCATATCATGGAAATCGAGACTCTATTTTTACGTTTCTGATTTATTGTTGGCACATTTTCAAGATTCTTCTCATACAATTGCTACAATCGGTAGGTTAAACGAAGGAAATTATTCTCATTCAAGTTCTTTGTACGCAATCGATAGAAAAAAAAAGTAATGGTTTATTATAAAAGATCTAATAATTAATTCTAACAAGCATTAAAAATAAATAAAGTTGAATCTGGTTGAATCTATACACTTTGGGAATTTGCTGACTATAGATGGAGATGTTTGAGAAGTCCGGTTGATAATGTTGAAAAATCGCGTGTTACAAATGAACATAAAAAACAGGTTATAACAGGCAAGATATATAAATAAAATATTTTGAATATATTAATAACAATGGAAAAGGATGTATTTGCTGTTATTCCCTCCCCCCAAATGATACAACAATGACATTACTTATAACCGAAAGAGCATGCGCTCATCCGGGTTATAAAATGCATAACAATTACACAGATCATATACTAGTCTCTATACGGTTTTTAAGAGGTGCATTGAGAGGTTTTGGAAGTTTCAGACGATTTGGGATCTTGTTGAAAGGGGGGGGGGGTGATAGACGGCACCCTTTATATTTTGTTGATGTAGTATTTTTGACATATTTTATCTCTGACTAACAGTCTATGGAGGAAATCGCTGATCTTCTGAAGTATTGTTTTTCATGTTCATTCCAGTGTCTTGGAGGTTCGCGTGGAGTTTTGTTGACTGTTTTGTTGTAACCATTGGTTGGTAGGAGGGTGTTGAAGGAATCCATCTCTTGGTTTTGTCTGTCTATATTAGTTTGTTCTCATTCCAAAGAAACTTACGCAGCGATAAAGTTATCAACTTTTATATCCTTCGAATGCAGTTTTCTTCATGGGTGACCTGAAAGTCCTTCATGAAAACGATCGAATCCTGGCCATAAACAGCATCATTCGATCGTAGCAGTTAAATTCTGTTACGACTGCACCAACACTACATTATAGTCGTAATCAAATGATTACGGCTGTTGTGTACACAGAGACATTTAAACTAATGTGGCCAAAATCCTATTTTTTTTTACATGATTTTGTTATCTTAAAGATTCAAAATGGTATTTCCCCCCATCGATGCGCGCGCACGCGCACACACACACACACACACACACACACACACACACACACACACACACACACACACACACACACACACACACACACACACACACACACACACTAGCCACCGAATTGGAAACTTTTATTTAATACGGTGTTGGAACTCCTTTAGCGACTGCCAATACTGATCCTAGCAGCCTTCATTAAATGCTTCGGTCAACTGCTATACACACACACACTCATAGAACTTCCTGTGTTCGTAGAAGCCTTCTCGGGCGATGCCGATCTCGTTCTTAACAGACTGTCTTACGACCACAGTTAAGCCTCTTAGACAAGCAATGTGGGTTATTTTTCCACTGATTAAACACCCGGGATAACTCACAGTTTGAAAAACCAGTGAGCTCTGCTGTTTTCAAAATCGTGGCTCCAGCCAGAACGATACTCACAATAAACACTTTATCGAACTCTGAAAGATCCTTTATTTTGATCAACACTATTGACGATTACTGACTAGCAGCGTTCTTAATTAGTTGCCTAAAACACGTGCGAGGCACGTGATCAGGAATTTTGCATATACGCTGCGTATATGCCAAATGACGTTGACGTATATCTGCATAAAGGCTTCTAAGTCACTGACTGCTATGTTTAGAATGGTATCGCCAATTTTCTTAAAAAGAAAGGACATAATAATAAGATAAAAAGGAAGTTAGAGATGCATTTCTTATCAATAGATTTCTAGAAAACGTTTTAGCAATCGCAACCGCTTGTCAACCCAGTAGAAACGTCTTATAAGACACAAAGTAAGAAGTGTATATTGCTCAAGAAAGCATTCCATGTTTGGTACGGAAAGAATGTTACTGAATGTGGATGCATTTGTGGAGGAAATGTGTGTAAATATTTCGGATTTTCTCAGAAAAATCACCTCCGTCCGAGACCGGTTAACCCATCTTGGTATCAAACCGCTGCTATTTAAAACACAAGATTTAAGCCAATCGCCACCGAGTTGTGCAGTGTGTCCATCCTCAGCATGAAGAGGCGGGAGATGAACTTCATCATCCGATGTGACACCACACTCTACTTACCGGAGGCCTGAAGTGGCTAGAAAAAGTTCCGTATTTGATCTCCGAAATAGGGTTTCCGGAAAATCTAGCACATAGCCAACCCAAGGCATTGATGTGTGCTATAAGTGGTTTGCAACCTTTCTGTGGATGGAGGATTAATAATAAAAGATCACATATTCATGTCAGTTTGTGTATGCATTTATTTAAACGGTTTAATAGATTTTTATGAAATTTAGTATTACCCAATTACAAAAATGGAATTTATGTAATGTAGATCACTTATTCATGTTTAATGTTAATTCCACTGAGGACATATTGTACACTCATCGTATCCTCCTCCAGGGACTAAATAGGAGAAGTGTTAATTATATAAGTTTAAGATGATTCGGAGGTACACACCAAATAAATTAACTTTTAAACATTTTAACTCTCATTAGATCAAACCCTTCAGTCAGCACCAAAGGATTTGTCATTTATCTGTGATGCGTTACAGTTTTAGGAATAAATGAAACTACACCAGAGGGCGCAAGTGGCGTTCTTATCAAACGTAGATCCAGAACAGCTTTAGTTTTTCATTCCCTGCGATTTCAAACGTGTTCAGCAGGACGCTAAATGGGAAACACTCTTCTGTCCCGCCAACGTACTCTTCAGGGATGAGTCCTGTGCGATTAATGGAAAAGCCTTGCAACAACAAACGGCATTTTGAAGGCTGACATATTCCCTTCATTTTAGCCGTTACCTTCAGGGCTTCAAAGAAATCTCACGTTCCTCACTCCAATCCCCTTTTCCACCTTTCACAATTGCCTTAAACTTTGTATTGGAAACACCTTTTAAAATAGCCTTTTCCCCAAACTCGACATCATTATAGATCCCCCCCCCCCTCTCTCACCCCGACGTGCTGTTACCATGACAACATCAGTGAAATGAAGCGAAGCAAAAGAGTTGATTGTTGAGCTGGTGAGTGACGTCATAATGAATTTAACACACGTTTTCCCCGCGGGCAATTCCCACCAATTTCTGTTTGCAAGTTTTAAAAGTGAAGCAATAAATTCACTTTTACCTCTTTCCTTGTCCAAGAAAGTTGATATCTGCAGTCAATTTTACACTCGTTATTTTGTAAAGGTTTATTTTTTTTTCTTCTTTGGACCTTCGGTGTTCAAGGCAGGCTGTATCTGGAGCAAGAGCTTCTTCAAAGAGGTGAACACCAGTCAGCAACCTCTTCTCGAAGAAACTCAATTTAGATGCAAACTTTTTTTTCCTTCAAATATCCTTCAACAACTCTATTGGGCATTTAGTTTGTGAGTTCACCCCTTGACGTGATGGGGTTACAGATATCAACTTATATATGACATTATACTCCCTAGAGTTCTCTACTTCCAAATTATGTTTTGATCGAGGTCGACGTGACTGATCACAGCGCCATCTAGCGTTCCCTAAATGTACGCATGCTCAAAAACCGAACAATTTGCATGGAAGTTATCAGTGCTTTAAAAACGAAACTCGCGCCCTCTTGCGGACGAGTAAGGAATGATGAGTAGCCGATTTTGTTGCGAAGAGAACCTGTGGATAAAAAATATATATATATAAAAAACTGATCGGGTTTTACTGTTGGGTAATAAATAAAACATTATTTAGTAGCGTAACCTACCAACCGGATCTGTCAATGAAAAGTAGATGTGTGGAGACTGATCAGCATTCCTCAGTAAGCAGGTGATATTTATCTCGCGTGGATATTGCGAGTGAAACCGCTTAGAAAAATATTCTGCTCAAAGGGGGAGAGCGGGAAAAAGTGACGCAGAAAATTGACGGTGGAAATCAAAAATACGCACGCAAAATGAGAGGCAGGAAAGAGAGAAAAAAGAATGTTGAGAAGGATAAAACCCATAGAACGAAAAAATGAAAGAATAATTGGTAAAGAAAAAGAAAAAAATCAAGGAAAGAAAAATAAGTTTTGGAAGAAAAAATGAGTAGGAGAGAAAGAAGAGAAAAACTGATTATGCAGGAGGTAGAGAAAGTTGAAACTACACATGTGACATGTCAGTGACTAAAGCGAACTGGTGGATCATTGATCAACCTAACTGCTCTCTTCTGCGATGATTCGAGTATTTTTAGGACGCTCAGGAGCACCAGCCCAAACGTGAGAACAGTATTCATTAGCTGGACGGATTTGGAATTTGTAAAGTGTTAATAGCAGTTCAGAAGTAAAGCAAGATCTGGAGAAAAAGAGAAAACATTGCTGTTGGAGGTTTAATGGAATATTATCAGCACTCAGAAAGGATTAAAACTAATTTTAATGCTTCCAATATTTCGTCTTAGTCGCTGAGACATCTTCAGGGATAATTAATGTTTCCTAAATTTATCAAAGATCCCTCTTCACATCCTAGGCCATCTGCAAATGCCCATAGAGGGCGCACCACCTAGATAGGACTTTAGTTTCACTCACTATTGTATTGTATTTGGGTGTGTATTGTTACAAAATGTTTATTGTAATCCCTAAGATGTCTCTGTGACGGATACCATATATTGGAAGTATTAAAATTAGTTTTAATCTTTTCTCAGTGCTGATAATATTCTATTAAACCTCAAAAATGAATTCTTCACAGCACTTAAGCTTCAATACACGGAAAAAGAGAAAGCGTTTTTTTAATGCTATGGAAGAGATATTTGTAAAATGTTTTTGCAAAGGAGAAAACAAATTGCCAGTTGCCTGTTGGTCTCCTATTAATTTGAGTGGTAGTTCTAGTAGTTATTCATGAATAATAGAGAGAGTGAGGCCCTCTTCCTCTGTGAAGAGAGAGAAAGAAAGAGATGTAACTTTTGTATGTATTGCCTATTTTCAGGTTTGGCTTAAGTATTTTTAGGAGTAGAATTTTTTTTACTTGACCGCACATTGGTGGATAGATGAGCCGTAATCTGTGTCTTTTGAAGGATACAAATCCAGGGGCATATTTAAAACTCTAAAAAGATAATAAATATTGTAGTATGAAAAGATATAACGATGTTACAAATATTTGGGAAGAATCTGTAAACATATTATCGGATAAAAAAAAATAAATGAAAAATGCAAACAATATATAAAATTGATAAAAAAAAGTAGAACAAAATATCCCTATCCTGCCTACCGTACAAAAATGTACTGTAGGTGTCTAAATAACTTTTCGTGGTTGGGAGCAACATAAAAACTAGTTTAAAAAGTGTGCCAGAAAACTACAAGGATAAAAAAGAAAATCAACAATAGTAACAAACATGGAAGTTACTGTTAGGACTCATTATATATTTTTATAGGAAGGAGCACATACGTTATAATCAAGCACGATATATTTGTAAAATGCAAGACATACCGTATATAATCTACATAGACCAAACAATGAGGAGGTCTTTTTTAAAATTCTGTTCTCTGCTGTGGATTTTCATTCCTTTATCTGACTGTGTCTTCCATTAGCTTTTTTGAACTCGACAAGACGAGTTTCAAGTTAACTTTCTAAATCATAAACAGAGTCATTAATAATGGCTGAAAACCATCCATAAGATGAACATGTCATTTGGCAAGAGGGGAAAAAAAAAAAAAGGAAAAATCTCTCTAGACAAGTAACAACTGTCCAGAGTGTAACGATGCACAAAATTTACTTCAGCTGTCGTATATGCGCGCGCAAGTGTTGGGAACGCGGGTGCCTTGGCAACGCAAAGAAATCTCCTGTGTCAATTGGATAACTGATTTTAGACCTGCCTACCTCTCCGGGGCTAATAAATGATGGAAATTTCTGTGAAATGTAAACGCGGTGACCTTTCTTCTAAAACAAATGGTGTTGCCGAGTTGATGGAGCACGGCAACTTCTCTAGTGTATCACTATCTGGCGCGCGCAGTTAGCCGCTAACAAATGCTCAAGGGTGTACTCGTCAACCAGCTCGTTTTACATCCCGTTGCAGTCTGTCTTTCTACCTTTGTGTTGAAGGCTGAAAGTAGCAGAGACTCGATAGATTGTCTTTTCGGTAATTTTTAGAGGCCACCAGCTTCGCGGGGGCCAATCGGAGCTGGCGCGCGGGTAGACAACATGAAAAATTGCTACAACGGATAATTTATTTCCTCTTCTGACTTTGAATGTTCAGTTCTTAGACTACGATGAAAATCTAGAATTCGTTTCCATGTAGCATCTGTTTTAACTTTTAATGTCAAATAGAAAGGAAAGTTACTTTCTTTTAAATGCGTGTAAAGGAAAGTCTGGACTTCCCTCTTTTTAGATAACAATATTTAAAATCGTTTAAAATATTTTATTTTACATTCTTAAAGTAAATAAAAGATCAAGTGCTTTACCGAAATAATCATGCACATAAAGAAAACTGTGCAATTATTATTTCTCTGATATGTCAATGAAATCACAATAATCGATAATAGATCTTTGTCCACTGTTATCTATATAATCATCGAAGTTATATTTATATTATCCTCAAAATCTATATTATCATCAAAAATTCAAATGATATTATTTGATCTTCATCAGGGGCGGCTCGTGCGTAGGCACTACAGAATTGCAGCACCCCCATTTTTTTCGATATATAAATATATTTATTTATATTTGCTTGTAATATTTAATTTTATCATCGACAATCCTACACAATTCTCTTATTTTTATAAAATAATAAAAATCCATCTTGTAGCACGTAGGAGGGCGGAGGACGCTAGCAGCACTGTGTCAACCACAGTGTCATATTGCTACGCACAAGCATATGCACGTCATAGTGAGATGCGAGCTATTAGCGTAATGCGGCACTGTCCGTCGCGCAGTTCCACTATTGTTTATATGCAGTTTGCGCCAGTAGTCGAGTGTTCGTAGTGCTTATCGTGTTTACTCCGTCTCTTTAAATATTTGGACATTACAGTTAAAGACATAACATTTGTTATAGTTTTTATTTTAGAACATTATTGGAGTTATGATAATGGATTTTATTTTTAAGTAATTTTGAATTATACCAAACTGTATAATTTTATCGATAATAAACAATATTTTTTCATGTTTATTTTTTACCATAATTTTAATATTTTATCCAAACACGTATACACTGTAAGTACAGTGTGTATGTATATTTCGAAAGTTGCAGCACCCCACGAGCCGTCACTGATCTGCATTATCTTTTGTTGCATTATTTTAAATTTGGAGATCTTTAAAAATTATCCACTATATTTTGATCTAATTTTCATCAGAATGCACATTATTGGTTTTTATCTACACATGTTCTATGAACTGCCTTAATCGTAATGGTCCGTGTGTATGTTAGATAAAAGTATAACTTCTTGTATGTGGGCTTGTTGCAGGTAATGTACTATAAAAATGCCAAATGGATATATATTCATCTATAAACAAATTTTGATCCTTCATGCACTTTTATCTCTACAGTAGAACTGAACAAACATATACAAGGGTATTTGGATAAATAAAACATAAATAATAACAAAAATAATATATAATTTGTATATACAATACAATGCTGTTGTTTCGTATTTCGTATACTGAATTTTATATTTTGATGTATATTAAATTTTATTTCCAAGCCCTAGAAATGCAGAACTAATTTATAAGTTATCTATGCAATATTCAAAGTATAAATCTATTTTAAAATTACATTTTCACAATTTGAAAATAACAGTTTGTACATGAAAATCTATTTAGAACATCACTTAACATTACAATGTTTCAATATCGTAAACAACAGCGAATACTACCTATTAAAAACGTGTTTAAAATAGAATTTTATTATAGTTTTTATATGGTGTATCACTGTATTTTAATTTTTTAAACGTTTTTAAAATATATTAGGAAATAAACAACTTATTTTGCATTATCTTAAACTTTACATAACGATTTTAAAATAATTAAGTTACTAAATTTAATAAAAACTACATTTTTATTTGAAATGTGCACGACACTTACAAATGAAAATTTCGATACTTAATTTAAACATATCTGGGTTGAGAGTATGTTGGAAAAAACTCTCAAACGAAACATACAAATCGATTGTGCATTTATAGTTGATTATTCTTTTAAACAATATTAAAGCAAACTACCAAATCAAAGGGAATAAACTGTGTTGGATTGCACTAAGAATACTCTGATTGTTCTATGCGTCTTTATTTTTTCGAGATTCAAATCCTGTGCATTTTCTTTATGATAGAATTTCTTTTACTATCAAATCACAGAGCCGTAGGATTTTTTTTCCCTGATAGTCGAAGGGACTTTTTCTTCTCCCCCCCCCCCCCCCATCGAAACTTCACTTAAGCTCTTGATATAAATCTTCTCCCATAAAGTAATGCCAGTTGGGTTTTTTTATAGTGTTTATGGAGAAGTCTTTCACTTCCCACTTCCTCCTGCTCCACCCCTACCCTCTCTGATGCTACTGCTCTCAGACCACTAGTCATAATAGATCACAGGAGAACTTTATCTTTTATTCACATCTCCCCCCATCTTTCCCTGCTAACAAAAATCTCGCCTCTCTTTCCGGCTCCATTTCCAAGCTATTTTTCATGCTCTTCCTAGACTCATTCTCTGCGTCAACATTTTCTTGGAAGGCATAACTACACATTCCCGTGGAAGAGCGGCTCTTGCCTAGTCTGATAGCCATGAAACATGTATCGAATCTCTCATCCTCAGATTCGCGAGAGATTTAGAAAGCAGATAACAAATGGACAAGCGTTTATGCTCTGCTACTAAAGTCCGTACTCTACTTCGTTCGATACAACTCGCCATCTTCGGGAGAGAGAGAGAGCGGTAGGCACACAAGAACGATCACACATGCACACGCGCTTTAGATGCTACCTCTCCTTTTTTTTTTTTTTCTCTCTCTCTCTCTCTTTCGGGCTACGCAAACTGCCTTTTGCAGGGTGGACCAATTCCGCGTGGACAGATTAAGAGTGAAAAAAAAAATCGTTTGCACAGTCATCATCGTTTTAGTTTCGTAAGCCACAAACAGGAATGTTTGATGTTGGCACTCCGCTGTCGATAGAGCCAGCGGTGTGTGTGTGTGTGTGTGTAGAGGGGGGGGGGGAGGAAGTGATCTGCCGGCACGCACACACTAAGATGACTTAAGTTTTTACTAGTTTTGAATGACTACGGTTTTCCAAGAGGACATCTCGCCCGAAGATGGTTCCGATAATGGAAACAGATATTAGCGGCATGTTTTTTTTTTTTTTTTTTTGCTTTCTTTCTTTCTCTTTCGTAACGAAATGGAGAAAGAGAGAGGAACGTCGCTTTTGTCTTCTGGCGAAAGACGCGCGCACACACACACATCCGCCACATGCTGCGTGTGTGGGAAGGAAGAATAATTAGAATGCGGACGCTTACTCGGATTGTAGATTTTTCAATCAGGGAAACCGTCGGAGATTTGCGAGGAAATTCTCAACACGGCAAAAGATCCGGACGACTTTTTCCACACTTCATTCTTTGTAAGGAACGAAATAGGATTCAGAGACGACTTCGGCTGTTTGCAGAGATGAATTCATCCCCATCTGACTCTCTTTCGGTTAATTTGTTTCTTTTTCTTTTTATTTATAAACTGAAAATATTTGTGTATTTATTTACGAGATTTCATTATTGATATAATACAATATTTGTAATGAGATTAACTTGAAAAGTCTTTTCCGATATTTATACGAGGGTGGTCTGAAAGGTTCTCGGCCTCAACCATAGACTGCGACACCATCGGCAAGATTTTTTTTTCTAAGTTGGGACATCTGTCATAAGCATCCATGTGAAATTGCAAGTCATTCTCTCAAGTAATTTGTTTTATGCAGCTCTCTCAAGCAAAAGTGTTGTCTATATCTCTCGAAATGGATAAAATTGAGTATCGATAAAATTATTTGTAAAAGAAGGTTTAATGCCGAAAGAAATTTTTATTCGAAGTTCATAAAAGTTTATGAGCGCATTATGAATTGTAGGGACATCCATCCTATTCCCCATGTTTGGCTCCCTCTGACTTCTATCTCTTCCCAAAACTAAAACTCTTCCTCGCTAGTCAGCATTTTTCTTGAATCAAGAGGTGATTGCAGCTGTAGAGGGATTTTTTGCAGATCTTACTGAGAACCACTACAGGGACGAAATAATGGCGCTGGAACATCTCTGGAATAAATGTATTAGTCATAAGGGAGATTATGCTGAAAAATAAAAATAATTTTGAAATTATGAATTCCTTTTTTTTCATTGTTAGGCTGAGAACTGTTGAGACCACCCTAGTGTATGACCAGCTACAAAAGTTACGAACATTTTATAATATATAAACGTAACACGCACCCTTAAATTGTTTATTCATATTATTCCGGCAGGTGTCAACACTGCATTGAATGTTACAGCATTCCCGCCTGGTTAGCGTATCCACTTTCCAGCGAATAGACTGCGGGTTCGAATGTATAGTCTGCAATTCTCTTTAGGTGAGTCTCACACCGGCGTGAGACCACCTCTCCGGTTATTGGAGGCCTGAAGTGGTTTGAAAACGTTTCGTGTTTCGCTTGTAGAGCAGAGTTTCTGATCATGTAAATAATGAATAAAGAAGTACAAAAATTATGTAAATTTAATAAAAATAAAAAAAAAAAAAATTCTTAACCCATCCAGAGTACTAAAGTACTATATATATATATATAAAATATACATAAAAATAAAATTATAAATTATAAAAAATATATATCAAATAAAAAACTGGAAAGGTTTTCCAATTTTACTGTTATATAATGATATATGTAATCAAACATAAGATTTTACAAAAGATGTCGCTATACGTTTGATATTAGAGCGACATCTTTTGTAAAATGATGTTAACCATGGCGCTATGATAGCCTCGATAAATACCACTTCATGAGATTAACACGTTTATTCTGTACAAAATTTCCCTTTTTTCACTTTATAAAAACGGATATATTTGTATTTGTTACTTATAAAATAGAAAACAAACTTTGAAAAATGTAAAAAAAAAACCTGTAAATTAGAATGTAAAAATTGTCAAAACTAAAACCGTAATAACTCAGAAACGTTTAATAATATTCTACTATATGACGTCATGCATACTACGTTTAATATTCGTTTTTATTATTTATGGTATATATCAAAATAATTTATTAGTTTTTATAAATATTTAATGAAACTATAATGTTTTAAAAATTTTTACTTTAATTCTTAAAATAGCCGAAAGAATTTACTAAAAACATTAAAATAAATTGAAACCCTTAAATATTTTATATAATTTAACTTAAAATTAAATTCAAGGTCTGATAAGTGATCTTTTATGTATTCGAGGAGATGGTTTTAGTTTGTTTTTTCTTAGAACCACATTAATACTCATACGGTTTGTGATAATTTGTTCAATCCTATCCACCTCTGACTGATATCTTTGCTCTCGAGTGAGCAATCTTAAATACAAACGTTTCATCCAACCAGAGCGCATAATTATCAAAACTTCATTCACTTGGCTGTGTGTGCTGGAAGATCGGATAAAATCACCAGTAACACACAATAGTGGCTGGGGTTAAATGGACAAGGCGGTGATTTAGCTAATGAGTACGGACATTACGGCTCTTATATGAATGGAAGAGAAAGAACAAAGCACCCTTGTATCTGCGATGTTGTGTCACAGAATCACACACAGAGAGAGAGATGGGCCATTATAGGCCCTCGTTAACCACACGGTCTCTCCATTTCAAAGATTGCGCGCACATTTTAATATGCCCGCATGAGTTCGTTAAAACGACTGAGATTCTCTTGAAATGGCGTGTAACTTACTACACCGAAAAGTCATACATCCGGGGATTATATCGCAAATATAGGTAATGATCATGATCCTCAGTGAAATGTTCATTTGTGTGCCCAAACTTTACGTTTAACTTCCTGTAAACAGACGGAGACATTTAAACATGCATACCAGATAGAGAGAAAGGTATATAAAGGAATAAAGTAAAGGAAAGAATGTATATAAACATCCCTTTCTGATTTACCTCGTAGGTATCCCTTAAGTTGTAAAGATAATACAAATATGTAGAGTGTGTTTACTTTATGTGGGATTATTTAATTATCAGATGATTCATAGAAGAATGGTATTAAGGTAAATGTGACAATAGAGAAAAGGGTCACGTGATCAGATTGGCTACCCATCGTGGTACTTGAGCCAACCAAAAGGAGAACCACTAAAGGTTAATGAACAAAAAATAGATCTCAAATATTGGATAAGAGTTTCTTTGATTAAAAGTATTCGAGGGATGCCAAATATTACTCCATTAAATTCAATGTCTAGCCTCTGTAGCTCAGTGGGTATAGACCCCTTTGGGCTGAAAGACCTGGGTTAAATTTTCGTCAGTAGACTAAAGATGAGTTAGCCGGTAACCATACGGAGGTGTGTGTGGGGGGTTTCACCCGCAAACTCGGGTTTTTCGTCCCCCAGAACAGGCAAACCAGCCCCCCGTGAACACACGCATCTACAGTCATAGGACTAACCACCTTATCCTCGAGTTACGGTGCGAAGTCCAAGAATACTTGGAAAGATCGTGTGTGTTTAAATGCCTATTAAGGCCACTGATAGAAATTAAATTTCGACTTTACGAAACATAAAATGATTAATGTTTTCATTGAGTACTCGATTCTACTCACCTATTTTCATGAACAAACTTAATATTATTAATAATTAATAAAAGTAAATACAAGTTGTTTTTAAATTACAGATGTACCCGAATAGAAGTTCTACTAAATTTGTTTTTAGTTGATTTTTCCAAGTGGATTGAAAACGTTTCCTATTTGATTTCTAGAATCGAGACTTATCCAAGCCATATCCCACCTACAATACTAAAATGTTCTACCAGACTATCGTGGATGAGAATTCAATAAAGAATTCTCATCCGATAGTCAAACATTAATACTCTTTCGTGCAGCAAGTGCACGAAACGTACGTAACCGCAAAACAAAACAAAACTGGAATACCCGGTAAAGATTCTCCTATCGTCAAATAGTGATGGAAAAGCACTTAAACTACACAAATCGCTTTCATTTATCTTCTGTAAGCACCAAGAGAAATATGAGGCAGTTGTGATTTCCATCATTCATCTTTATACTGTTCTTTCTCTTGCGCCTCACCAATTCTAGTAGTAGAAAAACATCCTTTAACTCTTCTTCTACTACTTCTTTTAACTCCACGAAATTCAACTGTCTTTGCCATGACTTGTTGCTAGTAATAAAATGAACTGTTCGATCTGTTTCCATTTTTTTTTTTTTTTTTACAAACTTGTCTTATCCATGTCCTTTCGGCTTACATTTCACATTAGTTATAAAATACAGAACATTTCTAAGAAATATCGAGCCGTCTAAAGGAGATAAAGTGAAGCATTTTCTATTTACAATAACCATAAAAGAGTATATTATACCGAAGGTAAAGAATAAGAAAGTATTCTATAGGACAAAAACAAGAGCATAGGAAATGTTATATTTTATTTTATTTTTTTTTAGTTTAGTCAAACGTTGAATTAACTAAACTATTTCAGTCGCTTGAAAACAACATACAGATAGTTTATAATCCAAAACATAACTTACATTTCAATAGAAATATTCCGGTTTTGTGACCACATGTTTATTAAAGAAAACTGTTTTTAAAAAAATAAACAAGTACTAAAAATAACCCAACAAGTTTCGTTAGTCGTAAGACTAACATCTTCAAGGGTAAAGAGAACTAACAGTTTAAAGCACCAACTATAAGAAATTATGAAAAATAAGTTAATTTGTCGGTATTATGAACATCTAAGCAGTTCGTTAAAATACCGAACAACAGATCTATACAACCGTTAAGGCGTTAGTTGGAGACAATGCTATTTGTTGTCGCGTTCTGTGGTCCACGCTCATTCTATCCGAGGTCTGAAGTGGGCAAATGTTTAATAAATGATGGCCAAACTTGATTTAAAATCAAACCTTGGTTTTTGTTGCATTGGGAATTTTAATCATATTTGTTGGCTCTTTGAATTTTCTTGTGAAACAATTCTTATCAATATAGGACATGTTTGTTTTATCCCAGAGTTCATCATGATCGGCGGAAGCTGTGTGATATGCTAAGCCAGATTTATGTTCTCTCTTCTTTTGTACGTCCTTTTGATGTTCTCCCGATCTCCCCGTCTGGCCTACGTAGCAGATGCCACAGGAACAATGAATATTATCAACCCCTGGTTTTTTCATTGGATGATGTGGGAGGTTTTGGAGGATGAAGAGATCTCGATATTTTTTCAAGTGGCAGGAAAGTCACTTTTATGTTGTACTTGTAGAGTAATTTGGCTAATTTATCTGTTACATTCTTGATATAAGGAAGGGTGACTGCGTTCTTGAAGTCTTAAGTTTTTTGTAGGTGCTGTATTGAGAATTTTCTTAGTTATCTTAGTTGTGTAACCACTCTGTTGTAGGATCAGTGTTAAATATTGCATTTCTTCTTTCTGCTTTTCTTCTGTACTGGAGATGTATGCTTTATCCCTTAAGGTTTTTATTAGGCCTATTTTTTGCTTGGGATGGTAGTGTGAGGTAGCATGAAGAAATCTTCCTATGTTTGTTGGTTTTCTATAGATGGAGAACGATAATCTGTTTTTTTATTTCACTTATTTCTATAAGAATGTCTAGGAAAGGCAGTTTTTTATTTTCTTCTAGTTCCAGAGTGAATTTTTTTGTTTGTATGTAAGTTATTAAGACAGCCTTTAAATTCAGTCAATTCTAGTGCTGTTCCTGGCCAAATGATGAAGACATCGTCCATATAGCGGAGCCATATTTTTGGTTTGATGTGCCAGTTTTGTAGAGCATTATTTTCAAAATTTTCCACGTAGAGGTTTGAGAGAGCTGGTGAGAGGGGTGAACCCATTGCTAGTCCTTCTTTTTGTTCCCGGAGTTTGTCTTGGTAAAGGAAGAACGCGTTTTTTATGCAATAAATAACTTACATTTATTTATTGCTAAAATACGGAATATTCTTTTTATGTCTCCTTCCGTATATCTGTTCAATGTCTCTTCTATGCTTATACAGATAGTCACGTGATAATTGTTTATGTGAATCCCATCCAGAAAACGTTCTAAGCCTACGGCATACTTACTGGGCGAAATCTACCACGTAAAGACTGACACAAACATCTTTTCCCATGGTGGAATTCCAACTAACAGCTTTAGATGAATAATGGTTATGCTGTCCACTTGACCAACCAAACCGGCATAATAATAGCGATGAAGAATTTTGTAATGCCACAGATCAAAGATTCGTCCTACACCGAGGATTTGACAAAATGTTTATTATTATAATCATCTAAAGAATTCACTACAATCAGCAGCTTCTGTTGCTATCATGGACTATAAACATGCATCATGGACTATAAACACATAGTCCATGATGTGTTTTATATCTTTTGATATTATTATTATTATTATTATTATTATTATTATTATTATTATATGAACCAGAAGAAAAGTGCGTTTATTTCCATTTTTAGACTTCGGAACTAACAGGATGTCCAAGTTGAGTGCTAACTTGGCAACTCCGCATGACCTATGTGCCTTACAATGAAAACCTCAATACAGGGGAAGCACATTTATATTTGGATAGTTATACAGCATTTGACTGGCGCTTCCTATTTAAACATTATACGTAATTTTGTTATTTAGAAAATAAAATATTTTGTAAACAAAAATAACAAAATTTATTTCAAAATAACAAAATTATTTTGAAATAAATAATGAATACACAATAAATTGTAATTTACTTTCTTATAGAAAGTTAAAAGCATGAAGAGTGAAAGATAATTTAAAAGAAATGGTAAGTAACCAATAAACCAATTATTTTATAATATTTCAAATTGTAAATATAATTCTAACATCCTAATTCAGCAAGCTGCAGCATACGATCCAATGGGCATATTCAAATATTCAAATATAGAAGACCAAAAGCTATATTAGCATCCCATAGCGATGCATAATCTCCATGCTCATTCAGGGCGAGCAATCTGCTCATAAATTTTACCTTCACTTTAACCACAACAGATAGCGGGGAATATGAAAAGCATCTTGCTTCACCCCTAAAGACATAAATGTCAATTGTCCAACATCCAACATTTATCGACCGTGAAATGCGGTGATGGTATTTCAGGGTCTAGCTACTCACTGAGGAGACCTTAAAAAAGGTTGAAACCGGTGAGATTACTAATATGAATTCGCTCTCTTAAGATTTTTGCCTTAAGGGAGCAATTTGAGTCTCCGAGGAAAGTGTTATCCGGCACGGCCCGGTGAGGGGCTTTGTCGGTGAATGCTTTTCTTCGGAATATGAGCGGTTCTGCTTGGTGGTGGGGGGATCCCTTTACTGAGTGGAGCCAACGCTGAGTTGGACCGTCTTTCGCCCACAATTGAGTGGCCTAGGGCTCGTCCGAATTTTTAGAGACGGCTTTACTTATTCATAAGGGTGATTAATACCCTTGGAGGGTAATGGATGGCAATGCTGTAGCCAATGAAGTTCTAACTGAGGCTTGGCTATTGCTGTTACCCTCCTGCCATGATCAGAGCTTTATATAGCGCTCAATAACACGCTATCTTTACACTGTCCTCTACAGATAACGGGGAATATGAAAAGCATTCTTACTTCGCCCTTTTAAGCCAGTCCTTTTAAGGAAACTATCCAACATAGCCTACAATCTTTAGCAACAAAGTTTTTCCTAAAAACGCCTATGCACCCCAACGATTTGGTTCAGCAAGCTGTAGCCTGCGAGGCAGCAGATATATTCAAACATAAAAGACCAAAAGCCATTTTAACTTCCTGTAGCGATAATCTCCATGCCCATTCAGGGCGAGCAAACTGCTCATAAAAGTTTACCGTCACTGTAGCCATAACAGATAGCGGGGAATACGAAAAAGCATCTTGCTTCACCCCGAAAGTCATTTTGCACCTAAAGCCATTCACAAATATTCATTTCACAATCAGATATAAGTTCCGAAACTTATCTCTTTGCTAACTTAGCATACAGAACTTATTCGTATGAGTTCGTTTACTTTTGGAAATTTCTTTTTGAAGTATTTGGCTAACATATGGATAATTTTATTCTCACTTAAATAAGTTTTGATGCCACACGAAAGCACTTAAGGCCATGTCTTAATCATCATTGACGAGTTTCCTCTTCCTTCCCAATTTTCAAGCCATCTCTGACATCAGAGAATTATAAATGCAGTGCTAATCACTTCCATCGAGTGTGTTAACCTTGTCCGCTGATTATTTCTCCGTTCTCTGCTTCAATTACCAGATATTCTCATCCACACCGGTTACTATGGCGACAGCTGCATATTTCATCTTGTCATCTCCTATCTGCAGTAATTAATTGAGCAATTCCTTGTAATGTTTTAAGAATATGTCCCTGATAATGCCAAATCGCGCTTGCAACACCTGCTTATTTGGGAACTCAGAGATCAAGATGATGCTAAGACAACGTGATCTGCTGATGAGAACCAATCTGAGCAGGTGATAAAAGCCAAATGGTGGGATAGTGCTTTAAAAGATGCTTCATTAGCCAGGACATTTGAGGTGTGATTGTCTCTGACTTAACTACCTTTCACCCCATCAGCAAGTAGCATCAATAATGATGACTTGTTAGTTAGCAGAGAAGAATTCCTTTTTTTGAACTATACGAGGATCTTATTACAGCATACATAACTACCTATTAATTACAGTAATTGTCTTTCTCTGAACTCCGTAATATAAAGCTACTAATGAAACAGATAAAACGAAGAGCGAGAGGTTCCAACCATCTCTCTCTCTCTCTCCTTTCATAGAGTGAGGTTATTATGGGGTAGCCAATGGGCGAACTAGTCCGGAGGCAAATTACAAGCGAGTCTCACTGATCTTTAAAATAACTGGGGTCGTTACTGTAATAACCGCATGCCTATAATAATATGGCACTTCGGAAATTGTCTATCCAGTGACGCAATCGACCCCTGGTGTGGATGCACACAGCCTTTGCTCATGACATGTACTGTGCTTGATGTGTTAAGAGACTGCGGCTCGCGACTAATGACTGGAGAGGCTTACGGTCCAGCGTTGTACAATGAAACGCCAGATGTAATTAATAGGAGGCCCTAATTACAGATAGTAATTAAACCTACCGACAGGGACAGGACGATAATGGAAAATGGTCACGCCAAACGGAGTCTCCGCACACCCTGCTTCGGCCGTCAGGATATCCACCACATCAATAGGGGTTGACTTGTCACAGTGTTACCATCCAACTGTATTTGCGCCGGAATGATTTCAAAATTCAATTCATAAAGGCAGTATAACTAGCCGGAATGTGAATTCTGTCATCTTCCCCCACCCAGTAAAATAAGATCTTCCTGGTTGTTATAGTGATTAGTAGACATTAAATGGCAAAACTGGCTGTCGTTCATGAATAGATGGAATTTCGCCTTTTTATTTTATGGATGAGATTATCAAAGATTACTTTGACAGAACCGAAATAGCAAAATGTGCTGAGTTGGCTTTAGCACCAGATGTAATTATTTTAAACCAATACATTAGTCTTCAATGACATTTTCTTGGCAAAATGCACAAAATATACCGATAAGACCTGTCCTATCATTCTAGGACTGACTTAATGGAAAAATCTTTTCGTTCAAATCGCGATAGGTTTCTTGTTTCATGGGCTGATGTGGTATCGCACGCATTGAAAAATATATTACAAAATATGTCAGCTTGCTTCTAGCACCACTAAAATCTAGGCTATTCCTTTTAAATATATTAGCCTTGATATTATATTGGCTTCTAGCACCACTAATATCTGGGGTATTCCTTTTAAATATATTAATTAGCCTTGATATTATACTGGATTTGAGCATCAATAAAATCTGGGCTATTCCTTTTAAATATATTAGCCTTGATATTATATTGGCTTCTAGCACCACTAAAATCTGGGCTATTTCTTTTAAATATATTAGCCTTGATATTATATTGGCTTCCAGCACCACTAAAATCTGGGCTATTCCTTTTAAATATATTAGCCTTGATATTTTAGCCTTGATATTATATTGGCTTCTAGCACCACTAATATCTGGGGTATTCCTTTTAAATATATTAATTAGCCTTGATATTATACTGGATTTGAGCATCAATAAAATCTGGGTTATGCATTTTAAATATATTAGCCTTTATATTATATTGGCTTCTAGCACCACTAAAATCTGGGCTATTCCTTTTAAATATATTAGCCTTGATATTATATTGGCTTCCAGCACCACTAAAATCTGGGCTATTCCTTTTAAATATATTAGCCTTGATATTATATTGGCTTCTAGCACCACTAAAATCTGGGCTATTCATTTTAAATATATTAGCCTTGATATTATATTGGCTTCTAGCACCACTAATATCTGGGCTATTCCTTTTAAATATATTAGCCTTGATATTATATTGGCTTCTAGCACCACTAATATCTGGGCTATTCCTTTTAAATATATTAGCCTTGATATTTTAGCCTTGATATTATATTGGCTTCTAGCACCACTAATATCTGTGGTATTCCTTTTAAATATATTAATTAGCCTTGATATTTTAGCCTTGATATTATATTGGCTTCTAGCACCACTAAAATCTGGGCTATTCCTTTTAAATATATTAGCCTTGATATTATATTGGCTTCTAGCACCACTAATATCTGGGCTATTCCTTTTAAATATATTAGCCTTGATATTTTAAATTTGATATTATATTGGCTTCTAGCACCACTAAAATCTGGGTTATTCCTTTTAAATATATTAATTAGCCTTGATATTTTAGCCTTGATATTATACTGGATTTGAGCATCAATAAAATCTGGGTTATTCCTTTTCAATATATTAGCCTTGATATTTTAGATTTGATATTATATTGGCTTCTAGCACCACTAAAATCTGGATTATTCCTTTTAAATATATTAATTAGCCTTGATATTTTAGCCTTGATATTATATTGGCTTCTAGCACCACTAAAATCTGGGTTATTCCTTTTAAATATATTAGCCATGATATTATATTGGCTTCTAGCACCACTAAATCTGGGTTATTCCTTTTAAATATATTAGCCTTGATATTTTAGAATTGATATTATATTGGCTTCTAGCACCACTAAAATCTGGGTTATTCCTTTTAAATATATTAATTAGCCTTGATATTTAGCCTGGATATTATACTGGATTTGAGCACCAATAAAATCTGGGTTAGTCCTTTTAAATATATTAATTAGCCTTGATATTTTCGCCTTGATATTTTACTAGATTTGAGCACCAATAAAATCTGGGCTATTCCTTTTAAATATATTAGCCTTGATGTTTTAATTTCACGAGGTTGTTCGATATTACACTGGCATTGCTGACAATACATAAACACACAGTGCTTTAAAACTGTCACGTTAATCTCGATAGACTTTTTTCGTGGGTTGATCCTGATTTGCACCAACAGCCTCTTCCCTTTCCCGCTTGATTAACAAACTTCCTCTTCAGCCGAATTATGTGATCAATGCAATGCAAATGTGCCAATGGATGATGACTGCGAAACCAAGGTGAAAGATGAGGGGACAGCTAAGAGGATGTACTCGAGTAGCGAAGCGTATGTCGGTCTGTTCGTCCTTCTGCGTGTTGAGAATTATGACATGAGTACCATAAGGACCAGGATATCGTTGCACTATTAATCACTTTGGCAGTCCAAGGAGGGTTAATTAAATCGACTAAGCGTTGCTGATTCCATTAAGTTGACTTTACGGGTCAGGGGTCCATGCATAATTCTGATGACTCAAATTCCTCTTTCCGGGTTAATATTGTCTCTGATTCTGTAGTGCGTGCACTGCAAGGACAAAAGTGTGGTGTTATTCTGGACTGAATAAATGATGGGCTCCGAAAATCATTCGGAAAACGAACTGAAGTGAAATCTACAGTGCTAACTATGGTCATGAGAGAATAAACAAACCTTTGTTGATATATCGTAATCTTGACATTTCGTGTAAACCTCATAAATCAAAGATGTTTAATGCTATTAAAATATATCATAATCTACTCTATAATATAAAACGATAAGCCTTTTTATGTAACGTTTTTGTGTCACGTTTTTTGTCAAGTGATTTGAAACCTTAAGTGTCGAGTCTTCAAAATTCGAGTCATTCAGAATTGAAGGAGAACCGGTCTACCAGTCCGGAACACGGTGGTTTGGGTGGGGCGTAGCTCTCCCTAGTAAAGTATAAATAAAGAAATATTGGTCTTCATTTGACTATACTCTGGTTTTGGAAAGCCTAAGTCAATCAGAACTGAGTTTGTTTATTTATATAATCTTTGAATTAATTCGAGGCTTCCATTTTCCTATTAAAATCAACTCTTTCTTTATTTTGATTTATTTTCCTGTTGTTAATCGTAAGGTTTACTTGCATCGGAAAGAAGCACTTTTCGTATTCTGAGCATTTCGTTCATGGATTTCCTGTTAAGTTAGTGTCAAGAAAGATGCTATCAAGTGCTTATTGACATCTTTCTTCGCATTCTTAAAATCTTTTTGTACCGAATGGAAACGTCTTCCTTCGAATATTTAATTTAATGTTAATTATTTATTCTAAATAGTGATGACTTCGTTAAAATAACGACACGTTTAGAACTCAACTCTTTTGCAGCACAATGATTCAGTTAATATGTGATTGTTTTCTATGAAAATCAAGACAGTTGATAACATGTCTCAACACTCCCAAATAGTTCGGTTAAATCAATCTTTTCAGTTTATGAACCTTTGATAGATCTTCATACAGCCGATGGTTTCAAAGTCTCTCTCTCTCTCTCTCTCTCTCTCTCTCTATATATATATATATATATATATATATATATATATATATATAAACTGATTTTTGATTACAGATTATTACTACTACTGCTAATAATAATAATAATAATAATAATAATAATAATAATAATAATAATAATAATAATAATAATAATAATCCTTAGTTCCTGCAGACTGGTCCAGAACCTGTCAAATATCTTTAGCTTTAGTAACCATAATTTTAGGATAAAGTAATTAGTCGTATGCCTAAGTAGATGCTTTTCCTGGGCGGTCTTCCTAATTGTGAGATCAAAGCCCTTTCTCCCTCCGTTACACCCAGCTAACTCACAATTGAAAAGCTCTGATAAAAGTTATTCGTGTCCTAGACGGAGATGACTGCTTTGGGTTTAATTATTTCTATACTGCGTATGCCACTGAAGAATATTTACTTTGTAGTGTTGTGTTAAAATAAAAGCTGTAGACTACTATGAATCGTGCAGAAAGGTGTCTAAATATGAGATCAATGCTTAGTCTCTGATAACGAGAAAGATGCCATCTTTGTATGCGGGGGGATGGAATTAAACTGATACTGAATCATGAAATATCCTCACGTTAATTTATATAGATGCATGTTGACCATAATGACTCAAGTAAGTATGGAAGTTCACGCATCTACAAGTTATTCAGTTAGAAGATACTGATGATCGAAGTCCCATCACATTTTCTTCTCTAAATATATCTTTTATTGAGACATCACGACGAACATCGTTTACTCCTTTTTATGTGTTTTTTTCATCACCGTTTTTTTCTCCAGATCATAATCTAATGAATAGCGGTCATTGTACTAATATTTATATTGATGATAATTAATATTAATATTGATGAAATATTCAGAAAACATTAAAAGTAGGATTTACTGTAAATTCCCACTCAAGGAAGAGAATGGGGATAAAGGAAAATGGCAAATTAGAAAGAGATGGATGGAAGAGGAAGATGATGAACAAAGAGAGAAGAAGATGGATGGAAAAGGAAGATGATGAACAAAGAGAGAAGAAGATGATGATGGACAAAGAGAGAAGAAGAAGATGATGGATAAAGAGAGAAGAAGAAGAAAATGATGATGAAAGAAAGGAGAGAAGAGGAAGATGATGAAGGAAGTAAAGAAGGAAGAGGAAGATGAATAAAATAAATGAAATAAGAGAAAAATGAATAAAGTAAATGAATGAAGAGGAAGATGAGGAAAGAAAGGAGAGAAGTACACGAAGAAAAAGGAAGATGAATAAATAAAAGAAAGAATAGGAACATGATGAAGAAAGTAAATGAAAGAAGCGACAGATGATGAAAGAAGTATATAAAAGAAGAGAAGGATTATGAAGGAAGATGAATAAAAATGAAGGAAGAAAAAGAGAAAGAGATAAAAAAGTAGGTGTACAAAGGGAAACAAGATGGAAAAAGGATGATGGAGAAGGTACACGTAACTGAAAAGAGATATTCGTAGGTAATGAAGGATGCAGTTAAATGAAGAAGAATGTGATGAAGAAAGAAGAAGACAAGAAGTAGATGAAGGAAGTAGATGTACAAGAGATGGTAACTGGGTTGACGAAGAAATAAAATGGCTAAAGAGGATCTAGAATCAGTATGAGAGCTGAAAATAATAACTGATTTAACAAGAAGTTTTTATAGGTGCATCTTCTACCTTTGGAAGCATAATATACACAAGGTTTTTATCTTGAAATAATTAAAATTTCATTTAGAAAGGTTTGCTTTATACAAACTACTCGCTTTTATAGAATACGAGTTTTTATGTTTCCATTTAAATTTATATTTTTCAAGCCTTCATAGCTGTTTGTTCTCTTCTGTTACTCAGTTCGTGTAACATAATTGTTTCTGGAGTCATTATAAGCCATGAGAACGATTTCGTTGTTTTTCACAGCTGCCAAAAATTGCTCGTCATTTTGTCCAGCGATGCTGATGACTGTAGGGTAATTGAAAGTTGCATAAAGTCACAGAATATTTTACCATAAAATGCGATTGTTTATCAAATCTCACGATAATTTACAAGGAGATCAAATGTTAGAGAAATTACCATCTCCAAATGGATCACCAAATAGCTTCAAACTGCTTTATTGACGACTCGAAGATGGATGGGAATATTTTACATTGTGGGATAGAGTAGCGATGCAGTGGAATGCAACTCAAGTATGCGGGAATTTGAGAACTTCCTATCCATCGGATAAAGCTCTTGAGATAAATGCAACCATCGTGCCTTATTGTTAACGGATAATTTAAAAAATTCTGCTATTCTCGAAGCGAAAAACAGTCAGCTATAAGACGAATGAGGTTTGCAAGCTTTGAGAATTATGCGATCGCTTGATGACAAACCGCAGCGCCATCTGTAAGCTATTAAAGTATGAATCTATTATGTTTCCATGATCATAACTGAACAAAAATTGGTGATTTTTCTCTTGCCAACTAAAAGTTCCATAAAACCCAGCATTATAAATAGATTAACAAAATCCTTTAATTATGCTAATGAGACATGCTAATTAATTATAGAAATTTCTCTTTTTTTTTTCGGTTTTTAAAAAAGTTTTAGCTTTTATATAATGAGCGATAGAAGCTTGTGATTCTCTCAGTTGACGTGGCCGCTCGTGGAGGTTGGATAACGTTGATCTCCGAAGGCTGAAAAAAAAATTCATTATCTTCCTTTCTTAGCTTTAGCTTAAAGAATGTGCTATTACGTAACTAGCATGGAAAAATTGATATTGGCCGTACTTTTATGGACGACTTCTATTTATTAGTACATCGGAATGTGACATCCTTGTCATTATATAGAACTTGCTCAAGACCGGACGTTCTTGTGGGTCACAATCTTTCATTATTGTCGATCCAAATTAACTTGAACGCACTTCGATGACCTACCATGACGGAACAGTTTAACTTTAAGCCTGAAATTGAGTACTTAATTAGCGAAGGCCAATACGGATGCCACCAATGTTTATCTCTGACAATTTTCTAATCAGTAAAAACACATCTGATATGTTACTAGAATATTAATACGAAAACGGGAGACTATGTGTGTATATATGCATGTTAGGAAATATAAATAAATATACACTTTTTATACACTTTTCTGTCATTTAATTATTATTAATACATCACACCTCCAGGGAGTCCAAAGACTTATCGAGGGAGGGCACCTACTCCACAACTCCCCGTCTCCACCACTCAATCCATCCACTACATTCATCATCTACACCAACGCCATCTGCTGCCGACCAGCACCAGTAATATTTTCACAAACATTCATGCTTACGGCGGGATTCGAACCCGCAGCCTTTTGGGTGGTGAGCGGATACGCTAGCCACTGGGCCAACCAGGCCAGCTTATATTTTTACGCTAGATTTGATCTCTTTGTCTATCTGATGTTTTTTCAAGGACCTATATCGTCTTATATTCTTCGCTTTCGAGGGAAACTGCTGTAACATTTCCTACATGAATTTTTTTAATAATAAATTTAGTTTAATCCTTTATTCAAGTGTAAGCAAACAAAGTTTGTGCCTGAAGTATCTTCAGGACTGAGACAACTCGTGGTAAAGGTGGATCAAGCTGTCATCACTCCTTGTCTTAATATCTCCCATAATGCAAAGCACATCTCCATGCGGACATGTATAATGCTATATAATGCTATTCATGTCCACAAATCCTTATAAGGACTGGTTTAAAGGGGCGAAGCAAGAATGCTTTTCATCTTCCCCGTTATCTGTAGCGGACAGTGTATGGATAGGGTGTTATTGAGCTATTATTAAAGCTCTGATCATGGCAAGAGGGTAACAGCAATAGCCGAGCCTCAGTTAGAACTTCCTTGGCTACAGCATTGCCATCCATTACCCTCCAAGGGTATTGGATTCGGAATTTTCCCGAATGATGTCCACAAGGTGGAAGCAACGGAGAAGTCATACTTACCTATACGAGTTGTCAAATGGTGTCTCATCTTATTATTAAATTACTCTGGATTTACAGAAAGATGTTGGAAGTTTTTTTTTCAACAAAATAAGAATAATTTTTATGCATTTTTACTTTAAATAATGATTTAATATTTCACATCTGTAGCACAATCCATAGATACGATGGCCTCGATAAAAGATGGATTCAGTTTCTCTCTAGCACTCGAATTTGCAGGTCTGATTGTCCGAGTGGTTAGCGTATCTGCTGTCCAATCAACAGGATGCTGGTTCGAATCTTGTCGTGGGCACGGATATTTGTGATTGTCATTAGGAGGGAGATGAACTTCATCATTCGCTGTGAGACTATCACAACTTCTTGCTGGAGGTCTGAAGTGGCTTGAAAGAGTTCCATGTTTGGTTTCTAGATCCGAGTTTCCTGACCTGGTAAAAAGTAAATTAAAAATATAAAACAATATATAAAATTGATAAAAACAGGGATAAAAATGCTTACTACCGAAACAGTTAACACGATGATACCAGAGAATTACGTCTGTTAATCAAGTGTAGTCTTGTGGTAGAGTTTCTTTTAGGTAGTGCATTGAATTTGAATCCGAATTGAATCCCAATTGTCATTAAGTTTTAATTCCACATTGAGCATTAGAATTAATGGTTCCTAGTAGACAGTTAGGAATTCCAAATCATTAATGACTGAGAAAACAACGTCGAACAGATGTTTGTACAATCTGTAACCAAGAACAACTTCGATTGGGGATGGATATCAGTCAGTGAAGCTTTACTAGAATCTGATGGTAACGAACTAAAGTTTTACAGCTCTGATCCGCCTTGCGGATCAGAGCTTTAAAACTTTGGCTCCATAATCCTAAATTACTTTTATTCTGGAGCACACTTCCGACATCTTGGTTTCGTTCCTAAAACTGTTTAAAAATCACAAACTACGCAAAGGAGAGAGAGAGAGAGAGAGAGAGAGAGAGAGAGAGAGAGAGAGAGAGAGAGAGAGAGAGAGAGAGAGAGAGAGTTGATCAAATTTTCTATATTTTCTTTCTTTTAGATTTTCTCCGTCTTGTTTATTCATTCCTTCAAGTCTTCTCTGCAACTTTCTGCATAATTTAGTACGACGATGCCCTTTGGTTGTCAAAACCTAGGTTCAAATCCCTCCTAAGGCACGCGAACCTTCATAAAAACTTTTCAGCTGAAGATGAGATACTTAATCTCCTATGGATGAGCTCCTGTCCCCGAAACTCTAATCGTTCATCCCTGAAGAACAGACAAATCGTCTGAAAGTGTATAGCAATTAATGGACACAATACGCTGTAATCCATGTGACTTATTGAGTTTCTGTTGTTTTTGCACTTTTGCTGTTTTTTTTTTAAAGACAAGCAATTTTTCTTTTGTGTTTTTTTGGCAATAAACAATTATCCACCTTTACTGGATTATCACTGACCATAAATGGGTTTCGTCTCTTTGAGTGAAACACAAATATTTACTTGCCAAAATGCAGTTGTGTACGGGAAGGGAATTGAGGTCATTTCTTATCCTTATTTTTATCGAATCCAGCAGCACGTGCTGTTGGCTTTTAAAACGAAAAGATCTTCTTACTGAAGACACATTCGTCCGATGAAGCACTACCGCAAGTGTCATTCGATGAGACGAACTCGCGAGTGAGTGTTTACCAGATGTCGGTACAACATCTCGTCAAAGAACTTCGATATACATGCGGAAGAGCCGCTTTGTGTTTTCTCAAAGAGGATTGAAAAGAGGCTTAATGGAGTTGAGGAGCGGATTTTGTCGTTTCAACATTCGCAAAAGGAAGTTCTAACATCGGATTTTCGTACATCAACAAAAGATGGAAAGAATTAAACTGCCGAAAACGGAAAAAATAGCGTTTCATGAAGCAAACAGAATGCTAGCTTTTCAGAAGACACGGACAAGTCCATTCTCTCTTTCTCTGTGATAGCAACTATTTATATTTCAATCCCCGATCAATTTATGCTCAGTACTGAGTTAGTGGCTCCAGACAAGAATTCACTAACTGGTAAATACAAATGTTTATGTTAAAACTGGGATTTTCGTGGCTTTAGTTTTTCATAGCTCCAGATACTAGTATATTATAGTATGGTACTAATCTTAATGTAGACTTTTTTTATCTTAACATCATATAAGTTCACTGGACATCCACAGATGTCGTATGGTCACTCCTATCCTCGGTAATGTGCCACACCAGGCTTCTCCATGTAGTCCTGTTGTTTGCTTTTCTGGAGGCTTCAACTCTCTGAGGATCAGTCACTCCACACACACCATCCATCCATCTCATTGACGGGCTACTTCTTCCTCTCTTTCTACTCTCTCCTCTCTTTCCAAGAACTTTACCTTCTATTACTGTTCTGAGAAGTCTTCCTTTCAATGTGTCCAAAATATTTTGACTTTCTTCTCTAAGTTATCCTTAAGGAGCCTTCAGGTTCTACTGATCTTCAACAGTCTTTTGTAACACCACATCTCAAAAGCAGCTATCCTTTTCTTCTCTGACTTCTTTAGGTTCCAAGTCTCAGATCAATATAAGTCGCTGTTGGAAAAATGGGAAAAACAGCTGCATCCAACATCCCCCACTTTGTTTCCATGGAGATAGATCCATCCTTCTCTGACTGTTGTTTTATCCATTCCTAATCTTCTTCTGATGTCTTCTGAACAGCAATTCTTCACATTAATAATGGATCCCAGGTACTCACACTTGTTGGCTTCTTCAATTCTTAACATCGACTTGAGTATAGCATAGTACAGAATAATACTGATCTTAACGTATACTTTAGTTTGGCATAGTACAGACTTCATATAATTACAGTGTATTCGTTGGCCTGGTTGGCCGAGTGGTTAGCGTGTCCGCTCTTCAGCCAAGACACTCCGGGTTCGAATCCAGGCATGGATGTTTGTGATTGTCTTCCACCTTTATACATTCATTCACCCCCAGTATTTGGTTTGGGTCTACTACTTCCATGGTGACCCAGTCAATATTGGGTCACCATGGAAGTAGTAGACCCAAACCTCCCTCAATGGGAGAGGCCTTCACCCTGCAGTGGGTAGAAAAATAGGCTGTTCATCATCATCATAGTCTATTCACATTAGTATAGTCTATTCATTCGCTCACTCACTCTTTGTATTAGTAGCAATTCATATTTCAATCCCTAATTATGCTCAGTACTGAGTCAGTGGTTCCGGACCAGAATCCACTGACTGATAAATATAAACGTTTAATTTAAAAGTGAGATTTTGAACCACAAAAATCTCACTTTTAAATTAAACATTTATATTTAATGTTTAATTAATGTTCGTTACCTGCGCTGAGTGTTTTGAGTCTTGTAATCTGTTGCCTGGTTACGAAAGTATTCCTTGGTGCGTTTAAGAAAAGAAGTTGTACCTCCTTCAAAATAAAGTAACTTTTCCTCAACGGCTTATAAGATAAGGTTGGATTTGTCAGTAATTGTGCACCAATGTGTGTTCGATACAATTTGGGTATTTATAGAGTCATGACTAAAATCTCGCGTCTTGTCTTCAATTTTGGCTTAAATAAGGCGATTTTTAGTGCTAATCATAAATTAAAACTCTGCGCATTGATTTAGTTTTTCGAAGACCTTGTGCTTCGTAGCGCTTGAATATATTTCAATAATTTTAAGCATTCTTAAAACAGGTTATAAACGTCATTAGATTCATTTTGTCTCCTCGTAAACGTCTAACTTCCTTCTAGTTAAAACCCTGATTTTATTGCAGCTGCTCATTTAGAGTTTGCTTTAAATTCTATTGTACAGGGTGGCCATAAATTAACTTTCCCTCTTTGGAGGCGTCCGTAGCTAAAACTAATACACGGAATGAGACCACATTTTATATTGAGACTTTCGAAGGCATGGGGAGATGAATTCCGCGAAAAAAAGATTTAGTACCAAAAGTCGCCGACAGGGAAATTTTGGAGCTGGCGGAATCGAAAGCAATCAAATACTTGCAATAAACACAGGTAAAAAGGATGATGCAAATTTGACTGTGCCACATATCCGGCTGGAATGAATGAATGACGCGGCTGTCGCTTACATCGTCGAAATGTTATTATTCCATTTTATCTGCCATTAATGTAATTATCCGCTTGTTTTCGGCTCCTTCAGCGCAAAAATTTTCCCTATCGGCGACTTTTGGTACTAACTATTTTTTTTCGCGGAAATCATCTCCCATGCCCTCAAAAGTCTCAATATAAACTTTGGTCTCATTCCGTTTATTGGTTTTAGCTACAGATGCCTCCAAACAGGGAAAGTTATTTTATGGCCAACCTGTACTATATTTCAATAGAATCTGATGGTAATAAGTAGAATTCTGATCCTCATATTTCAGAACGCATTGAAGATGAGAGATCCAACACCTTTAAACATATACCAAGTATAAACCTGTTTTGTTTCGATCTGGTTTGGCATTTCAGTTGCATTTACTTCTTAATCCACACAAGTTGCGATGAGTCGAACTCCAAAGACCTTTCACATATCCGCTGCGCCATACTTTAGTGAATTATGAGGCTCGTCTTGTTGTATGAATCATTGAGAAAACTTTTTCCGTATCTTTGCAAAGATTCCAACCCAAAGTATTAAAAACCACGGCGGCTTTTGAAATACCGCTCTTGGAAAAATCTTTACACGATGTTATTATTTTCCAAGAAGCCAATAGGAAACAAAGGATGTTTTATTTTGGACCGGGACTACTTCATCAATGTCACATTGAGCAGAGAGAAAAAGATTTTTATTTTAAACCACTTGTGCCCCATACCATCAACTACGGAAAAGCCGAGGTAAAAGGTGGTGGGTGAATTATGACACACAGGACAGCTATTACAGCGGGATGGATCACGCTGAAGATGTACCAAAGAGACAACAAGAAAAATGTTCTCTTACTGCAAAACTATGACTCAAGTGATTTGTCAGCGCGTATTCAATAAAAGAATTTTTTTTTTTTTTTTTGGTTGTCGGTTGCCATGGTAACAAGATGGATGTGAAATGTCAGTTTGTGAATTTACGGACGAAACTTGTGTTGAGTAGACGCTTGATAGAATTTGTTGTGTACAAAGAGGTTTTTATTGGAGGAGTGGGAGAGAGAGAGTAAGGGGTGGAAGGACCGAGAAAAATCCGTTCTTTTAAGTGGAAAAATTTAATTCTTAAGCTATTACAATCACTGTCGTGGTAAGACCCATAGAATACGTCCGACAGTGCCCTCTGTGTCTTTATCTTACTCTCGAATCTTTAAGATACTTATTTAAGTGTATTGGGGAAGGAAAACGAATACTCACAAGGCCCGAAAATCCATCCGGATCACAGTAATAAAAAAAACGGGCAGACCGACAGTGTCGCCATCTATAATCGTTTAACAATGAAATAGGACCCTTGGTTTTGTAAGACGTCAGAATGTGATGAAGAGAAGAAGGAAGGCGACTTCAAACGCTATCTCAGCATCGCGAGGGCCAACTTGATGTCTGTTTTATTTTGGCCACTTTCTGTTTACGACAAACTTGAGGTGTTTGATGCGAAAACTTCTTGACGGAAAGGTTATACGTCAATAGCAAACCCACTGGATCTTTATGATGGCTTAGGGATGTCTGGTTGTGATAGGCAGCACGACTTCTCCCCTTCTACACGCGCGCACACACACACATGCTTTATTTCTTCCCCCCCACCCTATCGCAAGAGTTCAGCAGTAAATGCGGGGTAGGAACGGGTCAAAACACCCAAGAGAGTGATCAATCCAAGCCTGTAATGATCATTTTCAGGAGACCAGAAGCTAAACCGAGGATAGAAAGCTGTGCGGCAAGTCAGAGGGAGGAAACGGGGGATGTATTGGTGTCCTTGTCAACGATGGTTCATAAAAATGACCTTTATGGCCTCGGTCGTGTGACTAGATCCACTTCTCAAGATATTGGCTGCTCATCCAAGCTTTTGGCGGCCGTTGTTTGAATCGCGTGGCCTTCTCTCCTCCCCCCCTTTTTTGCCTCCCCCAGAACGGTCCCCATCCCTTCCTGAAAAGAGAAGTGCTGGCTTATCCCAAAAGCAGTCTGGAGGCGCTGAGTGATTTTATTCTTACACAGAGGGAGCCTCCACTCAAGTGCTCTGCTACTATTGTTGCTTGGTGAGTCACGTGATAAGAAATTCCTGACATACCACTCATGCATTGTGATCAACGCAGCTAATGTCCACAAATCAGTAACCCGTCCTACTAAACAACAGCCATTAGATCCACTAATGCGTTGACTGATACAGACTAACTTTCCATCTTTGAAGATTTTTCTTAATCTTCAAGAAATTTATGACGTCATTTCTTAAATGTGAATAAATAAAAATAGTTATTCGCTAGGTAATTACGAAAACTGCTTAATATAGTTTGCATCATTTAATTTCAGTTTATGTGTGTACGAAATTTCAGAAATGTCAAGAAGGAATCCATATATATTTATAGCACCTTACAAATGTGCTTACATGTATTTTATTTGCTGGTCTATTGTGCGATGGTTTGTGCAAAACAGCTTTTAGTATTATACTAAAGAAAGAACAAAAATTAATAGACTGCTGTGAGAAGAGACAATCCAAACAAAAATGTGGGTTGTTGGAAAATATTAACCAAAAAATATTCGTACATCCACTTGACGTTTCAGAAACGCTGTCGAAGCAAAAGTCTGATATTATTTTCTGTTTAAAGCAAACCGGCTGCAATATGGATATATTAAAAAAAGAAACAGGATTTATTCTAGCAGCTCAAGAACAGGCATTACAAACTAATGCAATCAAAGCAAATATTTGAACATCAATAAGCAAATGCAGATTATGCGATCAGAAAGACGAGACTGTAGAACATCTAATCAATGCCTGCAGTAAGATAGCTCAAACTGCCTATAAATACTGCCATGATCCAGTGACCAAAATAATTCATTGGCATCTATGCAGAAACTATGCCTTTCCTTCTTCTGATAATTGGTGGCAGCATAAAATAGAGACTGTATTGGAAAACGAAACAGCAAAAATTCTCTGGGAACTTCGAATACAAACTGATCGGCATTTGGAACACAATAGACCTGACATCACAATTATCGAACATCGACAGGGTTGGATTATTGATATCGCAGTAACCAGTGATAACAACATTAACAACAAAGAACTGGAAAAAATTACTAAATATCGAGTTCTGGCAATCGAAGTTAGCCGGCTGTGGCTTAAACACACCAGAGTCATCCTAATAGTTATCGGTGCACTTGGTGCGATTTCAAAGAAGCTTTCCAACTATTTACAGCAATTAAACATCAACGAAGTGACCCCATATGACCTACAAAAAACAGCATTACTTGGAACAGTCCATATTTTACGACGCTACCTGACGGACTATTTTAAAGTTCATGGATAAATCTGAATTGTTCTGTATCACCAGTCAAATTGTTGTTTAAACGATATCTTGTTTTGACTGTGTTTCAATTATGTGAATAAAATAATAATAATAATAATAATAATAATAAAACAGAACCTTAAGGATCCAGAATGACCCCGAAGACTACAGAACAAGCCAGGTTAGTGGGGATACCATGTCCGGAACTGCGGAAGTGATATTTATAGAGTCTCCTCAAGTACTATGTTGGGGGTTCTTCCAGATATAGACATGGTTGAAAAATGAGTGTTATTATTAACCAGTTAAATAGGAAATTTGTCCTTTAACTGTTTGGGCAATACAATAGGTTATATAGAACGTACTCCATTTCCACATGTACAACTATTATTCATTGCATGCAATAAAGTCGAGCAAATTTAAATTAAAGAACAATATTTAGGATTGATTTAATCCTAAACCACACCCCTTGGTAAGGTAGTGGCAAGGAAGATGCAACATTTGCACTTCAGTTGAACCAAAGAGCTGGGTTCAAACATGTGCTAACCGGTCTCATACGAACATGGCTGGATTCCTGGAAGCTTGCTTTTTTTTTAATCTCGATAAACAGACAAACCATCTGGAGAACACACTCAATTAACAGACATAATAACAGTAATTTTTTGAGTCCGATATTTAAAAAAAAAATCCAATGTTTTAAGTTATTGTAATGTCTAGTTCTACTTCTTAATCCGTATAGAGAACGGATGGATTCATGTATGAATATATGAGTCCATCCGTTCCTGGACAGACAGCCCAAGCAACCGCTGAAGACCACAGAATTAGAATTTACTAGTGAAGTACTGTTTGATCACTTCCAATGTTGGCTAGACCAAGAGCTTCAGGAATTTGGGAGAGTTACGTCATAGCACCCAATTATTTAGTGAGCAGGCTTAGGCAAGAACGTTCATGACAGTGAAAATCATGCAGTCGTGTTCACCTATTGGTAAGCAAACGCTTTTTTTGCGGTAGATTATTGCCAACCGATGCAGCAAGAAAGGGTTATTCGAAGCATCTTTAGTCTGTTTGGGTTTTGCACATGTATGATATTTAGTCAGGTGACGTTATGATAATTCAATAGACGGGCTCATCTTTCATTCATCTCGCATTTTCTGTTTATCTCTTAAATCTAAATTTTAGAATTCTCTTCATTCCTTCTCTCGTTTTTCTTTCGCCTTCTCTGTGAAAATCGATCCAAGACGTCACGCTAAACACCTGATAGTGTTGCCAATAATCACTAGGGGTCGCTGTAGATAGAATTTTCTCCATTATTTTACTACCGATATCGCTGTTTGAACAGTAATATCGTTCTTTGGAATGTAGATTAATTCTTGATTTCCCTGTGGCTTCCGCTAGAGGGCGCTAATACTGTAATTACGTTTCTATTTCTGATATCTACATGAAAGGAACACGTGTGAAATTGGATACTTTAGAATAGGAAACCATAAAACAACAGTAATTAGTTGAAACTGCTTCTTCTATCTTCGTTTATTCAACTTTTCCAACATTTGGAGTAACAAAAAAGTGTTTTTGTCGTACATTTTCTATCGGATACTTCCAAAAGCTACACTCAATCTATTCCGGTAATGACCAAACAGCTTAAGCGTTATGTTTGCTGCTAGAAGTAGTTTTATGATTTTCTCACAGATTTTCTCTTCCCATTCCCTAAGAATGATTTTTCCCGTCTCCCCAAGGTAGGCCTGCATACTGCATGCGACACCTGACCCAGTCACACGATTGTGCTCGCTTCAAATCCCCCAGTAGAAGGAGAAGGAGGGGAGAGAGAGAGAGAGAGAGAGAGAGAGAGAGAGAGAGCAAGGGGGGGGGACAGCAAGAGAGGACAGGAAACGCGAGGGGACAAATGGTGCCATTGCTTTGTGTTGTGATAAATGAATTCTGTCGGCGCGAGGCAGAAGCCCACACAAAGAACGCTCACAGTGGCATCGGACGAAGTCGACTGGGATGTGACAGTGATACAGCGACTTCGGGGAGAATCGAGAGCGCGATGACGTCACTCCAAGGGCGAAAAGTTTCTTTGCTGGAGCAAATTGGCTTCTCGGTAATTAAGCTCTCCATCGTTCTATATCTCTTCACTCTCCGCCCATCTGTCTATCCAATGCTACGACTCTCTTTCCTTCGTTTCTTCTTCAATTATTTCATTCTTTGGTTTTAGTCTTCATTATTGTTTTTACTCTCTTCTTTCTTTCTCGGTCCTATTTTTTATCGCGCTCTGTCTTTCTATTCATCCTCTCTCTCTCTCCTGTTTTTGTCCTCTATTAGTTCTTCCTTGAATTTTTCTATTCATCCCTTTCTCCTTTATTCTCTTTCAGCTCTTTCTCCTGTCTTCCATTCGCTTTTTCCTCTGCCCTTCTGTCTGTCATGGGTCGTCTGGATTTTTATAGATCTGATTTGTTATCTAACTCCTTCTTTCTTTCTCTATGCATCTGTCTATCGTGATTACTTATGAACCTTGTATATGACTTATTTTTTTTCTCTCCCTATCTGTCTTTCTATTTTTCCTATCTTCCCATTCGTGTCTATTTCTCGGTCTATTTTACACTTGTTCTTCTGTCTTCTGTGTCTCGATTTTTCTCTCTTTTCTATTTTTAGTTTTTCGGTAGATCTTAGTTTCCTAATTATCGATTTTCCTTTTCTCTCTCTCTCTCTCTCTCTCTCTCTACATCAATTTGTCTTTCTTAACATCTACCTATTTCTTTCTCTCCTTCTCTATCCATCCATCAGTCTATCTTAGCGTTACTTTCTCTCTCTGTTTCTCTCAGCTGTTTATTCTGATGATGTCGGTCTGAGATTTTCCTCCATCTATCTTTTTGCTGTTGTTCTGTTTCTTTCGTTCTCTCCCATGGGTTTTCATTTTTCTGTCGATCTTTCTGACTTTTCTTAGTTCCTTTCCTGCCATTATCATCTTTCCTGTCGATCTCATCTTTGCCAATAATTTGATTTTCTCTCCTTCATTCTGTTTCTCCTCCCATTCTGCTCTCCGTTCCCATCTCTAAAACTTTATTTTTTTTTATCTGTCGCTCTTATCTTTTCTATCCATTTGTTTCTCCCTCTCTATTCCTCTCGAGTCTCCTCCTTCTCCCTCGTCTCTCTCTCTCTCTCTCTCTCTGATCCTTTCCATCAATTTCTCACTCTCTTTCTCTCGCCATCTTTTTCTCACACTCTTTGCTGCGAACAATCTGTTTAACCTTCCATTTTTCTCTGTTTATTTCTCTCCCATTAAAATTTGAAATTTATCCAATTTTGTAGTGTGATTTATGGAGAGCTTTGTTTCGAAAGCGAGACTGTGCACGCGCAAGATAAGCCTCCTATAAATGAAGAGTAATGCTTGCCTGATGCTCGTCGACCTAAGTTTGTTTACAGCTCCAATGGGGTGGATTACAGGTGGCCTTTAGCGTTTAAAATATTTCTGACAGACGCCATAAGGAGGCTACATGTTGTCGCGCCCCCCCCCCCCATCCTTGTCAACAAATCGTGTTCCGTGGAAGACTTCCAGACAACGCTTCTTAGCGTGTCCAAACCAGTTGGACTTTTATAGAGATTGACGTCCGTGCAACATCTGAAAAATCTGACGCTATTTTTTGCACCATCAAATTCTTTATTTCCTTGTTAACAAAACTTTTGTTCGTGAAAGTTTTGTCATTTTAAGTCGGAATTACAAACAATGCGGAGTTTTTCCACGGAAACAATAGCCTTTGTCATTTATTTTGATCATTAGTGCAATAATAACGCAACCCATATCTTAAAGTCAGCGAGAAATCTGCACGGCCTACGAAATGTTATCCATCTTTCCACTTGCACAATTCCTCGGCTTTCATTCTTACCAGTAAACTTCCCATTGTTGTAATCAAATTTACTTTCTCTTTTCTGCAAGCGTAACCATGGGAACTACAACGCGTGGCGTGTAGATTTCACATCCATTGTTATAACCAAAATATGCTTTCGTCGTCTGCTCGCGTAACCATAGAAACTGTAGATTTCATTATTGTAGCCAAATGTTTTCACGCTCTGCTCACGTGTGCAAACGGTTACACTTTTTCATTATTATAGCCAAATGTTTTATCGTTACCATGGAAACTGTAGATTTCATTACAGTTAAATACTTTCACGATCACGTAACTATAGCAACCTAACTAGATGCCATTATTGGACCCAATACACTTTTTTTTTTCCCTGAGCATATGTGTAGATTTCATTATCATTGTTGTTATCAAACGAGTTTTTTTTTTTACTCATATTAACAATACTAACTTCTGGCTTTATTTAACATTACTTTTTTTACCCATTTTTCTTTCAATAATAATGATAATTCGAGTTTTTTCTTTTCTTTTTTTGAATAAATTTTTTCCCCAAAATTTATCTCTAAATACCGGACTGGGAACAAGTCAGCCATCTTTAAAACAATAATAGTGACTCAATACTTGGAAAAATATCACTATTATGATATTATGTTCATCGACACGTGTGAACATTATATAAGAGCGCATTATATCGGGACTGCTAGTGTTATATCGACTTTTTCACGGTGCCATCTGTTACGACTGGTAAATTATTAAATCTTTACTGGGATAGGCATTAATCGGTATATTGTGCTGCTATGGACATTTTAAGAACTACCAACAATCTCTAAACACTTTTGGTCACGTGATCGGTATATTTGTCCTTTGTCAAATTTCGTCCGTTTGTCACTTGCTATCATCGTGTTTCGTCTGACCACAGTTGACAAATAAGCAAATCGGAATGAACAAAAAAAAAAAAAAAAAAAAAAAAAGTGTACACTGCTTTGCAAAATAAATGGGACTCTCTTAATATATATCATTTTGTGTGTTCTTGAGCTTTATGCAAAGAATACAAATCTAATATATTTCTAATATGTTCATTCTATCAATTAGCAGTCTGAAAGTGAATTTTATAGTGTGGAATTTTATTCGTTCGTTATACACGAGATGGCAGCACTTGGAATTGTCATATATTATACGAACTAATATAACAATATGCTGAATGAAAATCTTTTGGCTGTTCTTGAACGATCTTTCATACAAAACCCAAAATAAACATAAAGGAAAACAAAGAGTGTGATATGGTAACGGACAGAAACGAAAGAGTTACTAATGGTAATTAGAAAGTGTAAGGAACAACATAACACAACAGAATGTGAAAACAAACTCAGAGAGAAGTTTTCGTTTAATTAGAATTACGTTTTCCTTCTGCGTTTAGAAGGAAAACGTAATTCTGATAAAGATAATGTATACATAAACAAAATTGCATCCCATCTTCCTTTGCATGTTACGCTCAATGTCTCGTCGTGGCCAAGTAAGTTACCTTCTTCGTAACCCTATTAATACTCCAAAATGTTTTCTCAACAAGAGTTTTCCCCTAAGAATAATGAAATGTTGGCCCCCGTGGGGAGCATTTTTCAGCTCTTTTCAGACTCGCTACAAGAGAATATTCGCATCTCCTTCTTCGATGTTGAAATGAATGCCAGTTAGGGTCTGTTCTTCAGCGAAACGGGATCGAATTCCGTTCTCTGTGGTGGTGATACTCAAGGAGTAGTCGGATGTGCAGATTCTTTGAATTCAATTGTGGATTTCCTGGAATCGAGGAAGTGATTGTGAAACTGAAAGTGATGGGGCTTTTGCAGGGATGAAGAGGTAATTGTATTCTTTGTCTCTTGCGATCTATGCGAAAGGATTTGTGCAAGGTAGTAGATGAAGCATCCAGAGTATATCTGATAATAGCTGTGTTCCAGGTTGAAATTGTAGTAAATGCAAAGATCTGAGTCCCTGAGTTTGAATTTGTGCATCTGGTTTGGTGTTTGCACTTTCATACTGGAGGACCCGGTGGAAGTTGTATGATACACCCGGTGATGGAGAGAAGCACATGCAACTTGGGATAACTGGATGTAGTGACGTCACCCAACGATATATTGCCTTTTAGTTGGTGGGTAGTAGAGAGGTGCTAGGCGATGTGAGTTGAAAAGTGGGTGTGTACGTGACTGTCATTTGCTGGTTTGGATGCTTTGCACAGTTGTGAGAGAAAGGCTTTAGCAATCGCTAATTTTCTCGCTGATATTGCAGATTTGCTTTTGAGTTTTTTATTGGGAGATGTTAGAAAAGTTTTCTATTTTAGGTTCTTGGTTAGAATATCTCCAACTATTCTGTTTCATGTCCAATATTCTTGTCTAATTGGCTGTCCAAAATTATTTCCACACACACACACACATCTAACCTATATATATATATAAAATTATAAGCCATTTTATGTCACATTTTTTGAAACGTTTTAAAACTCAGGGGCTACCCTGAGTGTCGATTCTTCAAAACTCGAGTCATCAGAATTCACTGAGAACCGGCCTGCCAGTCCGGAACATGGGGGTTTGGGCGCTGTAGGCGTCAGTGGGGGGGGGGCGGCTACGCCCCTATTATATATATATATATATATATATATATATATATATATAGAGAGAGAGAGAGAGAGAGAGAGAGAGAGAAATACACATAAGTTAGAGAAATAGACAGATATACTTGTGGTGAGGGAGACATAAATGAAGAAAGATTTGAATTTAAAAAAATAATTTTCTGCTTGTCTCATAATCAATTAAGTGAATTTTTATTCATGGACCATTACAGAAAATGCTGCGCACTCACCATCTCATCTCTCTCTTTCTCGATTGTGTCACGTCAGGGGAAGCCAATCGAGATGCATCATTTGAGTGGTTTTTCAATGAAGTCCTGAATTAAGTAAAGAGGGTGGCGAAAAGGGCCAAAAGTTATAATGAAAGGCGACAGCGTTATGGAAAAGTCAGATAACATCCCCCGGAAATCGACAATGCTAGCAACAAAGATTCCCCCCCCCCTTTGAAATGCGCACAGCCACGACACAACAAACACGCTCGCACACCATTAATCAGACCTTGTGAACAAACCGACACAAACAGTCATTAATAATAGTAAGAAGCAATTACAAAATGACGTGGAAAACAGATGAGGGGGGGGGGGGAACGAGTTCCAAACAGCACGTTCAAGTGGATAAAGAAACGCTTTTTATTAACTTTAGTTTCCGAAATTTTGAAAGATCAAAGTGGATTGGAACAGGACTCACTAAATACGACAACACGCCGACCCATTATTTACGGACACATCCTCACCCCACTACAAAAAAAAAAAAAAAAAAAAAAAACTCTTTTGTCTAAGGGTAAAGTCAACAAACAGACAAGCTAACAGGCACAACAGCTTCTTATTCTTTCAACTGTTATTTATGTACGTTGTTGGTCATAAAAACTACCCTCACGTCTTGTGTAGAGGAAGCTTTGATGTGGGAATGCTTGATTATATCAATCTCATAGACACACATTGCTGACAGCTTCGAACATGTATGATGCACGCATACAACAGGCAGATAGATAGGGGGGGGTATGCAGTGTAGATGAGCGGATAAAGAGACAGGCTGAAGAAGATAGATTGGATTCAGACAGATAAAGAGAGAGTAGCACAGTAATAAACACAAGCAGATAAGCACTGTGCATGTTGATAAAAGCCCTGAGGTTGGTGGAATAAACACGAAAACAAATAAACAAACACGCAAGTAAGATGTTTTTAAATAAACATCTTACTCGATGAAAATAGAATAGACGAGTAAATAAATAAAATAGACACACAGACGCATATAAACAGACAAGTGGGGAGACCGACATGCAAGTAAATTGACTCATAGAACGGTACGCAAGATATTAAATACAGAGATAGTTTCAGAGTGATAAATAAGGAGTCACACGAGATGATAATTAGGCACAGAGATAAATAAAACAATCAGGAGGTAAATACACAGATAGACAGGTTGATTACTACACAGAGATGTTTATAAAATGAATAGACTGATGGCAAATAATTACACAGACACAGAATGTTAAATGTGGAGATTGACAGAATCTGATTTTTATAAACATTGAGATGATGAAATAAATAGATGAATACACAAATTTGATAATATATAGACACAGTCCAACACAGGCAGACCAATAAAAATGGGTTGTGAGAAATGCTTCTAAACATTGAGACACAGATTGATGCATATACCGATATCAAGTTTTTCATCTCATGAAGCAGATAAACCAGTTCAAGGATACATAGAACTGACAAACTGTGCAATTGATTAAACTTCGTTATCTTAGCGTTACTTGCTTGCATATGAAGCAAATAATGCTAACTAAGCCTCTAACTGGTTAAGGCAAGGGTAGAAGTCCTCAACAATCATATCAACCGACAAATAAAGTAATTAATAGGTAAGTGAATTAAATACACACAGTGATGCCTAAGAAGATGAATTAAACATTCACATAAGGCGAGAAAATAAGACACCATCATAGACTGTGTAGGATTTCGGAACCAAAATCCTACTGAAGAGGTTGGACACCTCCTTATTCCTGGAGGTGTCCTATGTCTATAGATGCGTGTGTTCACAGGGCCGGTTTGTCTGTTCTGGGGGTTGAAAATAACGAGTTTCTGGGTGGGAAAAAACCCCTATCTCTGTATGAGATAGGGTTTTTTTTTCGTATGAAAAAAAACCTTTCGTCGAAAGACTTTAAATGAAGAGTTCTAGATGCGATTCGAACCTACAGACGTCTTCCAATCGGACACATATCGCGATTGTGCTGAGGATACACCCTACATAAGATAAAATGAACATTGAAACAAATAAATCGTCCTGATAAAAGCACTGAGAACAGAACATGAACGCCTCCTATGATCGAACACCTTAACTAGCTTGTATGTCCCACTCTGTTCAATGAATGTGGGAAAGTAAGTAGACATGGGAATGGATAGCATGAGTTAAAAACGTGACAATCCTTTAAGTTATCAAAACGGTAATGAAATACACCGAAGAACAAGCTGGCATATAGTCAGAGGGATAGTTAATGACACCGATAAATAGTCATACGAAGACAGTACATGTCAATCCATAATCACACGCGCCAATTATACAAATACACACCGAAATAAAGAAAACGACAAACATAAACAGACACAGAAACAAATGAAAGGTGAAACAGTTAAACTAACGAAAAAAAAACAGATAAATAAAAGAATAATGACATTTATTAACGAATAAATTAATGGTATTATAATAAAGAGAAAAGTTAACATTTATATCGTAAAAGCAAGAGTATTATTTATTACAAACACATCGCATTCATTTATTTCTTGGGAAATTAGGGATTCGTGATGTCCCCTTTTCTTAGAAGGTCTTAATGAAGTACTTCAACAAGGTTACATGATCTACGATTCGACTCAAGTGGAACGCAAATAGAAGACTATCTTAAGGGGAACTATAATTCCTTAATTGGATATCTTATAAAAGTTTTCTAATTCTGTTTCTGCATCGCATCTATCGAAGAAAAAGGAAAGAATGAACACTTATACAAACCTCGAGCTTCTTTGAGGAGATGTTTCCTCTAAAGAACTACTATCGGCTTTTCTCTGAATATATTGACTGGTCGGTGGTTAGTTACTTGATCAATTCAACCGCATGGATCAAGTAACTAAACACTCTCTGTTGACCAACACCCATTTCTAATTGGCACATTCATCAACACTAATGACACAGGTCGTATTTGATAGCATACTGATATTATAGCAACTCTATATAAATTTACGCTTCCATTTAAACCCTTTGGAGTTATTGGAACTTATATTTACATCGCATATGCTCTTTTTTTTTCAGACGTGTACCAACATCCCCCCCCCCTTCTGATTTGCTGCTTTTCTTACCGTTGGACACATAGCGTAAGTCAAAACCAAAGTCAACGGAACACAGGAGTCCACGCACTCGCTGGCCCAATTGAAGAATGGAACATTTTGTTCACTTTGCCATCCAATGTACGAAATCTTTGGGTTGCGCTTTATTTGGTAACCTTTTCTGCAGTTAGCAAAGGTCTATACTGAAAACCTCGACAGATTACTCACGTGATGTGAGAAGAACAGGTGTGTCCGATGTCAATTATCTCGCATTGTGAGTGTGGCGTGTAGCTGGTAGCAGCAATATGGCGGATAGTAGTCACTGTACATCCAAACGTGTCTCATCGAAATATGATCATGCCTAAGATCATAAGCATTTAGAAATCTTAGAGTAAAAATATTGGTACTTTGGCAACGCAATAATTTTTCTCTTGGGAAGAAGACAAACTGCGTGTGTGTTTTCACAAAAAAAGTGGTCTTAAAGTTCTTCAAGTATTTCTTACAATCATTCATCGTAGAGTTTCTCCTAACAGTCAGTTTCAATGAATAACCCAAATGGCTTGAATTCATCACTAATTGACTGCTCTGTCAATCACTTTACAAATAACTAATTTTAAAAACCAAAGCAGTTAACTCTTAAAAAAAACTGTTAATTATAAAATTGAATCATTAATTAGAATACTTAAATGTTTCAATAGTTATTATGATTAACTTGATTTTAAAATAGTTAACTTAAAATAGATGACTTAAAATAATTTAAACCACATAACTTTAAAATTTTAAAAAAGTTGCCATAGTAACTATTTATTTTTTAAATAGTTACTATGGTAACTTAAAAGATGAGAACGATTACTGTATTTTTTACTATTCGTTTATGAGAATGATTATAATATTATATTTAAAAATGGACGCCTAATGTTTAAAATAGTTATAATTTTAAAATGAATTCAATAAATCCCCCCCCCCCCTCCGACATACCGAGTGGTGTGATTTGGTAGTTGAATATTTGTTTTAAAGGGGGTTGTTTGAAGAAACTTAAAGCAAAACATTTCATGTTAAGAACTCAACATTATGTATGAAGACGACATACTCTGAGAAAGATAAACACACACACACACAAAAAAAAAACAGTTACATTTTAAGAAAAGAGAAACAAAGAAGGAAATGATAGAAAGAATGAAAAAAAAAAAAACTATTTCCAAGTTAAATTTCGAGTGCTTCTATAAATAGCCTCCCCAGTTGATGCCGAATCCGCGCGGGTCTCCGAACAAGCACTTGTTTCATCTCACAGCCGGCAAATGTTCCGGAAGATAAAGTTGAGCGTTCCAAGTCAGCGGCCACCCTCGCCTTTGCCGAAGAACTGTCAAAACGCTGAAGTGCGACAACCCAACAGCGAACAGTGTGGGAACAGGTGATCTGGCAATCCTTTGCGTTGCTTTTCTACGGGATTTCCCCCCCCTCCCTCCTATTTCTTATTTCTCCACTCCCCCCCCCAGTCCGAGGAAAAGCGGAAAGTTTCGAGACGAAAACCCTCTTGCGTACGTTTCTAATCTCCCCCTTCGCACAACGTTGAACAAATCTGCCTTTTTTGCTAATCTTCCTTATCTTGCAGCTTCAAGCGATCAAGGCATTCCCTCTTCTCCTTCCCCCCCCGTCCCCCCCCCCCTTGTCTGAGCGCTTAACATCTCACACCTGGCGGGAAATGCTGCCGCAGTTATTTTGGATGTCCGTAATAGACCGATCGAAAAAAAAAAAAAAATCCGAATTTCTTTGTTTGAAAATGGAAAAGTTTACTTCCGGTAGGATGGCCGATTTTGGAGTTTGTACCTGAAGTTGGCGAAGAAAAATCTCAAAGGGAGAAGGTTGAAATAAAGACAGAATATAGAGAGGGTATCTGCTCTCTCTCTGATAATAAATTTCCCAAGTTGATAAACAGAGATTACTTGCATTTTTATAAAAATATTAAATGTACATATTAGTTTATTTATTTTTCACAGACCCTCGTTTTTATATCCAACTCAAATTCAATACTTAAACAGATAATGACAATTCTTCATTGTTCTTATTGTAATTTTCAATCATTTTTTTTATCTGAATAGATAAAATGTTCCATAATTTTTTAACAATTATCTCGGTTGAAACTATCTTAATTTTTATCTTTCTACCATTTAACAATTCCCAATCAATATATAAATATATATGTGCGCAATTTACTCGATGAAGTTTTTAACTACATCGGAAAGAGGAACTTCATTTTATAGTCCTTATAAGGACTGGCGTAAAGGGGCGAAGCAAGAACGCTTTTCATCCTCCCCGTTATCTGTAGAGGACAGTGTAGGGATACAGGAGGATAACAGCAATAGTCGAGCCTCAGTTTGGCTACAGCACTGCCATCCATTGCCCTCCAAGTGTATTAATCATTAATCATCAACGCACCTCACGGTCGATTTTCCACTTCCTCAGGAACTTCATTTATATCCTTATAAGGACTGGCTTAAAGGGGCGAAGCAAGAATGCTTTTTATCTTCCCCGTTATCTGTAGAGGACATTGTAGGGATAAGGTGTTATTGAGCTATTAAAGCTCTGATCATGGCAGGAGGGTAACAGCAATAGCCGAGCTTCAGTTAGAACTTCATTGGCTACAGCATTGCCATCCATTATCCTCCAAGGGTATGGTGGTTCTCACATACAATTTCAGGAACTTCATTTTTTAACATTATAAAGTTCACATAGGTAAACTATATAGAACAAAAAATGGTGTATAAATAATTTATTAATATATGCTTTAAGAAAACAAAAATTTTAAATATATACTTAAATAATAAATATAAATATAAATATATTAATTAATTAATAAATTAAGTAGCTTTTAATAAACAAACCCTTGAATTATGATGAAATGAATAAAAATTGAGATGAAAATTAACGTGTTTGTCTTTAATTTCAAAATATTGGGTTTGCTGGAGAAGTTTTAGCTTTTAGTAGGTGTAATGCATCAAGACGTATTTAACAGTTTGAAACATCTTTTCTATGGGGGGGGGGGTATAACGAAAGTATATAATCAACAATTTTGTTTATATTAAAAATTATAAGTAAACACATTAAATGCGAAGTTTTGAACTCAATTTTCTGATTTTTCTGTTTTTAAATCAAGTATTATATTTTCAGTGATGACAGCGCCATCTTAAGGGCTTACTGGCTTCGTGTTTCCCTCAGCAATTCTAGTTGTTTTTGTAAGCGTTTTAGAGGAAATAAACATAGGAAATCAGCCTTTGAAATTTCTTTTTTTTTTTTTTTTTTAAATAATCGATTTTGCTTTTCTGCTGTTCGACCACAGCGCCATCTACTTTACGAAAGCAACCTAGATAAAGAGTTGTAGTGTTTTTATAATGATAATTCCGGAAATAGAAAAGCTGACAAAAACATTGGGAACTTTTATTTAGAAACTCAATAGCAGAAAGAAAGAAAGATGGGGGGAATTTGAAAGCGTAGAGAATTAGGGTGAAGAGTGCTTGAAATGCTGAAGTAAACATGAAACAGTACACAAAAAAAAAAGAGATGAAAATGATAATAAAAGATGCCACCAATAGTTAAGGGGTTGTTAGAAAGTTTCAGTTGTCTGCTTGTAGCGATAACAGATCGTCAGGATTGCCAACATCTCTCTCTCTCTCTCTCTCTTTCTCTGCTCCAAAAAGATTGCTAATGACATAAGCAGACTCTGCTCGCCTGCTCTTACCTTATCTGTAGTTTTCGCTTCATTAGCTTTTCAGGGGATCATAAAACAGACGTCTCTGATGTCGACAATTCCCGCAGAGAAAGGGGGATGACGGGGGGGGGCTAGAAAGAAATTTTTGTGGATAATTTAGCTGCACGTTATCAATGCCACCGAATGGAAGATGGAAGGACCTACTTGATTTTTTTTTGTGCGTGCGTGTGTGTGTGTGTCGAAGACTTCACCAATCCACTAGCCTTGTCGTGGTTTTATTGACATTTTAGCACCTCGTTTTTCTTTGTGTGACAGCCCTGTATCTTCCTCGATAGATTATTTCTGGTAATTAAGGCTGGAAGTCAGTGGATGCTTTTTTTTTATTATTATTCCTGTGGTGTGATAATATTCAGTGAATAAATGGATATCTTCATCTGAGGCTCCGTACGAACTGCGTGTCTTTGAGTAGATGCTATTTGCGGACAGCCGATCTTAATAAATAATGATTGATGACTAGCTTCGGTGTCAAAGGTCATCCGTATATATATGTATCGCCTGATAATCAAAACTGGTCGTTTTTTCGTTCCTATAAATGTGCAATTCTCTTTTTCTTGCTAATAGGAGAAATACTCTGAGCGATTTAATGTAAGTTATCGTTTTAAATTTATAAAATGAACACACAAAGAAAGAATACTTCTGGAAGTCGCCTTTATCTTTCTCGTTTCCATTCTAGAAACAACTCTCAAAGTGAAACTTTAAGTGGGGGAAGAGGGTAAAAGTCGCATGGGGAAAGAGTACAGCACAGTGGGAATTTCAAACCTTGGAGCGCGTGTTTTATTATTAAGTATTAAGTTTATTGTCAACTATTTTGGCAGTAACATAACCCAGTCTGATAACACTGGGTTAGGTTATTTGAAATAGAGGCAATTTGTGAGTTCGGTGTATTATGTCTGGAGATAAAACTCAAGTTCTGCAACCTTTGTATGAGATTGGCTAGCTCACCTTCAGCTGAAAAGTCCTCGAAACGTTCATGAGATTTCAATGTGGGTTTCTTTTGCCAAAGAGGTAAATAGTTATGATACTGTTGGACTTCTTTTATTAAGAATATATTAAGAAAAAACTCACTGAAGCGATTGTTTCAAGAAATATATGATTTTTTTTATTTCTGTGGTTGGTGGATCATTGTTTTTAATCGTTTCATTTTAAATGGTGATAAATTACTTTAAAATTTTGCTGTTTGAATAGGTGTAAACACACTCATAATAACACAGGATAATTAACATTGTACGCATTGTGGCCAAATATTACAAGGGATAAAAGTCAAAAATGAAAGATTGAATAAAGTTAAAAAAGGAGAGAGAGAGAGAGAGAGAGAGAGAGAGAGAGAGAGAGAGAGAGAGAGAGAGAGAGAGAGAGAGAGAGAATAGCCTTTAGTACCTGAGCCGAAAAGCAGTGGAAAGTTTCCAAAGACAAATTAGAGAGAAAGAAAGACAGAGAAAATCATCCGACTTTCTCTCTATTTAATTAAAAGCCAGAGAAAGAAGGATTCGCAGAAAAGTAGGTCAAATTGCAGAAAGAACGAGTGAAAAAGTACCAAGTCAGTAATTACCCCCTTAGTTTTTATCCCCACCGAACAAAACCTGACACGGGGATGCCCAAGAACGGCTCTCATTAGTCTGCGGAAGCATAAACTGCTGGTGCCGTAAGCAGACGAACTGGAGCAGAAGAAAAATGAAAGATGGAAACAGACTAAAGGGGGGGGGATGAGATTATTAATGGAGACGAATAAGCCTCACTCTCGGCGCGATGAATAGCACCGGGTGTTGGTGCCATCTTTGATAAGCGAATTCACGAAAGGGCAATGAAAGTCCTGAGATACATTTGAGTTTAGAGAGTCCTCTCTCTCTCTCTCTCTCTCTCTCTCTCCCTTTTTTATTCTATCCATTTCTTATTAACCCCTCCTTTATCTATTTCCCTTATTCATTTCTCCTCCCTATCTGTATCTCTTTCTCATTCATTTTTCCTTCTTTATGATCTCTAGTCTTCCTTAGCTATCTTCACCAGTATTTTAATAAAGTAATAATAATAATCGGCAATAGTTACAGGCTCTTAAGACCTGCGACCTACCAAGTATCCTTGACTTTCATATGCTTAATATAAGTGTGGGCTAATCTTATACCTAAATATATGTTGTTGCACGTATTCTCCTGGCTAGTTTGTAGGATGAAAAAAACCCAAGTTTTGGAGAGTTAAAAACCATTTCACCTCTCTATGAGACCCGCTAACTTACATTGAGCAACCCCGCTTGAAAAGTTCTCATTCTAGACGGGATGCGAACCCGTCTAGGGCGGGTTCCAACCCGTCTTTACAACTAATACGAACTGTTGAAACCGACTAGTCAGTACAAATAGACAAAAGAGATAGGAAAGAAGAGATAAGGGAGTTTCATATTCTCTCTCTCTCTCTCTCTCTCTCCTCTGTCTCTTCCCAATACATATTTTAATATTCTTTCTTACGCTATTCTGTCTATCCTCATTCCTTCTTTCTCTTCTCCCGATTTGCATGTTTCAATATATCATTTTTAAGAATATTCAATGAAACTTTACTTAGATGAGATCTCTGAAACGTTCTCCATTTGTACTGGAATGATGTTCTCTAGTACTTCTTGTATAATGCAATTTGTAGCTTATAGTACACGAACTGCCGAACTGCCTACATACAATGCACACCAACTCGACACTCATGCATAACGCTAAGCATTGACTTCACTATTTTATTAAGATCATGTTTAATTTTAAACATGAAAATAAATCGAAATCTGATAGATTCACCTGTATTTCATGGCAATGAAATTGAAAACAGGAATTCATGGAAAAAAAATTACATTCATCATCATCACCATCAATGATGTGTATCCTCATGGGGAGCCTCCGTAGCTCAGTCGGTATAGGCGGAAAGACCTGGGTTCGATTTCCGTCCATAACATTAGGAACTTTTATCTGGTCTCTTTCGACTAACGGTGAGTTAACCTGTCTCAGACGGAGGTGAAAGGTCTTTTCTCCCGGCAAATCGGGTTTTTCATCCCCAAAACAGACAAATCGGTCCCATGAACACACGACTACAGTCATAAATGCTTACAGCAAGGAAGGAAACGGGAAAAAAACTATCTTGCTTCATAATCATCTCCCTAGTAATCACTAGCAATCCTCTCAAGGAGAGGAGGTCAAAGGATAGGATAGGATAGGATCCTCCTGGGAGTGTTCAGGTTACTATGACAGCAATTTTCTTCCAACTCAATCTATTACTTGTGAGAACCTCCAATATTGCCATTTCTAACATTCCGTACTTCTAACTGAATCAATCCACCTCAGAGAACACATGTGTTGTTAACCTTTCCTCACCCATTCTATTTAAATGGCCAATACCAGCTTAGTTAGCTCTGCTGACACATTCTTGAATGCTAATAATGCCAAGTATCATATTAAAAAAAGAAGAAAGGAATGTCTTCATTTTTAATATGATTCTACCATTGATGGCATCGGTTCACTCCCCTAATTTTTCTCAGAACCCTAATAGCTCTGGTCTCTAGTCTTTGATCAAATGCTTTATTTCTACCCAACTCTCAGATGCATAACTTAAAACTGGTATTGTATTCTGCTAGTTCGATGTTTGGCTAATGTCTCTCTTATTCCATATTAATTTATTCGGCTGGCAACTTACCATACCAGCTTTGCCTCATTCAATGAGTGCGATATATGCATGTACAGGGTATCCCAAAATTCACGCAAGATTTAAATTTAGCGCCATTTGTGCGGTAAAGTGTTGCCAACGAGAAAAAAAAGACAGCGTGACAGCTGACAGGGTTGTTAAAAATGGAGCGCTACACGAAAGAACAACGCATTTTCATTGTTGAGCAATATTCTCAAAATAATGAAGATTTGGCAGCTACAGTTCGCAATTTTCGTACAAAATATGGTCGGAATAGTGATTTAACTTCATCAACTGTGAAAAGATTAATTAAAAAATTCAAGGAAACTGGATCAATTAGTGATCTTATACACTAATTGGCCGTCCTTCAACAAGTCGTTCAAAAGAAACATCGAAGCAGTTCGTGAGAATGTTGCTGAGAGTCCAAGAACATCAATTCGGCACCGTAGTCTTGAATTGGGCATTTCGAGAAGCTCTCTACAGCGTATTCTCACGAAAGATTTGCATCTTTATGCTTACAAAGTTCAATTGACTCAAGAACTGAAGCCTACTGACCACACACAGCCAAGAGAGTTTGTCGAATGGATTATGGAACAACAAGTGGATGCTTATTTTTCGAACAAAATCACCTTCAGCGATGAGGCTCATTTTCATCTTGATGGCTTCGTTAATCGACAAAATTGTCGCATTTGGGGTTCAGAAAATCCACGAGTGATTGTTGAGAAACAAATGCATCCACAACGTGTCACTGTTTGGTGCGGAGTTTGGGCTGCAGGCATCATGGGTCCATTCTTCTTAGAAAATGCGGCTGGTAAGGCAATAACAGTTAATGGTGCTACTCGCTATCGCGACATGATAATCCAGTTTTTTGTGCCTAAATTGCAAGATATGGATGTGGGCAATATGTGGATTCAACAACATGCCATACAGCCCGAGAAACAATTCAATTACTGCATGAGTCATTTCCTGGTCGTGTAATTTCCCGTTTTGGTGATCAGAATTGGCCGCCCAGATCATGTGACTTAACGCCGTTGGACTTTTTTCTTGGGGTTTTTTGAAGTCTAAGGTTTATGCCAACAAGCTCACGACCACCCACGCCTTGAAGGAGGAAATTGAGCGCTGTATCAACGAAATTCAGCCACATTTATGCAAAACGGTCATGGAAAATTTCGACAAAAGAGTGCGCATGTGCCAGCAAAGCCGTGGAGGCCATTTACCCGATATGCTATTCCATGCATAACCCTATACTTTATGAATCAATAAGAAATTACAATTTCTTATTAAAAACCTGTGTTTTCTATCAAAATTACTTCTTGCGTGAATTTTTGGACACCCTGTATATACAGAGTAAAAGTTGAAGAAGAAGAATGTGTAATATAAAAGACTAAAGTGTAATGTTAATTCATCGTTATGTTTGTATTAAATCAACACAAACTAGTATTTATCAAGAACAACATTTTGAAAGTGAAATTTGGACAACTAGTCTACGTGGGAGCTCTTCAACGATTGAGCACAGTTAATCAATATCACCGCCCCTTTATAAACATTTGCATCCCTTATTATTCAGTACACAGTTGTTAAATCAGAGCCTACAAGAGTGTAGTAATAAGCCGAACAACTTTGATGTTTATAACCATGTTTATAGTTTGTCTCTATTGATTAGGGAACATGTTCGACAATCTATTGTGCCTTGCTGTGTTGTCCCCTTTATTTATAGATGCTTGTTCCGTATCGAACATTCCTCTAAACAATTGTTTAATTAACTACAAAATGTATTTGTAAATGGGACATATTTCGAGTAATTTTTAGTAAGTTCTCTTTGAAGTGTATTTTTATAAGAAATTTTTCATTTAATTTTTATGTTTATTAAGTCTCATTTGTATTTTCTCAAGTTACATCACTTTTAGTTTATTAATAAATTTTTTTCATCTCTCGTTCTCTCTTATTCTCTGATGTTTTAGGATTCAGAGAAACAACAACAAAGATGCTAAAGATAAGAAAGATGAAAGTGCCTAAAAGAAAAATCGAAATAAATACCAATTCCACTCATGGTCGGAAATCCAACAACATCAATCGATAAAAAGATAGATGGAGAACGAAAGGATGTTAGGGAGAAGAAGGGGGGGCGGCAGAAACTGAGAGCAGAACGTCCCTATAGGAGTGAACTAGAATAAGAAGCTGTCAGAGGGCTTTTAACACATTTAAAGAGACAAGGAAGCATTCTGCTGCAGGTCCTTTATAATTTTGTTAAAGGTAGATGTCAATTGCTCCCCCTAGCGAATAATTTTTAAATTGCATGTACATGAGAATTTTTAAGCTTGATGGATAGGTTCAGTAAATAAATTTTAGGAATTACATTCCATCGAGGTTTACTCAACTGCCACCTAGCGGACGTCTTACTGACTGCTGTCAGTGAAATGTATTACAATCGGGAATTTTCATTTGCAAATGTCACCGCTGGAATGAATATTTTATTCTGTTACGCATACTTCAAATAAAATAATAAAATATTTGCTGTCATTTTAAAATTTATGTTTTAGAAAATAAATTCGTAAAAAATATATATATACAAAAATATTTTCTAAGAAGTAAAAGAAATTATATTTCTTTCTTAAAGAAAATTTTTAAAATTGTAATTATTTTTTTACAAACCTATTTTTTTAATTAATACATTTCATAGATAAAGTCAGTTAATATACGATGGTGTTTGTGAAAATTTCTGAGAAGAGATGTGGTGATTGATTCGTTCAATCCAATACCCTTGGAGGGTAATGGATGGCAATGCTGTAGCCAGTGAAGTTCTAACTGAGGCTAGGCTATTGCTGTTACCCTCCTGCCATGATCAGAGCTTTAATAGCTCAATAACACCTTATCCCTACACTGTCCTCTACAGATAACGGGGAAGATGAAAAGCATTCTTGCTTCGCCCCTTTAAGCCAGTCCTTATAAGGATGGTGTTTGTGGAGGATCGACCGTGAGATGCGGTGATGGCCGCTGTAGCCAACGAAGTTTTAACTGAGGCTTGGCTATTACTGTTACCCTCCTGCCATGATCAGAGCTTTATATAGCTCAATAACACCTTATACCTACACTGTTCTCTACAGATAACGGGGAATAGGAAAAGCATTCTTGCTTCGCCCCTTTAAGCCAGTCCTTTTAAGGGATCGTGTTTGTGGAAGTAAATGGTGATTCCAAAATGGTCTGTTAACGTCTATATTGTCATCCATCTTTAATTTCTCTATTATGTTGCCAAACTGTTATTTATTATTTTTAATTTAATTAACTGGAATGTTGCTTTTAGTCTCTGCATTTTTTATAATTCTGAATCAATCTTAAGACACCGTGTAAAGTCTTTGAAGCTAATTTAGCCACAAGTAACTTGTAGATCGTTGGCCGAACTGGGTACTTCAATGAAGTTGAGTGACGTCATCTTTGGCCTACTAGTTCAAGGTCAAGAGAAGTCGTATTATTATTACGCGCGAAGTAACATCGAAACGCGATCATTATTGCGCCGATGTTTGTGCAGAATTACTCACCAGATCTCGTAAGATGTGTTTCAGCAAATAAATTGCTATTTGATATGAAAAGTAATACCATTTCAACAATCATCTGAACACGCAAAAATCAGCGGACCGACTTTGATGATCAACGTTCTTATCTAGAACTGAGGACTAACTAGAACTCGTTAATCAAAAGTGGGTGCTCTTCCAACATCGCAATACTAGACAGCATCCAGCCGTTTGGGCTTCAAGAGAAAAAAAAATCAAGGAATTGGAAATGGAGTTTCTATCCGTACTCAACGTACAATCTGAACTTTGATCTTTCTGATTATCCTTTGTTCAGACTGATTTCACACTTCGCTAATTTTGTCACGTCATCATAGGAACTACAGATGTCCTTAGATTTTTCCGAAAGGTGGATTGAATCTGGTTCTGTAGAAGGATTGGCGTGTTAGTAGAGAGATAGATGACAATAGAACATAGTTTGTCGAAAAATGTTTTTCACTTTTAATTTTATGAAATTAATTTTAATTTTATCAAGATGCTGACAGTATTTGGGTAATCGAAAAAAAATGAGTTTTTTTTAAAAAAAAATTAATTGGAAATGAAGAAAACAAGTTGTATTCAAAAGCATTTAAACCTACGAAACTCCATGACTTAATAGCAAATAAAATTGAAGATTTCTGCTAGGAATTTTTCCTCCTCTTCTTCATTCTTTGATGCATCATAGCTTGGTCTTTGTCCATCTTAGATCCATTGTTTTTCAATCTAGGCCAACTTTAGGCTCATCCCATTCATTGTTTTTACCTTGGGTCCATTTTTGATTTTGAATCCATCTAATTTATTCTTCGGTATATTTTTTTCGTTGTTTTCAATCATACGTCTGTATTCAGATACATTTAAGTTGTCTTAGGATAATTCTTACTCTATATAATTTACCTTTTTTTCATCTGCGTCATCTGTGGTTTCATCTTAGGTCAATATGGTTCATCTTTTCTACTTACGTACTACTTAATGTAGTACTACTAGTTACTTACTGTAGTACTTCTAGTACTACATAGCCCTAATGGGTTAATTATATAAGTTGATGTTTTAAATTTTAAAACATCAACTTATTTTAAAATTAGTCAAAATTTTAATTTTGAGTTCGTTATAGGTCATGTAATAAATATTTTTATCACAGCTCTATTTCGGATCTATTTGAAATCCATATTTGTCCATCTTGGGTCCACCTTGTCCATTTAAATATGAGATATATCACAATACAAAAGGATAATATATTTATCAGGAAACCCGCATTTTACTTGTATAACACGACTTGAGAATAATCAATGGAAAACAAAATAACGCAGACAACAAAAGAAGCAGCAATCTGCAAAAATAGATAGACACGAGTCTCCAAAATAGACGTGAATTGCTGTTGTCATTGATGATTACACGTTCTCTTTGCAATTAATGTGAAAGGCAATCAAATATAGGAGAAAAGAAAGCAAGATGCAATTTGTGAAACATTCTTTCTATCGAGCATTGTGGATATCATTTCACCATCCATTAGCAAGTATATTTATAAGGAGACAGCTTCCATGATAATGAACACCGTTAAAGCAATTAGTCTTGCTACATGATTGGATGCTCATTTTCCGAGAAGACTTTTACACCATTGCAGTTTCCCAATTTATCAAATAGTGAACAGATAATTAAGAACATTGGATCATTAATTAAAAGACTTTTTATTACCCTAAGTAATAATTAGTGTTGGTTATTTGATGTGTAATCACATGTAAGCTATTGAGAAGATGCTAAGACGTCTCCGGTCATATATAAACTCTGCTTGCAAAGGCTACGAGTCCGGACGAGCGGGGGATTAAATGTAATCCTACGAAGGAATTAGCACACTCAAGCATGTCTTTTCATGTAAGAAAGGCAAATTCTTAATTTCATAAAGAGGGTTGCGTTTATCGCTAATAATAATCACTAAATAACAGATTGCCTCGTAGAAGCCCTAAATCATCGTAGCGCGGGGGGGGGGGAGGTCCCTGGTGAAAGATGGAAGAATTTTCGAAATGGCGGAGATGGACTCGGGAGGCGTTTATCAATCATGATGTTGGATGCAGTTTATCGGTGGAATCATCGGTTAATTTTATTCTTTCTCTCTCTCTCTATTTATCTATCTCTCCGGCTTTGTCTGTGTTTAGATGAAACGCCAAAAGTCTTTTTTTATTCATGGGTGTGCATGTTGCTGATGGGGTGAAATATTTCTTATTGTAATCATGAGATTTCTTTTGTGAATGAGGGGTGGGTGGGTGGGTGGGCGGGACGATCGAAGTTTATCGCAGTGTGTTTCTTTACAACTTCCACTTGGTTCTGCTATTTGCGTTTAGACGCATTCAGAGAAGGATGTAAATTGTTCGTCGAGTAGCGGATAGGCTAAAAAAAAGGAAGAAAAAGTGTCAAAAGTTGTTCATAAAGTCAGCCGAGTATAAAAAATGTCGCCCACTAAACCCGACTCGATAGGCAAAGTTTCGCCCGAACAAATTTAAAGTCGCCAGTAAAATGTATTCAAATCACCTCCCTCGCAATGCCGTGATCGTTTTGAATAGGGCACCGTAATAGGCTTTGGAACAATAGCGTCCGTAAAGAGGACGCATAGAAATTGTTTGATTACCACACTTTACTATCGCCTCTAATGTTTAAACTCTTATACTTATTGTTTTCTGCCATTATTCTCGTGGAACAGGCGCGCGCTTCCAGACGTTCCACACAATACACCCTAACGGACAGCAAACTGCTTGACGCTCAATGGCCGGAAGCCTTTAACTTTATACGATCCTATTACGTTTGGGGAGTTTAAGGTCGATTAATATATGGTGTCAGTCCCTTTACATATTATTTAGGGATGGGCCCCCCCCCCCCCCCCCAACTGGAAAAAAAATTCACCACAGAAACGAAACGTGGAATGAAAAGCATGAGGTTTTATTTCATTTCCAGCTTTTTACTTTGATCTGTGTGTGTGTGTGTGTGTGTGAGAGAGAGAGAGAATCATATCACAGACTCTTCTTCAGTAGTCCCGGTTCTCTTAGATTAAACAATCTCAGAGAATCTGATCCCTCTGATCTGTGACCCTATTATCATCACCGCTATCGCATCCATCTACAGTTTCTATCCGGTAAACATAAAAGAGACGACGAGCATCACCGACTGATTACAAAGACTTCAATCTCCACTGATAAACAACAACATAAAGGTCTTCTAGTAGAGGGAAGTATCAAGTTTACTTATAAATATCCAAATCTTTTTCGAGCCATAAATTGATGCCACATCAGCGAATATCCCAAATGTCTACTTTAGGAAAAGTGAAATTTTCAACAAATGGATCAATAGCTGATCTCTCAGACAGACCTTACCTTCTTGTACTTCTTTATGTAGGAGAATTGAAGTGTTTACATCACATCGTTACCGACGCGATGATCTGAAGAAATGCATTTCCGAAGACATTACAATTGTGAGTCGGGTTATATTTCTGTCCTCAGTTTTCAATTGTCTAATAGCTAAGATGATAAACTGGAGCAGAGGATGTTCCTCAACCAGTCTTTTAAATAGCAGCCTAGGTCACGTTACTGCTCACTCACAAACAACACAAAGGAAACACATTGAGCATGCTTGTGAAAGTTGAAAATTAAAATAAATAAAGGAGTACTATTAAAACCCAGTGCCGTCTACTAGTCAAACGACATGCTATCACGTGTTTCTATGATACCAACTTGTACGAATAATTATATCATGCTATGCATATAAATATGCACTTTATACGAATACAAAAATGTAAATCTGCCCGAACAGAAATTAAAACTCCCTCTATGGATCAACAGTTGAACTAGAATCACTTTCCTACTTAGTCACGTCAGAGAAGGTAAATAATACTGTAACAAAAATTCGAAATTATGACGGAGGTTAACGCGATAACCAAATCAGAGCAGAGTCCCCTAGTGGTGAGTAATTTAATATTTTTATTTATAAGTTTAATTCGTTATCAAAAGATATTGGAATTTTTTTTTTAAATATCATCAGTAGTCGAAAGATCATAGAAGTGTGATGCGCCCCCTGTTGGAAAAATATGGAAATAGTTTTTTTTTTTTTTTTTTTGGGCCTTTGTAAATCACCGATTACGTAGAAAATTGAAACTGTCATCAGTAGCGAAGAGTCGGCAACATTCTTTTAATTAACACAATGTTGTCTTCGCGTTCAATAGAAGACGATAATATGAGAAGTAATGTAGTGTTTAAATAGCTTTTCAGCAAACTATATTCTTGAGAGCTAAGAAGCGATGTGCAGCCAGAGAGAGTGGTTGCAGAAATCAATAGATACGCTGTAAACAGCGACACCCGGGATAAATAAAGTTGGTGAGTGTGATCGCCTTGTATTGTGTGTTCATGGGCTAACTTAATGACCGATTCTGTAATCACAGTAAATGTTCCAACACATAAACACAGTCGCCTTTTGCGTCCGTAAATCACGCTATGAGAACACTTTTAATGACTACCTCGTTCGCTAATTTAATTTATCCTTAAGACTGTTACCAATAGCAACACTGGCGCTTACACCAGTTATTAGCTAGCCAGTAAAGATAAGTCATTTGTTCATATCTTAGTATTTATGGTTCAGCTCTTTCGCTCTGTCTTCAGTATCATAGTGGTGATGCGCCCTCTATCGGAAATTACTGGAAACAGTGCGCGAATTTTTAATTACGACTTCGATAGGAAAATTATTAGATATATCGTTGTAATTTATGAAATTATTATCAATTATACTGAAATATTTCCGATAGAGGGAGCATGAAATTTTCTGATGCTCCCTCTGTCGGACTCAATTAAAAATAGTCCGATGCTTAATTATAATACTTTTGGATTTGGTTGTGATACGCCCTCTGCTGGAGACTGTTGGAAACAAAGGGCTTATTTTAATAATTAAATCGATGTACGCCCTCTGTCGGAAAACATTAAAAACAAGTCTGAGTTCTTATTTTTTTGTTGAATAATATAAGGTTTTAAGATGCAGTCCTTCTGGTGCAAATCACAGGAAGTTATTAAGAAGGAAATGAAACATTATTTGATTCTTTTAGTAATAATTTGTTTTCTATAGATGATGAATAAACTTTAAGATGCGCCCTCTATCGGAAACTATTGAAGACCTTTGTTTTAAATTATGTAAAAAATACATATATGAAATTTCGACGAATTTTTTATATAAGCATTTTTTGTTTTTATATTTCCAATTTATTTAGGAAATAAAGTTTTTGATAATTACATATGCAATTTAAAAACACGTCCTCCAAAAAGAATTATTACAGTCCGAAAACTTGAAATTATCATCAGACATATTATTTATTGCAAGTCCTTATAAGGACTGGCTTAAAGGGGCGAAGCAAGAATGCTTTTCATATTCCCCGTTATCTGTAGCGATAAGGTTATTGAGCTATTATTAAAGCTCTGATCATGGCAGGAGGGTAACAGCAATAGACGAGCCTAAGTTAGAGCTTCATTAGCTACAGCATTGCTATCCATTACCCTCCAAGGGTATTGGATTAAATGAATCAATCATCACCGCATCTCACGGTCAATTGATTCACAACCAAGCAATTCCAATTATTTTATTTGTATAAATAATATATATTTAGATAAAAGGTGTATTATCTTTTGAAAAATATTAGAAAAATTTTAATAATTAGATAAGTTTTGAAAATAAAAAACTTTTTTGTATTAAAATAACACTATTAATTCATAGAAGAAATTTTTAAATTCTTAATTCATGACTGAATATATAAAATTAAAAAATGTTGGGAGCTTTGGGAAACAAAGTTTTATTTTTTATTACTAAAAATTACTACCAAACCTTGTAGAAATTTCCAGGAAATTTAATTTAGGAAGTGATATCTGGATTTATCAAGTGATTATTTTAAAGGGATTGGTTATTCTGCCTTAAAATGTCTAAAAAGCAGTAAAGGGCATGTACTTTGAATTACCCCGCTATATAATTTAGCGGATTTCTTATTAGCATTTTATGAACGTCATAATAAAATTCGAAGAACTGTTGATTGTTACTTGGAAGACACTTTCTCAAAAGCTACTTTAGTATTCCAAGTATCTTCCCTCTTCCAAGATGTCAGCAATGCTTCTTATAATATTCCGCCCAAAAATTCATCAGCGCTTCTTCAATGGACTATTAATTATCAGCCAACTTTCCATCAATACTGTTTTACGAGTCTTCTGATTACTCTTTGATGTTTCTTCAATGACCCCACCAAGTCTTTTCAACATTTAAAAAAAAAAAAAAACGAAAATAAAAGGAAAAAAAATAAAGAAAAGCGAAGAACCTTTATTATCAACGAAAGTCCCCTCAAAAAAGTCAAATAATTCTGATAATAGGAAAATCTTAAAAAACTCCAAACTCGTCAATGCCTTTCTGTAAAATCTGAAGTATTCTCTGTATTCTATAACCTCCTTTATAACTCAAGAAAACATCATTAAAAACGTCCTTACTTATCTACCAAACACAACATACAATTATCAACGTCATCTTTGCATCGTGTACAAGCAAAGTCTGTTGAATGCCAAAAAAAAAAAATGTTATGAGGAAAAAATATGTTAAGGCGAGCTACAAGCTGTATTTTTTATTCTCCTTCTAAATTTGCATTATCTCTCTCGTTCGTCCGTATACATACAAACTCCTCCTCCTCCTCTCCCAAGAGCAGACGCACAACAGTCAGGAACATACACACGCACGTACACACAAACACGAGAAGGACCATCTTCGCCTTAGCACGTTTGGTTAAAACTAGCCTTAATAAAAGGGTCATTAAGAAACTCACACGATTGCCTCATTATAAAGCTCCGAACGGGTAGAAAAACAGAACGCTATTCATTGGGTCCCTACATTTAATGATGCGACCATGATGTCGTTGGTTGTATGCACATTAGCCATCTTTAAGGGAGTCTATATTATCAGTCTGATATCACTTTCTGACTGCCTTATCTAAGGCTCCGGTAACAAACGACCGACTAGAGAGTATGAAGAAAGAAGTTATTGTCTGCTAGAAGAGGGGGGGGGAGGTATTTTAACACAGGAACGCACGCCAAGTATAGGGGTAGGAAAGAGAAGGTGTTGGGGGAGAAGGTTCGATCAACGAATTGGATTTACATTATGCTCCATGCATACACTGTAATCAATAGTTCGTCAGGGAGAAAATAGTACGAAGGCTCAATGAATGGGTCGTTCTGGGTTTGTTGTAGTGTGAAGATACGGCCAGAGATGAACTATTGCCGTGGACTTCTCTACTGCCGATGGGATTTTGCGAGTGGGGGAGAGAAAGTGGGCGAAAATCATTACGGAAGAGATAGAACTAGGCGGTCGTCCTTGGGAAGATACAGCTACCCTCTAGACACAGAGGAGTGTTTGTTCCTCAGCGATGCGTTTGACTGTCCTGGAGATGACGATAAAAGTTTGTGAATAGAAGCGCAATGCTGGCTTTGTATCTTTAAGGAATAACATGCTGATTAGTCTCCTGATAGCAGAATAATACCAGAACTCTATTGTTTGGCTGTGTTTGATAAGTCATTCAAACATAAGACGACGTCGCAAAGAGATGAGATTGGCCTGTGACGGATGCTTGGTGAAGCAACTAATAAATCAGTACGCCAGAGAGAGAAAGAGGGAGGATGTTGAATTCACAGAATCTTTCCTTATCTTTGAGAGTTCTCCGTTGAAGGGTTTAATCAGGAATGGAGAACATTAAGCGGAGACTTAAACTAAAATTGAATTGGCTTCTTTGGCCCATTTTATGTGAATTATCTACAGGTAGTCCCGATGGAAGAGCATTTGTCAGTGAAATCCCCTGTACATGTCGTTGCACTGCATTACACCGGAGTTCTCCAAATGTTAACTGCAGACACATTTGCATGCAATAGACCAGCAGAGCAGAAGTATATTTATATAATCAGAATAAGCTATCATTTTCCTCACCGGTGTGGAGTGAACAAAATATTTGCAGTTGAAAATTATTTTATTTTTACAGTACGTATCTATACACTGAGTAGCTAGATAAATCGGCATACTTACTTAATAGCATTATCTTCAGAATAGACTCATTTTGTCAAAGCATGGACTCCAGTAAGTACAGATAGAATTGAGGTAACAGGTGTCGTTCAGTTTCATTATTTAAATACATAATTGAAGGAATAAAGTAATATATTATATATTATATATTTAAAAAATATAAAACATATTTAAAATATTTTTTCATAATTATAATTTTCGCGAAAATATATATAATAATATAAAACACCAATTAAATAATTATATAAAATTTATTTAAATCATTGTTTAGTAGGATTTGTTTGCTAATGTTGAGGGTAACAAATGGCAATACTGTAACCGATGAAGTTTTAACTAAGGCTCGGCTATTGCCGTTACCCAGCCATGACTAGAGCTTTTTAGCTCAATAAACACCCCATCCATACAGATTTTCTTCATTCAGATGACGGGATAAAGAGTCAAGGACTCAGTCCATCGCCCAGTTCTTTTAAGAACTTGTTTGCTAATGTTACAATGGTCATTTTGAACATGTTAAATAAAGGTTTTAATTATTAATTATGTCAATAACAGGATATATTTCCTTAATTCGCATCTAGATTTCTTCCGACTACTTGGACTTAGAAGACAAGATTAAAAGGAGAATCAGTGCCAAAAAAAGAAGAAAAAAAGATGGATTTCCAGTAAATCAGCTTTTTATCAAGTGACTCCAAAATATGCTTACAGAAGAAAAAAAAAACATAAAAATTATCGAGTTTTGTAATAATTATGTTTTACTTTTTATTAACATTTAATCTGTGCATATATTTTATTTTACTTGCCTTAAAAGCAGGGGATAATACAAATGTTTTAAAATCAGATTTGAATTGGAGGCATTCCAATTTATGAAAATCATCATGGCTTGCTTGATAAAATAAAAAATGTTAATTTTTGTGCAGTCACTATTACTTTCAATTCTTCTTCGCGTGCCCTAACCCCATTCTCAAACAACTTTTATAGCATTGTTTTAGTAACTACTCTATGATGTCTCTCCATCACACTCTTACCAATGTCACTGGATTTATGCCGATTCTCTCATTAGCTCAATTATGTAATAGCATTCCATGTATCTTATCATTTGCCTTCGCAAATTCCAGCAGTATCATCGTGGGGCCATTTACTTTACTAGCTCAATGTTTTTCCAGCAATTAAAACAGTGTAAGCTATGAGCTTGTACTAAATTGCAGCTAATCTTCAATTATCTAAATTACCTGGCTTATATTTTTACATATGAATATTTTTAAACACGATATTGCCTATTTTTTCGATGAAATGGATAAAACATGCCGGTAACAAATTGTATTAATCTTTTGAATGTTGAACTGTAGAAATATTTACAAGAAGAAAAAAAAATAATAAAAAAAAAAGGTTTCAGGGTAGTTTGGCATTTTCGAAATACTCCAGTATTTTATGAATTATTTTTAACACTTAAAATTAGGGCAGACTGTGTCCAATTTCTCCTCCATGACTATTTTCTTGTTGCAGCGTTGGAACTCGCGTAACTCGGCGATCTAGAGAGTTATGCTAGCAGAAATACAAGCGACATTACTAGAATAAGAAGAAGAAGCTGTAGTACCATTCAGTCTCATCAAAATACATAAATATAAAAAAAGTTGGATTCGTTTTTTTGAATGAACTTGTAGAAAAAACACAGGCATATCCAAATATTTGGTTTTATTACGATGATTTGGAAAGCAAATGGTAAACTTTGATTTACCATCTACCATTTACCCCCCCCCCCCCTCAAGAAATTAGAAACTCTCTTTCTATGTATTAAAAACTCAAGAATGAGAATAGTGACGTAAATAAATCTTTAGGTTGAACATATGCAGCCTTCTGCGTCTGACAAAGATAGGAATAAGGTTATCTACATCAACATGTAAAATTCTTGTAATATTGATACATACCGACTACGCTACAAGTGAATAAACTTGAGAATGTAAAATTAAATTAGATATACTCGAAATTCGTGACTGATAGACAGACTTATAAAGTGACACAATTAGAATAAGACACATTGGATGCAGAAGGAGCAAAGAGAGGACTCAGTACTTCTAGATAACCATCATAGAAAAATAACTACTCAAATGCAGAATAATGAATCTTAGCATATCTTCGCCACTAATTTATATTATCATCCTACAAGTATACATTCCCCTTATCACACCACGATAGGAGTGAAATAGAAGAAACATATTATCAATTGGACCTCACACTATTCCGCTGGGTTTGTTGAGTGGTTAGTGTATTTGGTTTCCAGGCTGCTGGTTCGAATCCCACTGTGGGCATGGGTGTTTATGATTGTCTTCAGGTGGAAGATGAATTTCTTTTCCCTACGGTAAGAACTTTTTACTGTTTATTGGAAGCCTGAAGTGACTTAAAAAGTTCCATATTCTAGAGACCAGAAATGGTCTCTACAAGAGGAACTTGTAGAGACATTTCTGGAACATGTAAAAAATACAAAAAAAATACTTAGGCTTCTGACGACACTATTATACTAAATGCTTATAACCTTTCGTGGATGAGAATTACTTTAAAATACTGGTAAGGTTTCCTCCCCCTCAAAAAAATTCTAATCAAAGAAGACAGAGGGTCTAGTAGACCTGCCTATAAGAAAAAAATATAATAACGAATATTTATAATTATTTATAATCACAACTCGTTTGATGTAAATAAAAGAAAAAGACACTTTATAGTACGCCCACAGATACGAGACCCTTCGACACTTCTGCGCATGTCAACAGAAGCAGAATCCATTCCGATAATAGGGTAATCAATCCGTATTGTGGGATGAGTTGTTTATTATTATATGTCGGAAACTTAACTTCTCTTTTATGATTATTTTAGTTTTTAAAGTGGTAACTATTTTGCTTGTATAACAGTTGAAAATTTTACGTATAAATCACGTGATTTCACTTGTCGGTGACCAATTCGTACATCGCCTTATTTCTTTCTTCTCTTCAACATGAATTGACTCTTCTTGGCAATCTGCCAACGATAGCTCTCGCTTCTGTGGTAGGACTATACAAAGAATAGCGAAAGATATCAAAAGGATATAAATATTAGCATAAAGTAAATTAAAAGAAAAATAGAAGTTATTCCAAAGGTGAAGTCGATTCTGACTATTGTCTAGTTGTAATGAATACAATGATAATATTTAAGATATTAAAGAAAAATGAAAGGAGATGAAAATGGAATGTGGACATCCTAAGGCTACATAATATTAAAAGTAAATGCTAAGAATAACTGCGAACAAAATAAACTGCCAAGAGAGAGTAAACAACAGAGAATAAAATACGGATGAAGAGTTCTAAAAGAGACTTCGAAGCGGTTAAAACACCATTCGGTCACAAAGAGAGAAACCAAATAAACTTTGGATAACTAAATAAATAATAGAAACGAAAGAGGAATGAAACAAATATAGAAATAGTAAGACAGAAGAATGTGGAAAGAATTATAAGCAAGTCAAGAATGAGATAAGAGAAGGTATAAAAGGTATATGCCGTTATGTTGTGTTTAATAAAAGTTGTAATTCTTTATTGTTGCACGAGATGAGCATTGTGACGATTTTAAGGTTCGCAGACGATTAAGAATATTGTTGAAATGTACAGTTTTGAGTTAAATGAAGCTGATAATTTTTAATGACGCATAAAGGCTTGTTGAAATGTACAATTTATTTGGATTAAATGAAATGTATTTTTTTTAGTGTCACTAGACGAGGATAGTTGAAATCTACAATTCTAGTAAGTTAAAAGAAGGTATAAAAGCCAAAGAATCCTGGTGGAATACGACAATGGCATGAATCTTGAGTTTTTGTTATAAACAAAATTGAGGAAGGACTTAATAAAAAAGATATCAACAAAGCGAGGTCAAAAAGAATAAAGACATAAATACAATCACAAGGAAAGATAACAATGGGAATTTTGAAGAACGGGAGTATTAAAAGACGGTGGGAGGAATGCCTGAAGAAGGAAGATGGTAAGATAACCCAACTCAAAGATAATCAGAGATGAATCCTTATTGGAAATCACGGGTTCATCTTGAGCTCTTCTGATAGTCACTGTGTTAGGTCACAATAACGCCGTCGTACCATCCATCCCTCCATGGCATATTTCTCAAAAGATATTTGAGAAAATATACCATAGCGAAACTCTAGTATATTAAACAAAGTTGGAATTGAAAAATAAATCAATTACATCTCGTTAAAAATCTTTGGCAAAAATAAGATGTCTCATTGGGTGTCGATACTACAGAGTTTGTTCGCGTGAGGACCGATGTTCGATAAGGGAGGATGCCTGTTATCACCCTCTTTAACATCTTTGCGCAAGACACGGAAATTACTGTAGAAGTGAAGAGAACAAAGATGAACAATGAGTTAAGATGGGTCCATAAGATTTGCGGAAGACAAGGTTACCATCTTCCAAAGCAAAACATGACTCAGAGATCATGACAGAATGTTCACGCATAACAACAAAAACGTTAGGAAGGATATTAATAAGACAAACTGCATGACAATGACCAAAATACCAGAGCTTAGATCTAATTATTGACAACATTTGGGATGAACTGTTCACAGAAACTGTTGAAGAAATAAAATTAAGAACAACCAGAAATAAAGCAGCATTTATGACGAACCACAAGTAAATAGGAAGCGAACATTGACTTGTTTCTTGGTGTGGAGTACAGCACCTGATGCTTCAGAAACGTAGAGGGGTGACAAACTGCGATCGAGTCAAATTGGAAACCTTCGAAATGTTCGTGTTGGAAGATATTCCAGAAGGTGAGATGGACAAAGAAGCTTGGAAGGAGCATCTCGACATTACTTAAGTGGCAAATTGAAGTGATTCGGGAACAACCGTAGACATGACTGCCTGCTGTTGGGAATTATCAAGGGGAAGACAGAAGGGAAGATCACCAGGAGGTCCAAGAAGGACGTTTATATGACAACTGAAAGAAGACAAAGAAGAGTGACCTACTTGGGGATGATGACAAACCGCTTGCAGTGATTGTCCATGGACTGAGGGACTAAATCCGCCGAATAAAAGTAGCAGATTGATAATAATTAACCTTGAACCGGAGTTAAATCAAACCTAAATCTGGACCTAACGATTCTTCTTATAATAAGAGTTTTATTGGCTCGCTACGTTACTTGATTGAGTCACTGCTGTGTTTATTGTTGTATGAGATATGTCTGGTGCCCCTTTTTGCATTGCTTCTCTGTATGACTTCTATTTACTACGACATTTAATTGCAGACAGACGACTTTCCTTAATACCCATTTTATAATTGATTTAAGCGACAGGATTTTCAGTGCAAATATACTCGAAATATACTGAGACATTTGCACTTTTGGAAATTTATTATTTTTTTTTTTTTGGGCGGGGAGGTGTGAGAATTTCTAACCCAAGAAAACAATGATGAAATTCAGCGCCACTGTGTGGTTATAGTTCGCACTAATCAAGGTTATATTAGAATATCTGGAATGCTGAGAGAAATTAGAGAATTTTTCTTTCTTTTTTTTTTTTTTTAAAGAATAATAACACATTTAATTTCCTTTCTTAAAATGTTTATGCAAGAGCTCCACCTTTGGCTTCATTAGGTTAACCTACATCATCATCATCGCAAAATAAATTCCGATCATTTAGCTACTTTACATAATGACTTACCGATAGAATTGCTGGTGACTGTAATTACAGTAGAATTTTCACCCTTGCAATACAGCTAGGGGTAGTCAATACCAAACAGAGATTAAGCGTAAAAAACAAACAATAAACCAACAATATAAAAATTGTTCAAAATAAAGGGTTCAGAATTCAAATATGGATTTGAATTTTACAGATATTAGACCAGTTTGTTCATCGTATGTTTCTGCTGTCTTTACAGCGATGAGTTAACCGTAATCTTAGCCGTCAATGTACTTTAAGGCTAAGGACATTTGATTCTGTTCAATCTTTTCTACCACATTTAAATTTATGTATGACAGTATTAAAACTTAACTGGCATTCTGTTGGCATGTTTCTCATCAGACTTGAAGGAGAATTTTTTCTCTTCAATTATTGATTTTCTGGACTGATTTTTGCTGTGAGGAGCCAATAGGTATTTCGAGAACCCAAAGATTATTATCTCTCGATCCCCCCCCCGCTCTCTCTCTCTCTCGAAATAAACGCATCCATCTTATCATCCTCATCTGTTAGCCTCGTGTGTGTGTGCCGCGAACGATGACTCAAGATAAACCGAATCATCTGTTTAAGAAAGGTTAACATCTGGAATGAGGAGTTGGTCTTCTGCTTGAATTGTTTCTCGGAGTGAAAGTGACAACAGACGCTGACACGAAGTGACAGGAGAGTATGACGTCCAACAGAGATCCCTTTTGCTTCTCTTACACATTCGACTGAGTTCAGCAGACGAAAATAGAGGCCAAATGCGTATCCGGCCCTGCATATCGGAATGACGTCTGTCTTTCTACAGATCCCTCTTATCTATTTTTCATCTATTTCTTTCTATCTATACTCATATAGATTTCTTTTCAGTCATGCCCGCCCTCCCCTTCTCTCTCTCTCTCTCTCAAGCACCCAATTTATTTTTTTATTGTTTTCTTATTTACAAATTTCGTCTTCACCTGCTCTCTCTCTCTCTCTCTCTCTCTCTCTCTCTCTATATATATATATATATATATATATATATATAAGTAATGTCGAGCATCTTACCACTGAGCTACGAACAGCCCGTCTTGACGAAGAAGCATTTTCCTCCACCACATACAATGCCTATTCACTTCCTCACATCCCATAGATTCAAGTAGAAGTTAATGCAACTTCGTTGCTATGGAAATATGAACGTATGTCAGCCTTAGTCAACGAAACAAACATTTGTTTTAAAAATCATGCCATTCATGAATGTAAATTCCTACTAGCCTCGATACCATAGTATGCTTCGACATATATTCAAAAATTTCGGAGGACGGGGATTTCCATTAATTTAATGCAAACCCTTTTAAGTGAACTAGGGAAACATCTCACTAATCAAATCTAAAGATCCATCCACGAAAAACAGAAACAAAATACAAAAATATAAGTGGGTCTTTCTAGTGGCGCACTCAGGATTTAATCTTGGGTGGGGGGGGGCGAGTTGAGTAGACGATTTGAGAATACACACTACACATTGCATACGACCTTTGACTGAGCATCTGCAGTGATCGCCAAGACATGATACCCGTGATCTCCTCTGGCCCAGCTCGGGCAAACGAAGTAACGGTCGGTCCGCCCGAGCACTACCTCGTTCAACTTGCATTCACAGCGGCCGTGATTCCCGAGAGCTAGAGGGTATTCCCACCTTACGCTAATTCATAAGTAGAAATAGAAGACACGACAGAACATAAATAAACAAATTAATTTTAATTAGGAAATGATTTTGGGGAAATTTTCTAGTGTCTGTTTCCTTTATCTTTTGGGGGCAGGGCCCCTTGTTCTCCCCTGGGTCTTTCTAACTCGGGTCTTCCTAACCGAAACAATACTTCTTGGTTGGAAAGATCTGAGTTCAAATTCTATCAAAAACAACTACAAAAATATCCCAGCTATTGACGAACAAACTCAGGATAGCTCGGCGAGAAGAGGGCGCCACAGTTATCCTCTAAGAACTCCAGTTTGCCGTCTTCAAAACAAAACAAACGTCCTTAAAAGATAAGACACAAAAGTCTCTGTAATGATATCACTGGCCCTTCTATTTTACTAAAGTATTGGTCAAGAAACCAAGCAGTATCACGTTTGTCTAGTGAATCATCTTGTTAAAATAAGAATTCTTTGAGATAAAAGAGACAACAAAAGCCTTTTTGAAGGATCTCGCACTAGAAGAGTATATGTCTCCAAGAAAAACTAGCAGAATACATAAATTCTTAGCGGAAGATGTGCCCTATTAAAAAAAAACGCACTGGGTGATGGATTAATCTCAATAAAACTGAATTAATGTAAAAAATGTGTGTGTATATATATATATATATATATGACTGTATATATCTATATCTATATATATCAATCCTAATTACAACAATATATATATATATATATAGAGGATATATCAATCCTAATTACAACAATATATATATATTTATATACATAAGATGAATACAGATTTCCATAAGGTGTATAAATTTATATAAGGTTTATATATATAAATTTTAAAAAAATTATATACAAATAAATATATATAAATGTTCGAAAAATTATTAATTTTTTCAGTTTTGAAAAACATTCTTAGCAAAGGTTTTTCTATGGTAAAATTGAACCTGAAAAAAAAAATTAAACTAATTTTTTGTGTAATCCAAACTGGGCATTAGTGAAATACACAATATTCTCCAGTTAAAATGAAACTAACAATTTTAATGTAGCACGAAACGAGTATTGTTGAAATACGCATTTCTCCCGAGTTAAATGAAACAATTGTTAGGATCGCACGTGATGAGCATTGTTGAAATATACCCGTTCTATTGAGTTAAAATGAAAATAGCATTTTTTTAAAGCGTCGCACGTGCGAAATATTATTGAAACAGTTTTTACTGAATTAAATGAAAGTAACAATTCCTTTTTTTTTGTCTTGTTTTTTTCCTTTGTAAATAACTACATACCGAGATTTATATTCAAGTATTCTATAAACTTGCATACTGTGGATATCAAAACGAGAGATAATGAAATTACGCCTTACTGTATACAGATGTGAAGTGTTTTATTTTCGGATGTTTCGTGCTCCATTCTTTCCTCTCTCTCTCTCTTTCTCTCTTCGTCCTCTAGTTCTTGTCTCCCCCGCGGAATAGTTTCATTAGGAATGGCTTTATCGAGAGCCTGCAGTATAATATTTCATTTATATTCTACTGACACCGCTGATAATAAACCTTAGCGTAGCTGCTTATCTAAGGTAAACGCTTTGGTCTTAAAAGAAATAAAAAAGGGGCCCCTTTGTGAACGCTGTGTGCTACGTGGTTAATTTCCTTTTTCTTAAGCAAATAATTATCGACTTTATTCCATTGAGAACTTACTAGAAAATAAACGACGCTCTCTCGACTCTAGAAAGGCCTGTAAATGACACTTTACTGCAAATCTAAAATTGAATAAATTAACTTTCTTGAGAAACAGAAAGAAAAAAAAACACACAACGAATATGTGATAGCTGCTTTATGGCAGTTTGCAACGATTAATTAAAACCTAGTCGGGGAAACATTCATAATCAGTTGTCGTTGCTACAAATAATAAAAAAAAAAAACTGCCGGCAATTCTTTAGAAGTGGCTCCCCCAACACGCAAGGATTTATTTAGGAGTTTAGAAGGCATAAAACACATTACCAGGCTAATGACATTAAACAGGAATCAGAATAATTAAAGTACGCACCATTTTCTTCGTTCCCATGGTAAAAGACTGTTGGATATTTGCAAGAAACGCTTCCTTACATTCCTACCAATTAACATTTTCTCGTTTGCTTTCTGTAAAATAATCAGTTCATTATTTCTTAGTGTTATGGGAAATATGCAGTTAACAAACATTGTTAAGATCACGCGCACACATTGTTGTAATACGTTTTTTTTTTGTCAGTTAAATGAAACCAACAATTTTTAGCTTAGCGCGAGAAGTATTGTTGAAATCTATCGTTATGTTGTGTTTAATAAAAGTTGTAATTCTTTATTGTTGCAAGATGAACTTTATGACGATTTTAAGGCCGCAGACGATCAAGAATACTGTTGAAATGTACAGTTTTGAGTTAAATGAAGCTGATGATTTTTAATGAAGCATAAAAAATTGCTGAAATGTACAATTTGCTTGAATTAAATGAAATATAAATTTGTTAGTGTCACTAGACGAGAATTGTTGAAATCTACAATTTGTTTGAATTAAATTTGTTTCAATTAAACGAAACTAACAATTTTTAGCTTAGCGCGAGGAGTATTGTTGAAATCTGCCGTTATGTTGTGTTTAATAAAAGTTGTAATTCTTTATTGTTGCACGAGATGAGCATTGTGACGATTTTAAGGTTCGCAGACGATTAAGAATATTGTTGAAATGTACAGTTTTGAGTTAAATGAAGCTGATGATTTTTAATGACGCATAAAGGATTGTTGAAATGTACAATTTATTTGAATTAAATGAAATGTATTTTTTTTAGTGTCACTAGACGAGGATAGTTGAAATCTACAATTCTAGTAAGTTAAATGAAACTAACATCTTTAGTGACGCGTGAGATGAGCATTGGTGTAATGATTTCAATGAAACCAACAATTGTTTAATGACGCTTGATATGAGCCTTTGTTGAAATGCCAGTTCTACTGAATGCAATTGACTAATAAAATTTTTAAGGTTGCAGAAGACAAGCATTATTAAAACGTTCAGTTTTGCAGTGCTGAATGAAGTTAATGATATTTCGTGATGAAAAAAAAAAATGAAATGAACAGTTGTAATGATTTAAACGAAACTTACACATAATTCTGTAGGTAACAAACCACGTATACGTATGAAGTAGCGGTTACGCTAATAGCATAATAAACATTATTTATGATTAGGACAGTGGGTCAATAACAGCGTATTAATGTTAGTAGTAGAATCTCATTGATGATTGAAGAAGTACTGTTTGAAATATGTAGTCAGTTATAACGTTGCATCTTTACTGAATCCGCTTGCATTTTGGCATGTTTAAGTCCCTTTTTTTGCCTGCAATTTCCACTTAGTTTCTCCTTTACTTGCAGCGAACTTCCCGGATATCGTATCTACCAGGAAAGCCAACACACACACACACGGTTGGCGGCGAAGAAATGTCATCTGGCTGCCCATCACTTGTCTCGTCTGTACAAAGGGGGCCATTAGAAGCGTGTGGAAAGGAATTATCGTATACAAAACTGCTGTGGTCACTTTGTTTGGATTTTTTTCTTTCCCTGCTTCCATTACCTCAATGCATGTTCTGTCAAAGCAACAAGAAAAAAAAAAAAAAGAAAAAAGAAATAGTTGGCATCCTGCCAAGCGTTAAATATGGGCCGCCTCATCACGTGAATAAATTGACGCTATCCCTAATTCCCATTTTCACCCAGATGGGGGTATGAGGGGTGGAACGCAAACAGTAAGCAGGGGAAAGACTTAAGCACTCGGCCCATTCAAGGAATTGTCTTCGGTTAAAAATCCTGACAGTTATCCCGCACCGTGAAAAGGTCAAAGTTCACCTGGCGACACAAATAACTGCTTTTCGGTTCTCCTCCTCCTCCTCCGACAGAGTCGAACGGCTTTTGCCTAAATATCGTCGGCACGTGCGAGATGACGTCATTCGTAGCAAACAGTTCTTGCCAGGCCTACTCCCATTACTTAGAGAGCAGCTAAAAATAATCGGCGCGAGCCAACAGACAACCTCCCTTTGAAACGTAAACGCCCTCTTTTTGATGGGGAAGTCGATGACTGGAAAAGTCAAACGGTGCTGCAACGAACGTCCTTGACCTTTACATCCTCCGGAGTCGTCTGTATTGAAGTCACATGCGGGCTCAGGTGAAACCCCTTCTGAATATCTAATTGTAGAGAATGCGCGAAATGCTCAGAGCGGAGGGTGTGCTGTGCACATTTCAAATGAGGAAAGAGACCGAAATGGCTGTTTGTTAGCTTAATAACCGATACACACCACCAGCGCCATCTAGTGAGATCGCTTGGTTCTATTGTATTTGAAGCCAAAGAAAAAAGTATGAGATGAAGTCATTTGAAAACCATAAGGGACAAAAAGATACTCATTTAAGGGACCAGCTAAACTCAATTTCGTATTTATCAGATCCTATTTCAATCGCTTAACTAAGCCTAAGAACATTACAGATACGAACCATCAAAGAATTCGCAGAAGTTGAGAGAGAACCCATTCGACTCCTGATTGGGCAACCATAAATTACTTTTTGGAACCCTCCAACATTCCTTATTCTCTCACTCCATCCCACCCTCGCTTGTGTCTCGTTATGGTCGAACAACTCCCGTCTAGATTAATTTTAGTCGAGGTGTTTCCTTTCTGTTCATCCTTCCCCCCCGATCCCCTTTCTCACATCCCGACACATGTGGTGGGAGGTTAACCCCTTATAGTTCTGCGACCTTTTATTTCTCTAAAGTGATTTGGGTCAAAATATCTCATCAAGTGAGAGGCGCGCGCAGTATTTTTATCCCATAATAGCACACAGAAGTGCTTCTTTAATAATATGCCTGTTGTCAGCAGATTGCTACGCAAATCTCTCACTGAACGCAGCTAAATATACTCGACTCACCCCATATTACAATGACAGACGTGTTTGTATGACAGACCGGGCACTTTTATTCTTATAATTAATTGGAGGTTTTGTAGAAGGAATGCTCAGCATCTAACTTTTTTTTTAATGTTGGAATAGAAAGATGAAAAACAGGGTGAGCGACCATTTGAGTTATTAGTGGGGAAGAAAAACCGCAGTTTGTTTCCTTATATTGTGTGGAGTAGAAAGAGCAAGTTGCGGTAGTTCAGTTACAAGAAGGGATTACCTAGCAGGATTGTGGTAATTACAATGTACTTAATATAGCGAAGGATTAGTCATACTGTTACAAATATTTCTCGTTTTAGCCACGGTATAATTATCCGTTTACGTATCAGGAAGAATACACTCCATTAACTTTGGTTCCTCTCAGATGAATTGGCTTTCGTTTTATAAAGTAACAAAATTTTATTCAGTTTGCTATGAATATTACATTCAATATATATTTAAATTTTAATGACATTATAGATAAAGAATGTAGGATTTTGAAACCAAATCTTACAACTCGTAAAAAAAATTTAAAAGGATAAGATAAAGATATAAAAAAATACAAATTCGTAACTAAAAGGTAGTTTAATAAATATATTAACCTTAGTAACTATATCATAATAAATAGATATTAAAATATATTTAGTATAATGAATACTAAAAGCGAAAAGACTTATGTAATACCACTACATTGAAAAAAAAAACATTTTAAAAATACAATTACAAGTTGTTATAAACTACTAGTAATAAAACAGCAAAAATAACAAATTGTGCATTATTGAAATATACAATTCGAAAGAGGTAAAACAATGTTCAAGTCTTCAGAAGACATTTTTTAAGACGAGTATTGTTGAAATATACAACACTAAAGGATTAAGTTTAGTGTTGCACGTGAGAAACATTGTTGAAATGCACAACACTAAAGAATTAATTTTTGGCATTGCACGTGACGAGTATTGTTTTGAAATGTGAGGGGTTTGTGCATTTCAACATTCCTAAAATATGCACTTCCAAAGACTTAAAACATTTTTAATGTTTTCAAGTCTTTGGAAGACGTTTTTCAAGAGGAGCATTGTTGAAATATACAACACTCAAGTATTAATTTTTAGTGTTGCATGTTATCAGCATTGTTGAAATATACAACAATAAAGAATTAAGCATTTCACGTGACGAGCATTGTTTGTTGCAATGTACAATATTAAAGCATTCATTTTTAGTGTTGTACGTGACGAGCATTTCCGAAATGTACAACACTAAAGAATTAATTTTTAATGTAGCATGTTATTGTTGAAATGCACAACACTAAAAAAATAATTTTTGGTATTGCACGGGATGCGCATTGTTTGTTGAAATGTACCACACTAAAGAATTAATTGTTAGCGTTCCATGTACACAGTATTGTGAAATGTACAGTTGAAACGTAAGGGATGCTAAAATGGATAAGATAAAGATAGATATAGAAAAATACCAAATCCCAATACAGAATGTAATGACAATACTTGAAATGATTAAGAAACATTGATGGAAAAAAAAAGAAAGAAAAGACCTCTGATTGGCAAAATGACAAAAACCCATAGGGATTTAAGAATATTTTAAAATGATATTTCAGTGAATATATACGTAACAAAATGTATGTACCCCTCATGTCGGTTTCCATTTTCTGCTATGCACCCACTGCAAACGGGTTGTCTCCGGTCAGCCAAAACTCACAAATATTTCTGCGCCCTCTAACAACAGAATGTATTAAAAATAATTCGAATATTTTCCCGCCTAAGTCCAACAGTATTTACCTAGTGTGTAAAGTAAAAAAAAAAAAAATCTGAACCACTGATAGGGCCATAGAGAGTTAAAGGATGAGATCATTGCACAGGGGGAATTGGAGGGGGGGGGTAACTCAGATCGCTGTAGGAAACTCAACTCGAAACTGTCCTAACATATATTCCCAGCACATTAATCCTTCATGTTACCAACGGAGACTTCTCACTCCATCTTACCTGTCTTGCGTTCTTTCAAAGGTGAAGTTACGACTTCCCTCTGGGATCTTCGGTATTTAGTTTTCGGTCGTATCCGTAACTCAGGTTTCATTACTCGTAAGAGGATTTCTTTATTCTCAAAAATTCATCGTCACTCCGAGTCAGAAAATTTATCCCTGCTCATCAGTCAGTTCCTTCATACTATCAACAGCACCTTTCAACCTTCCACATTAGATTCACGTTCAGTATATATAGGCCTACCGAATTTATCTCCACAATTAGAATATATATCTATAAATAATCTTTTAAAAGATTTCTATTTTTCCATTACTGGATTATGTTGATTATTATGAAGACACAATTCTTGTCCCTACCCCCCTCCCATAAGTCATCTGTCTGCGTAGATGACATATGATGCCATTATTTCTTAAATCTCGGACTCTTTGATCCCACTCCTCAAGTGTTAAGTATGGTTTGCCTGTAAGTGTAGCTATTTGTTTTTTAACTGACCGCAATAGAGCTGAGTTTGGTTGTCTTCCCCCATATCTCAATCCTTGACTGGTTCGAGTCAACATGTATTTTCCGACATGCTCTTTTATAGACCACCATTGCATTAACAAAGGTCATCTTAATTGCCCTCCGTGATGTAAATTCAATAGGGATGGATGTTTTGTTCCTGTTGTTGGATGCTGTGGGATCACACACACACACACACACACACACACACACACAGAAACAAACAACTTTTTGTCATTTACCTATTCGCTTTATACAGTCTGATCGGCGATGTCTTTCTCTATTTGTGTGTATCGATCTGTCTTTTGTACCTTCTTTTATTGTACTTTTTCTTCTCTCTCTCTCTCAATATCTCTTTTTTCTTAATCTATGTTCTATTTTTCTTAGTCTCTCCCTCTCTCTCTTAATATTTTGTTTTCTGTCTATCTTTCTCCTCTTACCTATATTCCTTCATGTCTAAATACTCTTTTCTGTTGTTTATTCTGCTGTCTCTCTCTCTCTCTCTCTTATTCTCACTGCCTTTACTGTCACTGTATTCCCCTCCGCCTGTCTCGAAATGGTAGGTTTAATCAGTCAAGCACATGTACTTAATAACCAAATGGGTGGATGTTACAACAGATGTCTAATAATAGATATTTCCCTTGAGCTGTGAATCTGCTTTATTATTTTGTGTATTTAATAAAACGGATCAAAGTTGCAAATAGAAGCAGAACGGAAGATCTTCAAGAAGAAAACTCTACAAGGAATTGGCTGTCACAGTTAAGATCTGCCAATGGAAAAAAAAAGAACGAAAGAAAAAGACAGAGAAGAATACTTTATTCACTCCAAATCCTGTAACCACACAGAGCTTTGCTTGTCCAAAGTCCTTTGTGTTGACGGAAAATCCCGTCTGAATCGGTCCATCATGGGGAGGGGCGGGGATAGCAACGACCGGACAGCGGTCTTCTGTGCCAGGAAGAGAAAGGCAGTAATGGTTAGCCTCGGGCCAAACGACCGCAGAGTGGCGCTTCTGAACCACGTAATGGCCAACCTTTTTTCTTCGGTATCATCGTAATGTCCTGAGGGAGACGCAAAGTGAAAGGTCGCGAGCACAAACTTGGAGTTTGTTAGAAAAACCAGCGAATACTTTGACTTTTGGGAGGAGGAGGATTTAGAAATAAAGGGAAGACACATTCCCCCTACCGGGTTTATTTTTTTTTTTTAGCTCTTTAAACTTTGTGAGATGCGACTGCCCACTAAAATTCGCTTCGTCTGAAGCAAAACTGAGTGATTGAGGAATAGAACGAAGAAACAAATGACCGAGGAGAGGAGCGAAAATGAGAGAGGTAATGATCAGGAGAGACAGAAGCTTAGACATGAAAGAAAAAGAATGGAAGAATAAAGAAATTCAGAATTGGAGATAAATATGACAAAATAAAAAGAGTCATAAAATTTTGCCTTTCGTTCTATTTTTGAAACGCCACAATTGAGCGATGAGATTAGAAGTAAAAGAAAACGAAGAAAAGAGGCAATTTCTATGTTTCATCTTTCTATTTCTGTTCTTTTTCTTTCTCTTTTTTAGGAACGAGGAAAAAAACAAACATTATTATAGAATGAGGGGGGAGAGAGAGAGAGACTGAACAGAAGATAAAACATAAATATTTTTTTCATTATTTAACTTAATAGAAAATGTAATAAATGAATTCCAAATTTACAGTTCAGTTTCAGTCTGAGTTATCTTTCAGATGAAGTGTATTGTCGTCGGCAATTCAGAACAGGGTATCAGTTAGGTTCCACTCCTCTATGAATTTCGCGACAGTTCTTGTTTCTTTGAAGTATTCAAGTTCCGGTGAAAGCCTGCTTTGTAGTTTCCGACGGAGGCTATACATGAGGGTTTGTTTCGGTGTTCAGTGATGAATGGGTGCTGGTTATTTCTTGTGTGCTTAAGGTAGAAGCTGTAGATGACGGCTTTGGCGTAGATGAAGAGGAAATTGCATATTCTGTGTCTGTTCTCTTCTGTGTGGACTAAATTCCAGTAGTCTTCTTGGCCGTGTGCGTAGTTACAGGTGCTAGAGGCAGTATTCAGGACATAGGTGATCATCGCTTTGTTTACGGGACAGGTTAGATATGTCTGATCCAAGGTACCTGAAACTTCGCAGAAGAGACACAGATCCGTTTCTCTAAGTTGAAATTTGTAGAGCTTAGAAGGAGTTGGCAAGATGTTATGCCATAGCCTCCACTGTATGAATCTGGTTTGGCACGCTTCGATTTATATGGAAGATCCCACTGAAAACTGGGTGGCAGGTGCAGCTTTGTGGATGAGAGGGTTAATGATAAATATACGAAGGGCGAAGTGGGAGGCCCTAACATGAGGAGGTGGTATATTTTCTTGCAGTTGGAGGGAAGCACTGGAAGTGAGGCTTCAGGTGATACAAGATGAAAGATCGGCTCCGCGCAGTTTCTAGAAGGAATACGGATTTCCTGAGGTGTAGCGATATCTGGTTAGGTTTTGTTTTATAATAGTAGCTTGCATCTGTTGATATTGCTTTTCAGTTCTTGGGTTTTTCAGTGGTAGGCATATGAATGTTTTCCACTTTAGGTTATGAGTCAGGAGGTCCCCTATGATTCATATTCCTTCCCAGTTCCATATAGGGAAAAGCAAGGGTTGGCCAGTTGAAACTTGTTATGTTTCTGTTCGAAAATAGAGGTTCTGTAAGGACAGCTCACTCTATTGATCCTGTCAGTGTGTGATGAAGTTCTGTATTTTTCCACCGCTGTACAGCATCTTTGTAAAACTGAGGTAGTTTTACAAAGTGATGGTGCAGATCTGGCCATTCGTACGATTGTGGAAAGTGTGAATCCTCTGGTGGATGATTTCACGATGTAATCGAAGGTGGTTACATAAGTATGATGGGACTGAAGTGTCTTTAGGAGGAAGATTATCCTGAAGTATCTAATCTTGTTTTCAAGGGAAATCAGGGCTTGACCTCCCTTACTGAGTGGCTTGCAGAGTTCAGAGTATGTTGTCCAGTTATTATTGTTCCCAAGGAAACGTGTGATTTCCTTTTGAATGTGATGGAGAAAGTCGTCAGGAGGGGGTGGGTACCTTGAGGGTATGCCATAGCACGCACGCAGCCATCTGGTTGACTATTAGTACTCTTCCTCTAAGTGAAGACATTGAACGAATGCTGTTCCATTTCCCTAACACTTGTTTAAAACGGTTGTGTAGCTGTGTCAAGTTTAGTGTGTTATATATTTTGGTGTTGCCGAGGTGTACACCTAAGTATGTTTGTCCTTCATTTGACCAGGTACATTCGATCGGAGAATCAGTTCTAAACTTCCATCTGCCTGATCAGAAGCCCGTGGTTTTGGCAGAATTTAATTTGGCCCCTGAGGCTTGTGTATATAGTCTGTGTGCTTCCTCCGTTACTGTCATTTCTTCTTCATTTCGGACTATTACAGTGACATCATCGACATATGCTGATAGGGTTATTTTTTGATGTGGCTCTATTATGCTGGTTCGTTTGGAGATGATGGTGTCGTGTACTCTTTTTAACAAGGGTTCTATGGCCAATGTGTATAACTGTCCAGAGAGAGGACATCCTTGCTTGATCCTTGAGAGTATGACAAAGTGCGAGTGAGCCTGTTGTTGATTTTTAAACAGAGGAATGCATCTCTGTATAACAATTGCACTGTTTCGATAATGAGAGGACCATAGCTGAATGCCTTTAAAACTTCATAAAGGTACTCGTGCTCTACTCTGTCGAAAGCCTTCTCCTGATCAAGGCTGACGAGTGCCAGGTTTTCGTTGTGGCTTTGCAATGTGGATGAGATCTCTTATTAAATGGAGGTTATCATGTATTGATCTTCCTGGAACAGAATAGGTTTGATGTTGACCAATAACATCTTTGTTGTTGGATTTATTCGGTTTGCTATAACTTTGGAAATGATTTTGCAATCGGTGTTGATTAGTGAGATAGGACGCCAGTTTCGGATTTCCGTGTGGTCTCCCTTTTTTGGTATCAGTCGTGCTACTGAGGTCGTGACGGATTCTGGGACACCCATTGAGGTTGGCTTCTTGCAGTGTTTTAAGAAGAAGTGGTCCGAGTTGATTCCAGAAGACTTGGAAAAACTCTCTTGTGAGACCATCAAGTCCGGGAGATTTGTTCTTTGGCAAGGTTGTGCATGCAGTTTTCAGTTCATCTAGCGTGACTGGGTTTTCTAAGTGGTTCCGATCTGTTGCAGAGATTCTTTTAGTTTCTTTTAGTATTTGGTGAATGGCATGAATGAATGTTCCTGTAGAGCTGTATGTATTTCTGTAGTTCTGTAAAATTTCAGAAGTTATTTTACTTGGATCTTCTGTGATGCTGCCATCTTGAAGTCTGATATGGATGGAGATGGAGTTTGCTGCCTGGCATTTTTTTTCCAAAGAGAAAAAATATTTTGTGGGGGGGCATCTGAAAGATTTATTTGTATGTGCCGCTATCTAAGTAGGACATCTTTTGCAGCTGGTTCTGAGTGTCTTTGCATAGCTTGGAGGGCTGAATGATATTCAGAGATTTCTTCTGGGAGATACTTGAGCCGTTCTTCAAGTTTTCTGAGGCTAATATTTCTCTGTTGATTCTTCTGGTGACTGTAGATTTGCGTAAAGGATTTTATTTGTGATTTTAGGTGGGGCCACCATGTTTTCATTGGTTCTGTATTCCCCTTCAAGAGAGCGAGGTTAGTTATTAAACCCTTAGTGTTTCTTATGTATTCTGGATCTTTCAGGAGAATATTATTGTTGAAGATCCAATAGGCATTTTCTGATTTGGATGCTTCCAACGATAATGAAAGTTGCAGCTTGATGAAGCAACGATCTCAGATGTAGGAAGGAATGTGTGAGATGTTTCTAACTAGAGGAACAGCATGCTTGGAAATGTAGTATCTCTCCAGTCGTGCTTGGTAGAGTGGCCTATTAGTTGCTGACCTCCATGTGTGGGACTTCTTATCTGGATATTGATGCCGAAAGACCTCAATGAGTTCATTCATGTTTATTAGTGTTTGAAGTTGGTTTATTAATGAACTACGATGTTCAGTACATTGAAGTCTGCGTTTTTTCTTGGTCAAGAGTGCAATTAAAATCTTCAGCTATTATGATATGTTCTTGGTCAATACTGGAGAGATGGTTTTGAATGAAATCCAAGATTTGTGATGCCTGAACATCCTGCTGTGATATGTAGATATTGAACACATGCAGAGTATTATGGTTGGGTGCTTTTATGTGAGCATACAAGGCGTATCCTGGTATATCAGCAATCACTTTTAGTTTGTAGGGAGATTGATGACGTACACCTAAGCTAACTCCCGCTCCATGATGCTGTTTGGTTGCAGAGTGATGTAGATCATAAGGCCACTCTGCCCATCTTCTAGATAAATTTGATGAGGAGTTTATATTTGTTTCTTGCAGAAGAATTATGTATATATATGATGTTTTTGTACCTGGTCAAGGACTATTCTGTTGCGTAAAGCAGAGGCACATCCTCTTGCATTGAGAGAATAAAGGCTCAACGACATTATGCTTATGAAAGTTTAATTGTAGGTTGAATCTAATATAGGTCCTGGTATTGTGTTTGTAGCCCATTAATTAGGTAGTACTTTGCTCATGTTAACCTCTGCTCTGCTCTTTTTACATTTCAATTTCGAGTGTAGGTCCTGAAGTTGAGATATTAGTTTAGGGATTCTTGCGGTGTATTTAAGGGCTATAGTTAATTTGTGAGGGGAGCCACGCACTTTCTGTATGAAGGATGACAGCTGCTTCATGGTTAGGGGGCCCTCAGTGTGGGGAAGTTCCTCAGAGAGAGAGAGAGAGAGAGAAGTGGATAGAGAAATAAAACAGAAGAAATCAAAATGAAGATAGTGACAGTGGTGGCTCGTGGCTTGAAATCGTAGGAGGGAGGGTCTGCAACTTTCGAAATATCCATACACACTGTAAGCACAGTGTGTACGTGTTTGGATAAAATATCAAAATTATGGTAAAAATTAAAAAAAAATTAAACATGAAAAAAGATTGTTTATTATCGATAAATTTATACAATTTAGTATAATTCAAAATTACTTAAAACTAAAATCCATTCTTCTTGTTTTGTTTCGAGCGAAAAGGTCAATAACTTTTTCCTTGATGTTTGTGTGACTGTTGAAGAATTTTTTCCTCCGTTGAAATCATCGCAAGAGAATTTAACCTATCTTGATTCATAGTGCTCCTCAGAAATGTTTTATTCTCTTTAATGTTGAAAAAACAGCGGTCAGGCTCTGATGTAGTCATAGGAATTGTCAAGAGAATTTTTATCAATACAGTAATTTCACTAAGAACACAATCTCAATTATTTTCTGTTATACATTTTAACAAGTCAATTAATTTACAATAATCATGCATGTCGGGCCTACTGTAGAATACTCCAAGTTCAGTTTCAAGTTTTTTCTTTGCTGATCATGGGATATATCGTGTTTACGGATAAAACATGATAATAAGAACTACGAACGCTCTACTACTGGCGCAAACTGCATATAAACAACAGTGGAACTGCGCGACGGACAGTGCCGCATTATGCTAATAGCTCGCATCTCACAATGACGTATATATGTTTGCGCGCGTAGCAGTACGACACTATGGTAAACACAGCGCTGCTAGCGTCCTTCGCCCTCCTAAGTGCTACAAGATGGATTTTTATTATTTTTTATACAAAACGAGAGAATTGTATAGAATTGTTGATGATAAAATTAAATATTACAAGCAAATATAAATAAATTAATAAATATATTTATATAGCGAGAAAAAGTGGGGGTGCTGTAGTTCCGCAGTGCTTATGCACGAGCCGCCCCTGGACAGTAGGCGAGAGAAAGAGACAGGACGGAATAAAAGATAGAAAAATAAACAGAAAAAAAAGAAAGATTTGGACGTTAAGAAATACAGGTAAGAGAAGATAGAAAGATATTGAAAAGAGAGAAGCAAGAATAAAAACAATAGGAAAATCGAAGAGAAGAATTAGGGTGAGTTAAATAAACAGTCTTGAATCTTGGATGGAACTAAAGCGAATTGAGAGAGAAGAGGCTGAAAATCAATTGAGATAAAACGATGTTATATTTGGCTACGAAAATAATAATCAATTAAACTGTCGCTCACGAAAACTAATTTTCGTCTTCTTTCTGTCAATCTTTCGGATGTACTTTTCATGCACGACACCACCCTTCTCTTGTTGGCTCGTCCAATTTTCCGTTGATTTAGTTTGAAGTTCTTCAATCATTTTTCTCTGTCTCTTTAAGTATTTCCCCCCCCCCCCCATCCATTTCCAACTTACGGCTTCTCTTTACCAGCTTTTTTTAGTATTTCTTTATGTTGATGATATGAAAGGCATCCGAATAGCGCTGTGTGACCCTCTTATTTCGAATGGGCTACATTAACACCCCTGTTGTGTTAGGAGTGCCATCATAGACCACCGGTGTATATTTAGTCTCTATAGAGACGGTACTCATCGCCAAAATTTTAAACTGTGCTGACACCGCACCGAGATGAACGTTAATCTAATCGTGCACTGACGTCACCGCTTAGTTAAAATAGGTCCTCGGTGTGTGTGTGTGTGTGCGTGTGGAAGAAGGATAAAGCAGAAGCCATCACAAGCTCACTTGAAACCGATAAATAAAGTTATAGTCAGCATAATACGAGCGAAGAAAAATGAGGAAGTCCAAAGCAGATGGCATCTTTGTCGTGGCATAAAGATAGATGGAAAAAGAAACAACGAAAAAAAAAAAAGAAAAGGGGCGAGAGAGAGAGAGAGAAGGTCGCATGGAGGAAAAAAAATAGTGTTTGTGTATGAGAGAGATAAATAGATATAGAAAGAGTGACAGAAAAAGACACATAAGATAGAAAGAAAAATTCAAGATAAAATAAAAAAAAAAGAAATAAACTCAGTTGTCATTATTAACGTATGGACGTATCCAGGACTGGATCCGAGATGATGAGGTAGTGGTCAGAAGTTACAACGTCTAGCTGGGGGGGGGGGGGTCATTGCAGGCTACCATTCCCGAATTGTGTGGTCACGAGCCTGTTTAGCCTGCTTTTGAGGGATTAAAAACGCGGGTTTCTGTTAGCCGGTACGAGTCCCGCTAACTCACCTTTACTCCTCACCTGATCAAGGTTCCCCCTCATAGACGGGAATCGAACTCGGGTCTTTCCTACTAAAAGGCTTCGTCAGTATCGACTGAGATACCAAGGCTCAACCTAAGAGTGAGAGTTTGATAGATAGAAAGAGTGAGACACAGAAAGAAAGAAACAACAAAGAGATAGAAAGATGTATAGAGAGAAGGACTGAATTTTATTGTCGACATGAAGCGAAGAAAGCCAAAAAAAAAAAAAAAATGAGGCTGTGTTGGACGAGGGGAGGGCGAGAATATTTTACGGCAGAAGCAGAGCTGAATTCGGTGGTGTTACTCGGATAAAAAAACGAAGACAACCTTTGGATCTTCTTCACAATCCAGGGATGCAAGCGAGTATTAGTGTAAATATTCAACTACGGGGGTTGACTATTATTAGAAGAAGCACAAGGCAGCTGGAAGCCAATTAATCACCTCGCATGAAAGTTGATGACCGTCCGTAAAAGCTCGGTTGCCATCTTCAGAGAGATTATTATCCCGACTTAAGAAAAAAAAAACGAAAGAAAGTCATTCCTTTGTTTCATTCGGAGACATTTCTGGAGTTCGTACCTTCTGTGTGACCTTTTCGTTGGATTGTGTGTGAGAGAGAGAAAGTGAAAGAAATAAAATGTATTAAGATGAACCTGTATCAAAAATTAGACTTGTTTTTCCTTTATTTATAATTTTTATTTTTTCTCTATTTTTATCCCCCCCCCTTGTTCTCTCTCTCTCTTTCTCTCTCTCTCTCTCTCTCTCTCTCTCTCTCTCTCTCTCTGTCAATAAAAGCGCCTAGTGTGAAAGTACTATTTTATGAGACACAAATGAAAACCCACAGAGACGATTCTCCAATTGAACGATAATCTTAATTATGCAAATCTGCATCAAATGAATCGTACGATGCAACAAAATTAAACAATATACCAAAAAAATACCAAAAAGATACTCTAACTATTAACAGGATGTCAAGGTGTGCTCTGAAATATCTTCAAATTACAAAGACTGCCCAAAGAATTCCTCAGTCCAATCTGAATCAAAACTACACGTTTCCTCTGGAACAGAAACTGATTGAGCAACCTATTTAGCACTCTGTAAGGCACCTGAGCTCTTGGAAAATCACATTTTCCTCAAAACCTCTGCTGATGAATCATGTGTACCACCCAAAGAGTCTTAAGGAATCCAAGAAACTTTCCAATTCAGAATCTAAAGTGATTAACCTTTCAAAACTCAGTTCTGTATTAAGACAAAAGAAGCATCCATCATAAACCCTTTCTAGATATCACAGCACCAAAGTGTATCTAAATTTCTACGAAGCTCCCACAAATTCCCGCCTTCTGAAATCTCTTCTTCAACCATCTGCTCACTTGAAGAAAATATGGCATCGATGCATATCACTGTACTCAGCTTCGTTCTTTGCAGGTGCATACCGCTCAACTTCTGAATGGACACGCTATGCTAATCAACCTACAATGGGCCCTACTATGTCATTCTCAGAAGACACTAGATTATCCTAGATGCAAACATACAGTGGAGGTACATCTTTCTTATATCCGTTAAGCTCCAAATATTCCGAATGAGAAAAAGCAAGTAAGGAATTGTACGATCCGTTTTGCTAACAAAGAGGTTATCACATTCACTGTAGTCACTGCCTCTACCATCTGTAGCCACACAGAACCAAGGACACTACTGGTATCTACTCTATAGAGAAGACACATTTTCTGTGTCTTCTTACACAAGAGATAACCAGCATCGTAAGTCAGCGAGTGCGAGAAACGCCCAGTCTAAAGGTCATGTAGGCAACTACATATCACACCCATTCTTGAATATCACCAACAGAGAGAAAGAGGACTCTCAAATCCATTTCAAGCAAATGCAAAACACAAGACAATATGGACTCACGTGCACTGCCTAAAACTGCAGTGTCTCCTTAGTGGTAACACAAAAGGATATCTTTTTTTTATTATTTTCTTTTTTGCTTTTATATTTCATCATTCTTAATGTTATCTATTTTAAAATGTGAACAGTTTTTGGTACAAAATCTTCAAACGTATATTTTTACCAAGTTGAATAAAAATATATCCATCTATCTACCTTTTTTTTATGTGCTTTCTCTCTATATATTCATCTATTAGTCTACCCTCTCTATCTATCTCTGTGTAGGTTTTCATATCATCTTTAAAAAAAAGGACAGACATCTGTAGCTTGTTTGTGGCTGTATGTGGAAGCCAGATTATTGAGATGGGACGCAGAGGGGGGGTGGGGGTGAGGAATGATGCGGCTACGTTCCATAGCTGCATTTCAAGACAGCTGTGTCCATGAAGAGATCGAGTCTGTCTTTTTGGTTGTGTCTTCATAGTTCCACGTGTGTGCAGATATAGGTTTTGGATGGGGGGGGGAGAGACTGCCTCGAGAGTGGTAAAAAATAGCTGCATTATGAGACAGATAACTCGCTACGACTTTCAATTTACAGTTATCGCAGTTGGCAAGTGACCGGGCTTGTCGGTGGCAAATATATCTTGGCAACCTGAAAGTTCGGAGGTGCCCCGATCTTGAGGTGCTATTCTTATAGAGGGTTTGACGAACGCAAAAGCTGAAACACAAAACTTTCGACATACAGAAGTATTGGGTGGCTACAGAAACACCCTCTGACGTCAATCATTCTCATATATGTGAATGGAAGTCGAAAGAAAACGTGGGAGGGATAGGGGAGGAAAAAACACCAAAAATGCATCCTGAAGGATGAGGTTATGTATAGGAAGGTATGGAAGTGTGGCTGAATCAGTCCAGCACCAAATATTGACGAGATTGTTGCTATTTCCGTGTCAGACATGGTTTTCATATGAAGTCATCTCCTGACTGTCACAGACAAGCTTCGTATTTGATAACTGAAAACAATCTGAGGACATTTTCCTCAGTCTTTTCTCTAACAAATATAATATATTCACATATAATAGCGTTTGGCAAAAATCGACGAAAAATAAAAAGGAAGAAACTAGCCTTGGAACAAACAAGGTAATCGTATGTTATTAAATTTTCCATTTTGGGTTTATATACCGTACTATGTGTATGTATTGTAGTAATATATAACATAGGTTTTTATAATTTCAAATCACTTATCAAATTATTTCACCACCAGAAATGGCCCTATATAAACCAAAATCGAAATGTCCGGACTCATGCTTAGTAAATGAAATAGATATTATATACTCACCGGTTTTCCAAATTCAGGTAGTACACTCTAAACCCCGTAATGCTAAAATGATTCATGACTCTAGATCTTCATAACCAATGACTTAAACTCTGATCTCTCCTTCTCAAATGATGTCAAGAATTATTCACATGAATTTCAGTACGATCAAAACACAGTCCCGTCGTTAATACACTGAAGAAAGATCCTGATTCACTCTCTCTTACGTTTGATAATGTTCCGATTTTCAATACAGATCAATTTCTCTTCTTGGGCTGACTTTCACATCTGGCCTATCCAATCATAAAAATATTACATCCTCATCTAAAAAATTGGCATCCTTTTTCTTTCCAAACATTGTCTCCTGCTAATACTTTATAAATCCCAAATGCGACCGGCCTTTGAATATTGTTCGCACATTTCAGGTAGTACACTCTAAACCTCCCTGGAATTTTTGATTGTGAAAGTATACAGAAGAAACCAATCCGTCTAATGGATGGACTGCCTTCTCCCATCACTTCCTCATACTCGTTTTTGTATTATTTCTTTTTTACATTGCATGGTCGTTTCTCTACTGAAATGGACACGGCGACTTCTGTCTTTTCCTCTAGCCACAGGTCACTATCCATACACAGTTCAACTCCGAACACATTCCTCCATTGCATCTGCTCTTTGGAACATCCTGCTATGAGTACAACGCAATATACATACATTGTGAAAAAAATTAAATTAAAAATATATATTTTGTGAGTTCAACAAACTTCATCATTGGCCTGTAGAGTAAGAAAGGCTGAGAGTCAGCAGATAGTAGGAGAGGAAATAAAGATAGAGTGCATAGTGGTAGGGTAGGTAAAAGAGGCCTCAGTTGACCTGTTTTAGCTGTTTGCCCCCCAGGGGCGCTTCTAAAACGGTCGTTGATTTTTCACTTTAAAAAAAAGGAAAAATCCTAAAAAGGAAACGTAACAAAACAAGGAGAGAATAAATTTGGAGAAGGAATGGAAAGGTAAACTTAGAGGTGGAGGAAGGATCTGGCCCGAGCGATGCAGATCACAAGGAACTGCACCGCCTCGCTGTAAGCCTTCGCTACTGGGGTTCTCAGGTCCTCCCCCACCTGTGATAGCTGAAACCGGTGAAGTTGTGTACAGAAACACCACAAGGTGGTTACTGTGTCTTTCTTTTGTTGTGGGCAGTTATTATTCTTTTGGCCACCTCACTTCCCTTGGCCATGTCTAGTTTGCAGAGAGCTATGAAGACCGCCGAAGCTGCCTCCTCGTCTAAATCCTGGGCTACCTCTACCTGCTCAGGGGTGACTTTGCCGATGTCATCAACGAAAATGTCACCCCATTTTGCGCTGACGATGTCAGATCCATGTTCCCCTGTGAGGAGGTTCAGGTTCTCCTATTTTTTCATCGCTTCTTTGAAGTTTTCCGCCATCCCTGGGATACCTCTGATGAGATGGCTGCGAGTCTCCCCTGCTTTCGCGTGAGGGACTTCTGGGTGGGCGGTCTCAGATACTTTTGCTGTTTTGGGCGTTACCAACTCTTCTTCCTGTGGGCTTAATGGCCGTTTGGAGGTGTTGGTGTTCACCTCCATCTTTCCTTCTTCCCTATCTATATTGGTATTGATAGTTTCAATAACGACTGTTTCTTCTTGTTGGATTTTACTGCTTGTGGAAGTTGTTTTCCCCTTACGGTTTTTCTTAGACGTGGAGGTATGGATTTCTGTTATATCAGGAGCAGCCTCGAAAGGAGGAGAAGCTTCCTGTGCTGTGTCATTTCCATTGCTTGGTGGAGTTGCTGGTGTGATTGCACCACCCATCCTTTCAGCAAGGGTTCTGGATGGGCATATGTCCACTTTGTGGTCAACGACCCCACATTTCAGGCAAGCTACTCACAGTTTTCTTGGTTGTGGCCTGCTTTGAGGCAGTTTTTACATTTCATTCTAGGACAGTCCGCCCCACGGTGAGTGAAGGCATCACATCTAAAACATTGTTTTTTTACACCAGGGTAATTTATCATTACTCTGGCGGATCCAATAATAATGAAGTTGGGAACGGGCATTTTCATCTCGCGGGAGATGTGTACTTCACCCGACTTCCATTTGGGGATTTCTGCGTCATTTAGGACTTCCACCTTGCAACGCCCCATTTCCCGAATATTTCGTGATGATCTTTACATGGGTTTCAATATATTCTAAAGGGAATCTGGGGATTCTAAGTAGTTTGGTAATGCTCCCTACCAAAAATGGAACTATTGTTTTTCCATTACACTCGCATCCTCCAAGTAGTTTGTCTCTTGTTTGTTCACTCCTTACTACTACTTGGAAGCGGCCACCACCAAAGGGAGTAAAACCAAAAATCTGCTCAGCACCAACGCTTTCGATGAGGGCTTTGGCCAAACATTGAGGTCAGCTTCAACTTCGATTCCAAGGGTCGGCGTACGCGACAAAGCCATGGCTGGTGAGCTAAGCTATTCCCACCACTGAGTGTGTTATTCTTGCCCCAGTCCTGGGTTTATTCTGTATCTGCTGCTGTAGTTTATTATCAAGTGCTTCTATGAGACGCTTTGTCGATAATAACTGAGCTAACATATACTATACTATACTACAATTTGCTAATCACCTATGAGAAAAGTTCACAAAAATGAACGTTAACCATACTACACACTTGATCTAAAACCTAGAATAATAATAATTTGTGAGTTCAACGTATCTCATCATTGGCCTGTGGAGTAAGATAGGCTGAGATTCAGCAGATAGTAGGAGAGGAAATAAAGATAGAGTGCATAGTAGTAGAGTAGATGAAAGAGGCCTCAGCTGACCTGTTTTAGCTGTTGACCCCCCAGGGGTGCTTCTAAAACGGTCGTTGATTTTTCACTTTTAAAAAGGAAAAATCCTGAAAAGGAAAAAAAGGAGAGACTAGGCAAACTTAACAAGTGTAAATAAATCTAAAGACTATGTGGAAGACAATTCTATAGAGGAATGAGTTTGCCGAGCAAACCCAGAACAGTATAACCAGGAAAAGAAGGGAGATGACCTGGCCCGGAAGACCCCGCCCTGAAAAGGGCTTGGGACCACCTCGATGTTGGCCTTCGCAGTCCGGGTTTGTTCAGGTCAACCCCAACCTGGGGACAGAAAAACTTTCAACTGTGAAAGGACTAGACCTACCTGTGGGTTAAACGCTGATCAGGAAGGAAGATCGGGATAGCGTCAACACCTACAACTTGAAGGTGTTATAGGTGCAGACACAGCCGGAAATCCCCCCTGTATGATCTGGCAGATGGTTGGTGGATCACACCATCTCCTCAGGAACCGCTCTTCTCCCCGTAAGTACCTTTCCTGCTCCAGGAAGCGGCGGAGGTAGGCTGAGAGACAGTTCTTAACACGGAGATAGATGCGATCCCCCTCGTTAAGGTGTTTTTTCCTGGTTTTCCAAATGTGGTGCTTAATCACATTTATTAGGAAAATCAGGTGTTTCTTGTTTTTGGTTACTGGGGAAGGAAACTGTAGAAATACTATTTCGGGGAATGTGAGCGCTGGGATCGCAAGCACCTCAGCCAGTCTGTGCCAAACACGCTGTGCTGGCGGGCAGTGAAAGAAGAGGTGCCCTACGGTTTCTATCGCACCGCAGACGTCGCAGAAGGGGTTGCATGGTCGCGGGTTGTAAGCTGATTTTACGAGTTTCACCGGGAGTCTGCCGTAGGCGATTCTCCAGGCTAAGTCCCGGTGAAATGGCTGCCCCCAGCTGTTTTTTATGTTGGTGAACAGCACCTCTTCGTTTGTGCCCAGATCGGGTTTTTCCCAGTCAAAGCTGTCAAAAATTTTCCAGTACAGCTTGTTTGAGCTGAGCTGAAGCACTCGAACTCCATCCGTTGCCAATTTTTTAAAAAGTTTACATATTGTGTAGTACCACTCAGGCACCGTCTCTGCACATGGTCCGGCGTGGCCAGTAATCCCGAAGTAGGGTAGGAAAAATCCTAAGAAGTATTTCATCAGATTGCCGGAATGGTGATTTGATGCCAGTGCTTTCCGTATGGTCTGAGCAGCGTTGGTTAGGTGGCAGTATTTGAGGATTGGCAGGGCGAATCCCCCTTGTGTGGGTGGAAGATGGAGAAATGCCCTGCGCACCTCGTGTTTCCTGTTGTTCCAGAAAAAATTAGTGATATGTTTGTGAATGGCGTTGTCTTGTGTGTCTGTTATGTTTGTGAGGTTAATGGTGTGCAGTAACATTGGTTTTAGGACTGTTTTGATAACTGTTGCTCTACCTTCGAATGATAGGTAGTTGGGACTGAAGGGTTTTAGTTTTTCGCAACACATTTCTATTAAGTGTTGTGTTTGCAACACTGGGGTCTCTAGGAAGGGAATTCCTAGTATTGTTAATGGGCCGGTTGTGGGTTTCAGACCATACGGAAGACTGGCAGGGTCGAATTTCCCATAAATTTTGATTCTTGTTTTTTCTGGGTTGGTGTGAAGACCACTGAGCACGCTGAACTCTCGCAGTATGCCGAAGAAGATGTAAATCGATTCGGAATCCCTAAGGGTTCCGACAATGTCATCGGCATATGCGACAGTTTTGCTCTGTTTGGAGCCTAATGGTAGCGGTATTCCTCTTACTGCGCGCGTCTCATCAATTTTTTTTAGAAGAGGCTCTAGTACTAAAGAGAAAAGAAGGGGGCTAAGGGGGCAGCCTTGCCGAACCCCTCTGCGTATGGGAATGGGTTCTGAAAGAAACCCATTAATCGCAATGTGCGTTGTTGTTTTACTGTACATGCTTTTGATTGCTTCCCTTACGCAGGCCGCCACTCCGACTTTCTCTAGGATATAGTGCAGGAAGTTGTGCTTTGCACTATCGAACGCTTTATCTAAGTCTACTGATACGAGTGCAAGTGGGAGTTCCTTATTCGTCACAAAGCGAAGAAGGTCTCTTATCAGGAAGAGGTTGAGCGCCATCGATCTTCCCGGAACTCCGTATACTTGAGTGCTGGTTAGCACATTCCCAATGCCCAACTTCAGACGGTTACAAATTACTCTTGCGAATAATTTGTAGTCTGTGTTAGTCAAGGAAATGGGCCTCCAGCTACCCATGCTATTTAGGTCTCTCCCTTTCTTGGGGATGAAAATTGTGTACCCGCTAACGAAGTCAGCAGGCACGTCACCAGTGAATAGGAAGCTGTTGAATAGTGAGACCAGGATAGGCAAGATGAAGTTCCAGGCTGAGCGATAGAGCTCAACGCCTAGCCCATCCAGGCCAGGGGTTTTCCGTAGCTTAAGCTGTTTATAGGCTCGAGTAACCTCTTCCGAAGTGATTGGTCTCTTTTGAAGAGTTCTGAGGTGTTCAGGCATGTTGTCAATGTTCCACACTCCGAAGTCGCCTGTCTCCTCAGCTTCGTCGGAATAGGTTCTCGTGTAATGCTGGGAAAATTGCCGCAGGATGTCTCCCGTGGTTGTGAGTGTTTGCCCGTTAGCATGAATTTGCCGAACCGCTTTCTCATCTTGTGCTGCTATGCGCTGCCGGTTATAAAAAGCGGCCGAAGGTGTTTCCGCCTGCCGGAGAAACAATCTGGTGCGAAAATCGAGCTCGGCGACTTTTTTTCGTCGAAGTGCCTCGAGTTCGATTTCCACGGCTTTAATAAGCGAATCGCTAGGAATACCGTTTCTCTGGTTAGCCCGGTACCACCCTAGCTCTCGGTACAGCTCTCTCATTTTTTTTCTTTGCGCGTGAGCTCTTTCTCTGGAGATGTTTTGGAAGAGCTCTTTTGCCTCGGTTTTGAACTGGGCCCACGTGTCCCAGTCCCAGTGGGCCCTTTTCCTTCCTTCGCATAGCAGCTGCAAATCCTTGCTATAAATTTTGGGGAAGCTTGGAGGCATTTTCCAGGGTCCTTTCGATGTTTCTACGACCTCGGGTAGTTCGATGTTCATCAGAACCATTTTATGGTCTGTTATCGAGCTACCAACCGCTATATGCCTGACCGAGATAACTTGTGGCCCAAGGTTCCTGGAAATATAGAGGCGGTCTAGTCGCGTTGCGACTCCTCCGCTCGCCCATGTGGTACCCACTGTGTCTGGATTATGTTCCCTCCAGATGTCGATGAGGTCGACATTATCACAGCAGAGTTGCAGTTCCCTAGAGCCACCGGTACCGGAGTTGATGTTGCCACCAACTTTGTCAACTCTTGCGTCAGCGATGCAGTTCCAGTCCCCCCCGGCGATGATATACTGAGCCCCGTGTAAATAGGGTTCTATGGACATGAAGAACCCGCTTCGCTGGTGGGCGTTGTTGGGGGCATATACATTAAGGAAGCGGATGACTCTACCTCCAAACTTCCAGTCTATAGAGACTAGACGTCCTGCAGCATCTTTCTGTACATTGAAAAACCCGCCTAGAATAGGCTGACGAATAAGGATTCCCACCCCCCTCGCACAGCGCTCTCCGAAACACCAGAAGCTCTGAACGGGGAAGCTTCTGGAGAAGTTTTCTATGTCCCAGTACTGATAAAAATGCGTCTCCTGAAGAAAGAGTACATGAACCTCATGCAGTAAGATTAGGCTCCAAACAGCGCGTTGTGCATTGAAGGAGCGCAGACCGTTAATGTTGAGAGTGGCGACTCGAAAAGTGTTGTTCATTTTAGTGGTGTAGTTATAGGGCGGGACAATTAGAATTTTAGTGTCTCTTCGGTAACTATTTTGATTAGTGCTTGGTATAGCGCTGTGATGTCGCAGTCATGTAAGCCCATATTGGCGGCTAGAATGGAGTTTCTAAAGGAGTTTTGTTCCTCATTTAGAATATCTGGCACGGCAAGTTTGTCCCATTCCAAGCCAACACAGGGTTTTGATGAACCCTTTGTGTAGTGGGCATAGAAGTGTGGCTCGCCGTTTTTCTCTATGGCGTTGTGGATTCTTTCGAACCCGTCCTGGTCTTTTTGGACATGGTGGAGAATAGTAGCTCCCCCTGGAATTATTTTAGGGAATGGTGCTGGGGTGGGTTCTGTTCCTGTCGTGGGGAGGGTAGTAGGGTTTCCGCCCATAGGCAACCTTTTAAACGAAGCTTGTTCGTCTTCTACCTGTTCCCTTTGACGTTTTGCTGTAGAGGTGTCCATTTCCTCTGTGGCAGATGCTGTGGTTGTATCTGCGTTCGTGGTGGTGGGGGGAACGCTGGCTGTTGAATTTTGGCTTCTGTACTTTTTGGTTTTACCCAGTGATACTTGTTTGAACCCCTCTTGTTTGCCACGTTTGGGTTGGGCTGTTGATATCGGTGGCGGGGGCGGGGTGGGTATTTTTGGTGGTTCTGTGTTGTCAGAGCTAAGGGGGGGAGGAACGGGAAGTGGTTGTATCGCACCCCCCATTCGTTCTGCTGATGTTCTGTGTTGACACACATTGTAACTGTGGTCTTTTTGGTGGCATTTCTTGCAGGGGTTGGTGCAATGTGGTAGTAAATGGCCAGATTCGCCACAATTGCTGCACTTGGCCCTGGCACATTCTGCTCCCAGGTGTTCGTGGGAGCCACACCTGTAGCATTGCTTTGTGACACCTGGGTAGTTTACCATGACTTTTTCGGAATTCCAATGAAATGATTTGAAGTAAATCCAAAATCACCACTTTGCGAATCAAATGAATGAGTATATTAAATAGTTTATAAAAATAAAAAAGGTGTTTTATGATATTTAAAATAATATCTAAAATTATGTTAATAATTTAATACTTTTATTTATTGTTAATTAGCATATTATAGTATATAAGAAATTTTATATATTTTTACTAAGTTAAAAGTTTTAAAAATTTTATATTTAATTTTCAATAACAAATGATATTCCTCATACAGAATATGATTGCCATAAAGTCGTGGCTCAAACTTGGACTCATCATCATACTCCCGTCCACAACTACAGAATTTCCCCTTATCAATCTTATTTAGCACCTAAGTTTCTGTCTACTGCATCACCATCAATAGCTGATCATTAAGGAATTACCCAATTTATTCTTGGCCATAACAAGTCCCTGTGAGACATGCGACGTGTTTTCAGCCAGCAGTCGTACAATTTGCTATGTTCATTACCGAATCGTACACAAGTTAACGAACGGCTTTAAGGTGTTACAACATTGGTTGTCTCCATTGGGAAGGTGTTCTGATAATGTCTGACTTAATTAAGAAGAACATTAACTTCTACATTGACATATGTTGACGCTATAGAACTTGTAGTAATAATTGCAGCCAGAAGTGGCAAGTCATTAAAATCTTGTACTGTAATTCATCTACGTAGCGTTGCCAAGGTGACAGCATCCCTTCATAAAAAATGTCATCAGTACAAAGAAGAAAAATAATTCCATCTTAAATTTAACAAAAGGGTGTGCTAATTAACTGACGACAGAGGGCGCTCTAACACCCTGGGACGAAGGTGATCAGATCCGGAAGAGAAGAAAACTGTACGATATAATATCAATTGCGTCAATTAATTACATAGCAACGTCTAATGGATGAACGGGGGGGGTGAGTGTTACCATAGTGACGAGAAAGAATCGTTTGCGACCGTTCTTAGTGCGTTTTCATCTCTAAAACATCGAAAATGCAATTGTTCACTTACTTCCCAAGATTAACGTCAGAGGGCGCTTCGTCGCTTTCCTCAAAGCGATTTTTTTTTTTTAGTAGGTTGGAGAAATCGGGAATTTCTGTCTTTACTCCTCTTACTCGGTTTTGCAGGGGGGATTCCTTTTGAAAATGACGTCAATGATGTTTGTACCTTGCCCAAGAGGAAAGAAAAGAGAGAGAGAGAGAGAGAAAAGGGAAAAAAGTTCTTCATTCTCTACTTCCTTGGAGACTTGCAAACTCTCTTTTTTTTTTATTCAGATAATCAGAAAACTTTTGCGATCGTCAACTACTTTATCCTCCGCCCCCCCTCCACCCCCAGCGTCTCTCACCCCGCAAAGTCCCGTTTTCTGCGGCTGTAGCTCGTAGCACTCTTGACCCCATAATAGAGCGAAAAAAGCAGAGCAGACAAAAAATCGGATTTTCAGAATTCGTTGGTTAGAAGGGGAAAAGTTAATCGGGCGTGCATGACAAAGCGTCCAACTTCTCCATGCTATTCGTCTTCAGTTGCCCACCTTTTGTCGGGTGAGAGAAACTGTTGTCTGCTACCCGTAGCACGAGCTCTATATTCCCCTTTCAACTGCACCGACTTTTTGAAAGGAAGACCCTGTTTAAGCTCAATAAATCAACATCCCTATAGATCCAGTGGATCGATTGATTGAAGTGCTCCAGGATTTGTCCTGTCGTGTTGCCAGCCATCGGGGAATATGCGTCACTCTGCAAAAGATGGCTTCGTACAACAGCTTCAAGTGATCTTTGCTGCTGGAGAATGCATCGTCTGTAAAAGAGTGTAGACGTCAAACACTAATAAAGGATATCAAGATAAAAAAAAAAAAAAACTCTAAAGAAATCCGCCTAGAAACATAGTTCATGATCGCAGAGGATTTCTATATTAAAATAGGTTAGATTTATTTAAACCGCTGAGTTAAGCCTAATTGTAGATTGTTTACTGAACCACGTTGAAAAACACAAGCGTCAAGTTATGACGTCATTTCATAGGGCGTGGCTTACCTCTTGATATAATAAATAACGTATTTATCACTAAATCTCAAACATTTTTCCGTTAGGTGGCGTTAGGAGATGTTTTAAATATTTATATTGGTGATGATATACGCACTAATGTAGATTACTTGATATTTTTAATGGATTAAAAATATGTTAGCACTAGATAATTTGACTATTCTTCTAGAAAAAAATCCTCAACTATCCACGATCTAATTATAGATCATTGGAAGAGCTTTGTTTGGCATAAGACTAATAGAAAACTTTTGGTTGCATCCCAGCTTATTTTAAACAACCCTCGAGGCTATTATTATATATAAAACATGAGCTATAGTTCCTATATGTTCTAATGTAGGCACCAACTTGCACATCTTCCGTGCATAGTATACGTATTTATAAATAACGTTTCTAAAGAAAGCAGGTTATTAAAAAATACTCTACATTTAAGGTAATCAGTGTTACAGGAAAAAAAAGCATTTTAAACTGAAATCAGATATTATCAACGGTATATTAAGTACATCTGTTCTATTTGGTCTATTTCCATCTCAACTTCCGGGAGAGAGAGTTCAGATTTAATCTACTTCTGTGGTGGGATGCATCACTAATTTCATACGTAGAAGAGATCCAGTGCTATAATCGGTAAGAAGACACGCAAATCTTTATTAAGACACGTCACATTGCAATTACAGATACAGAGATGTGGTAATGTACCATGACGCAATCATACGATAAGAGGTGAAACTATAAACTCCAGTTTATTATTTCCGTAGCTTTTTTTTTTTATTTTTCGCAACTCGGTGATAGTTCTGCTACACAGAAAATCAAATAAGGGTTATAAAATTATTATTACCTAAACTCATTTCAATTCTCTGCCAATTTACCAAAAATTTGTAATAATAACTGTTTAATATATATTTCTAACATATAAATAAATAAAAGGTGTATTACATTATTTTTAAAATAATCAGCAAAGTAAGAAAAAATATAAAAATTTCTATTTATATATAATTAATTTATTATTAAAAAGTAATTATATTTTAATTAATTATTTATCCATATATTTACGAAACTATTGGCTACATTAAGCTTTGCTAGAGACAAACTATCTTAGTTTTCAAGACTCCATTCTCTTATATCAATAGATTCAAGGCTGACGAACAAATTACCTCGTTTTATTCCAAACTGCAAACAACGCAGAAAGTGAGACTTTTGTACTTAGCAGACGATTAGGGAAAAAAAAATTTGCATAGAAATTAGATAAATTGATTGTTGACAAGTAACTAACAATGCTTTGCTTTGACAACTGCCAACTCAAAGCTAGCGCGAGACAAAAGAAGCGATGTTAGCCAAGAAGGTGATAGACAAGGACAGTTAACAGTCCTAGAAAAATAAACAGTCACTTTTTTTAACTTGATACACTTTGCAAAAATGCGTGAAAAATTATTCTCAACAATACATGAGTGTCTTCCAACATTACACGGTTAATAAGTTCAATCGTGTTTAGTGTAGCGATCGGATTTCCATTGGACAGAAATTGAAGCGCTTTGTTGTGCTTGATGCTGATTGGTGGATAGTCACGTGATTTAGAACAATCACCGTTTCTGATTCTTTTATTTAGAGAATCGAAATAAAAGTGTCTTTAAGATGCGATTCAAATGCACGCAGTTATTCATACCTTTCGGTAAGCCATAGCTTATGCCTGTCGCGACACATCCTGGATCGGTGAAAATCATCGTGTTCGTAAATTAGTATCCTAGGTGCCGTCACAACTGAATGTAGTAATTTTTCACTGCCATTTTTATTAAGATTATTTATTGTTTTTTTTTATGACTTTGGTTTGTTTGTTGGATTAAGACAGGTGTGACCAAACTAACTCAAGAGCAAAATTGGAAACTCTGGAGTAGAATATTTGACATTGGTAGAATGTTCGACACTACTTTCAACCTTTCTGAGTTCGATGCTACATATCTACTTACTGTGAGCTCATTGTAAAGATGAAAATGCAAAAAGAAAAAAAGTTAAACACACGGAATAACTATAAAATTTCACTTCTTTTGAATTGAAGAAAAAATAATAAAAAAATAAAATCGGCCATATTTTAACGCACTATGCGCACTGAAATTTTAGCCTCGTTAAAAAAAATAAGGTGTTGCCTATCGTTTTTGCTTTTTTTATGGCGTTAATATGTCTATGATGTCATCTGCTTGACTGAGAATAAAGATTTTAGTCCAACTTATATAAGTTATTTGGATTTATAGACGAAGCAACTCAGGATATGAAGTGAGAGTATTACCAGAGGATATATAAGAATATATTTTCTATAAAATATGGATGGATCTATAATATTATCTTTTATTTATTAATTTTTTATTTTATAATTTAAGAAGTTATTTACTATATTTTAGTATTTTATTATGCACCTACTAAGAATTAAGTTAAGATAAAGTTAACATTCTTACCCCAGCTTTCAATGACTCTTAGTCCTTTAGCTGCGGATTGAGCGCTAATAAAACCAATATTCTCTTTTGTTCCTATCTCGAATTTTCACCAGTGTTCTAACAATAGAATCTTTTAACAAAAGGCCAGCCATAAATCCACGTCGAAATTCCAAATATAACATCCACAATTCCCTTACTTTCAAAAGCCCTCAGCTATAAATGCTCTCCAATTAATAGAGAAGATAAATGTATCCCGCTAGACGTCGCGCTAAAAAAAAAAAAAATCGAAACAAGTTTAAGAAAAGCATAGATAAAATTCCCCTTAAGTCGGTGAGTTATAATACCGTTTAGCTAAATTATCCATACGAAGCAATTTCTTCTACCTAATAGCATATTGTCCTGTATTGTCAGTCACCTGTGGGCTAATTTTGAGATGTGGACGCTAATTGTGTGCGTCATTTGCTGAAGGAAAAAAAAATCCTTCTTTGGACTTGAGATTACGTAATGCATTTGATATACACAACAGAGCAAGAAGGATTATTAGCTGCAGCCAAGCAGGAATTTTACTTGTGCTACATTGTTGTTAATAATGACTAATCGATGATCCAATCGATAGCAAACATATTAATATAGCCTCGAACAAAAGCACTACCGAAATGAAGCATTCAAAGGAGATTTTTGAATATCGACAAATCTTTCTATAACCAACTTATGAAATTAACTTCCGGATTGCTACACTCAAAGGGAAATGGAGCTTTAAATAAAAAAGGGAAAAAATTAATAACTGGAAAGATTGGTAGGGAAATTAATTACTAAACCGTATCCTCTTTGAATTAATAGGAAAGGTTTTAATAAGGACGTGGAATTCAAAACTTGGCAAGAGTCTTAGTATGATGAATGTCTTAGTAAGATAACTGCGCCAGCTGGTGGACAATAAGAGAAACTGTTCGCTTTCAGATGCAGTTTTTTTTTTTTTTTTTAAATCGGAAAATGGAATAATTTTATAACGTTTACGACGTACGGACACATTTAACCAGAGCACAGAGTTTAAACATATCCCAAAATTATTTGTTCCGAGTTTTTGTCTTTATCCGTGTATATCTATTAAGCCTCATACTGGGGGGAGGGGGGAGGGTTCACCCGGACACTCGGGTTTTTCGTCCCTCAGAACAGACAAACCGGTCCATGAACACACACACACACACACACGGATCTACAGTCATTAATACGTACTTAATCCCTTATTATGAGGGCCCACCATTCGTAAGGAAGGCTAGGAATAAATCCATCAGTTATATGGGTAGAAATGGGAGGGACTGCACACTCCTTGTTTGAAAAGATCGTGTTTCAATCCGTAGTGAGAAACTAAAATTCATTTTACCGGTCTCGGACTTTTTCCCCTCTGGAGTCTCCGGTATCATAACCACAAAATGGTCATACGAGCTTTAGACCACACATCTCATTGATAAAAGCATGTGCGACTCAACTTTTTTTACCTATCGCAAATACAAGCAATAAGATTTTCTCCGGATTTCACGCCAGTGTGAAACCAATCTAAAAATATATGAAACTAACAAACATGTCCTACAGCTTCTTTATAATATGTAGCGACGGTCAAGTCTTCTATCTTAAAACAAACGTTTCAGTTTCAGTCTCATGGCATAACTATGCATGGCGTTGTGTTTTGCATGATGTGAGACAATAATATCACGGAGTTTGTTCCGATTTTGTTTTCCTGCAACCGAATCAAAAAACTAGACCCGAAACTCATAAATGCAATTGAAAATACGGGTTGGCCACAGTCTCATAATTAATCTCGGAGGAGGATTTATTGGAGTTTCTCTGAGTTCTCCGGTTTTTATTTTAATAAAAGCAACAAAGATTGATGAAATTCAGACGACGTAAATAATAGTTTAAGTGGTAATTGAGTCCATTTCCTTAAAAGTTGAATTCAGATAGAACAAAGGGGTATTAGAATATTTCTTTGGGTTTTCCGGTTTTAAAGAAATAACAGGCAGATAAAAATATGTAACTCTTAGTCTCCTCACGGTACGAAAGGTGATGACAGCTTAATCAAAAATCCATTACGTTCCTTAATGTTAATTTATCATAAATGCATTCGCATATTTATTTCCAAACTTCCCAAAGAAAGTTTGGATTATTTTTCGCTGCCCGGTTAGCGTATTCTCTCTCCAGTCAATAGGTTTCGGGTTCAAATCCCGAAGCATGCATGCTTGTGAAATATTCTGTGTTTTGAATACAATGATTAAGCAGCTTGCTTGCATGCAGGACTTGGAATTTGCCTACGAGAGATGGAAGAGAAAAAATAGACTCCATTTTGATTGTTGTCAAGGCAACGACATCGCAGGAAGAATAATCTTTATGTGCTGCACTGTAAAAGTACTTAAAAGAGATACTCTCGATGACTTTATTAGGGTCCTCCATGCGTTTGAATTCCACTCTTCATGGATGTTTCTAAATAGAATTTCATGAATTTCATCGTTGAGTCTGAGATACCATCTTGGTTATTGAAGGGACGACAGTGGACAAGTAAGAGGATACAAAAGAGTCTCACATTCCATGTTTCAACTCCAAAGCAGGGCTTTTCTCATTGCTACGCATTAATCACCCCTCATGATAGATCTACAACCTTTAGCGGATGGGGTTTATATGTAAGTTTAAATTTATTTTGCTAATATCAAGGATACTTCTTCTTTGTTCAGTGACTCTCTACAACTGGAAGTGGTCTGGGAACAAACAAACAAGATTGAAATAATGATGTCTTATTTAAAAGACACAAGAGGGGGAGGGGGAAAGAAGGATTAAGTTGTTGTCCGAGCGTTAGTGTCGTAGATGCACCAATGAATAAACGGCCGCTCTGAAGAGATCTTCCGCTCTTTAAAATCAACGCAGCACAAGATGTTACAACTTGCTGACTAGGAAACGGTCGAGGCTCTCACGTGGTGGACAAGAACAAGGAAAAAAAAAAGGATGCATTGGAATTCCTCGTGGCTTTTGTATGTAGTCAGGGACAACACCGTATAGCTTACATATTCTGCGGCAGTCGGTGTGGAGGTCATCATGCATTCCATGCGTGGATATTTTCGGGCGTTCTCTTAACCTGCCCAGAGTGACTCGACACAGGGTGTGATCTGCGTACAGTGTTGGCTACAACGCTACAAGCGATTAGTATTACGGAATACAGAGGGCGCTAAGAACACGGCTGAATACAAAAAAAAAAGTCTCGTGTTGTCGTATTTTCCCGAATCTTAAAGGCATGTTTGGCTCGGAGCTGGAAATAAACAATCAACAATCCATTGAGAAAGTTGGCAGCATCCCTCCATTCACTTGTTGCTGCTCTTCCTAATAAGACCTCTCTTCCTTCGCTTTTATTTTTACTGTCATCTTTTCTTCCATTTGGAGCAACATCCGCTTCTCAATATTTCTTTTTCTGTTGCACAGACTTTTTTTTTGCAAGATTTCGAAAGTTTCTTTCTAAAATTTTTCTAAAACAATTAGAGTGAAACATTTTTCTTATTTCAGATAGAATTTCACAAAAAATAGACGAGGAATGAGAAAGGAAGTTTTGTAAATATTTTCTTTAGAAATATTTCATTTTCACTCATTTTTATCCTAAAAGCATTCTCTAATTTTCGTAAAATTTTTCTCCAGAAAGTAATCATTGTCATCATCATCTTCTTCTTCTTCCAATCATCATAATCGTCGCTTATCACAATCATCATTTTCTTCTTTTCCTCTGTTATCATCATTTATTCCTGTAGTTATCATTCTCATCATCATAATTTTCTTCCGATTATCATCATATTCTCTTTCTTCTGATTATTATCATCGTCGTTTCTTCTTATCATCACCATCTTCTTCTTTTTGATGATAATCAGATGATATCTAATTATCATCACTCTCACTTATTCTTGTAGTAATCATTCTCATCATCATCATTTTCTTCCGATTATCATCATCATCTTCTTATCTTTCTTCTGATTATTATCATCGTCACTTATTGTGGTAGTTATAATTCTCATCATCATCTTCTTCCAATCATCATCATCGTCGCTTATCATAACCGTCACTTTTGCTTTTCATCTGATTATCATGGCGGTCACTTATTCTTGTAGTTATCATTCTCATCATCATCATCATCATTTTCTTCCGATTATCATCATCTACTTCTCTTTCTTCTGATTATTATCATCGTCGCTTATTCTTATCATCATCTTCTTTTTCAATATGATTCCTATCCACGAAAGATTTTTGTAAATCCATTGTTTTATAACATATATAACCTATTTTTTATTTATTTTTATATGGTCCGGAAACCTGGAGTATGTAAACCCAGAAACTATATTTGGAAATTTGGATTTCGTTTCCTTCTCCTTCTTTTTGTATTATTATTATTATTATTATTATTATTATTATTATTATTAGTTCACGAATATAGAAAATGGTCGACGTAATGCAGTTTTTTTTTTCTCGCAGCTTAAACTATCCCTGGCTTTAATTCTAACAGCTTAATTTCCATTTTTTTTCCCAAAGAAAATTTGTTATTAACTCTACTCATTCTAATTGTAAGAACTAAAATTATTCTTAAATTAGAACGGTTGTAATTTTCTATTTTAAGTTTTTAAACTTACAATTAGAATGAATAGAGTTAAAAACAAAAAAAAAATCATTCTAAACACAAACAAGCTAGATTAGAGTTAATAGAAATAATTTTGCACATAATTTTATAAAAATACAAACATAGTTTAAGTTTTTTAAAACTAAATAACTTTTATCTTAATTTAAATTAAGTAAATATCTTTATTAACTTGTTACTAACTGGGATTTATTAAGAACACTTAAATATTTTTTGTATTTATTTAATATTTGTTCTTGTTCCAAGAGATGAGCGGAGCGAGGGCAGGTTAATCGACCATGAGATGCGGTAATTAATACTCTTGGAGGGTAATGGATGGCAATGCTGTAGCCAATGAAGTTCTAACTGAGGCTTGGCTATTGCTGTTACTCTCGTGCGATGATCAGAGCTTTAAAAGCGCAATAACACCTGATCCCTACACTGTCCTCTACAGATAACGGGGAAGATGAAAAGCATTCTTGCTTCGCCCCTTTAAGCCAGCCCTTATAAGGACTATATAAGAGATGAGCGGATGCTTTCGAAGACTGAACATCCCAGTTCTTTTTAGGACTTCCAGGGTAGCTGATGGCAATGTTGTAGCCAATGAAGTTTTGACTGAGACTCGGCTATTGCCGTTACACAGCCATGACTAGAGCTTTTAGCTCAATAACACTCCATCCACACAGATTTTCTTCATTCAGATGACGGGATAAAGAATCAAGGACTCAGTCCATCGCCCAGTTCTCTTTAGAACTTTTAGGAAGATTATCGTGTAATTTATACGACAATCTTTGGAACAAGCCAGTCCTTATAAGGCCTAAGATTGTCGTTATTAGGATATATATATTATTTATATTATTTATATTATTATGAATATAAATATATATTATATATATATATATATTATTTATATTATTATGAATATATATATTTATATATATTATTTGTATTATTATGAATATATATATTTATATATATTATTTATATTATTATGAATATATATATTTATATATATTATTTATATTATTAGGATATATAAATAATATATCCGCGCTCGAATTTCTCAATCATAGATTTCGTAGCTTCCTAACACAGCAAAAAAAAAAAAAAAATAATAATAATAATAATAACCAACTGGTGTCATCCTCAGATAAGCTTGCATATAAGCTTCGAGGATAAAAGCAGAGAAATTAGTTCTCATCCAAGATGTATCATATGTAACCAAATGCATGTAATGTACGTATCACATGTAAAGCAACGTATGTAATGTATGTATTATATGTAAACAAATATATGTAAAGTATCATATGTAAACAAATGTAAGTAATGTATGTAATAACTGTAACAAAAGTTTGCAATATAGAGCGATTATATCCATTGATATTGTGTATATAGAGTGTAAAATTGCAAAGAAACATCTGTAATAATCATCATTATGAATATTATAATAATATACGTTGTAAACAGTTATTGTTATTATTATTATTAAAAAAAAACTTTAAGTACGAGAAAGTATTTGTTATGCATAATTGTGTTCCTATAATGTATGTAATTTATCTGAGAAATAATAAAAAAAATGATATATATTTTATATATATTATTTATATTATTAGGATATATTATTTATATTATTATGAATATTATTTATATTATTAGGATATTATTATGAAACTAAAGCTAAAATTTTAATTAAATCACCGAGAACATAACCCAGAAAAGAAATAGAAATATTGTTAACTCCCATAATATCCCAAACCATTGATCTCTTGTATGAACTTTGCTGACATGGCTTTATTTTTATCACCCATAACTACTTTTTATCTACCTTCGTTCAATCATTGGCAGTTAAATGTATTTCTGCTATTAAAATTCCCAGAAGGAAGTTTGAACTTTGGTACATTTTCCACACGATTCAAAGGCGATATTCAGCCTTTCAGTTATAGCTTTCTGATAAAAAAGAGAGAGGAAAGTGGGGCACACGAGATGTTAATATCTTTTTCCCGTACCCAATCAATAATAGAATGTTTTGGTCAATGGAAGTGAACGCCTTAGCCAGTATTTGTAGCTGTTTGCATCATAAAAACCTTGCCTACAGCATAAGTTCTGGTGCACAATACAAACTAACCAGGAATGCTGTAGGAAGGTAACGAGATAAGTGACAAACGACTATGAAATGGTTCCCTCCAATCTAACCCCTCAGGATAAAATACCCCTCAAGAGCATCTATAGTAAGGAAGACTATTGAATATTGACAGTTGGACAAATATTCTAAAAAAAGATAAAGAGATGTAACAGTTATCACAATACATTTTACCGGAAGGAATCTGTGTTTGAAAGTTTATGTACACTGATTACACAAAATATTGGGGTCAGGTTGATTTTTGAGAACGTTCTTCGTGCATTGTTAATATAGAGATTTTCAGAAAAAATACAATTGAGCAAATCCCATTCTATTTACTTTATATTATGTTTAAAAACATGAAAAGGTGAGATACGTGTGAACTCTTCTTTTCCCATTAACAGTTATTTCGAGGAAGCTCAAGAGCAGAGATGCTACCATCTGCTGCATCACCAAATCCATTTTTCTTTGCAGAGAATAATATTCCGGTACCATCTCTCTTCTCTATCTACGGCACACAAAAATATGCTAACCTCATTCATTCTCTGTGTAAACCACTACGAAATATCCCTCCTTCCACCCCCTCGCCCCCAGTTCAGGGATTGGCAAGAGGAGGTAGGAAGAGACTGAAGCACATTTCTTATTCACAGCAAATGGATTTTGAATGACAATCCTATTAAAATCACAAATATTAATAGCACCAAGGAGACGCGACTACATTAAAATAAAGGGGTGGGTATGCAGTTGGGGGAGCTTAAGTGGTTTTTAAACGTCGTAGCCGAAAAGAGATGCTTATTTAATAGTAAACACGGTAGCCACATATAAATATTTAATAGATTTTTAAACCTTTTTTTAATAACCACTCTTTGTTTCCATGACAACAGATACTTTTCTCCTGTAGTGATCTATTTGCTTCTAATCTCTTTTGTACTGGTCTGGGGGATTTGTATCATTATTTATTCTTACGTTAGCGTAATGGATTTGTCATGTACAACGGGGAGAAGAGATCTGATAGAGAATAGAGAGATGGCAAGCAAATATACGAATAAATGGCTCCATTATGATGTAAAAAAGTGACATTGGAAGAAAACTGTCTCAATCAGCAGGTGAGCTCTTTTAAAGGCAGTTCGCTATGGAAATGTAAGAAGCCTCTCTTTCTCTCGCTACCAATTTATCTTTAATTTTATTTGAATAAATTCCTTATCCGTTTTTCGGAAAGACGGACGGGCGACCAAACACCATTTATTTAAAAATCGCAGACTTTTACAGCGCCTCAAGTTTACATCGATGTGCTTTCATCGTACAAGAGCGAAGAAAAACGAACGAATATGGAAAAACAGAAAGTGAATCAAAAATTGAATCAAATACCTTATTCTTGAAGAATGCGGTATTTAAATGTTACTGCAGTCAATACAGCAGTCAACATCGTTAGCTGATACTCCTATTAGAGTACCATTATACATATTTCTACAAGGTGTATAAAAATATATTTAAATGAAAATAAAAATATTACGCAAAAATGATTAAAACATTATATAATAAAAATATATTTAATTCTACTTTGATTATTTATAAACTAATTAGTTTTAATTTATTTTAGCATATAAAACTCCAGTTACTATAATTATGATAGAGTCAGTCCTATTTTCATACTCCGTATTTGGTAAATATGCATTATTATAAGTACTTATACAAATGTCAATACTACATTTCTCTCTAATGAATACCTTAATCTGCAGAAGACCTTGATTTTCGTTAATTTATAATCAAAATTTTTGAAGTTCTCCACTAAATCGTAAAGGATTGGTACATTTACTTAAAATCTTATCAATAAAATAAGTGTTGTCCTGGTTGGCTGAGAGTTTGGAAATGAAGTTTGGAGGCCTGAAGTAGCTTGAAAAAGTTCCTTGTTTAGTCTTTAGAACAAGTCTATGTAAAAAATAGAAAACAAAAATAAAAGAAACTTAATTAGTACATTGATATTTATGTGACATACGTTTATTAACTTCTGTAAATGAAAGTTATATAAAAAAGTATTAAGACACCAAATAAAATTCAAAATGTAATTATAAATTAATTTATAAAAGGTGATTAATGGCAAAGTTATACCCTTTGGGGGTAATGGATGGCGATGCTGTAGCCAATGAAGTTTTAACTGAGGCTTGGCTATTGCTGTTACCCTCCTGCCATGATCAGAGCTTTAATAGCTCAATAACACCTTATCCCTACACTGTCCTCTACAGATAACGGGGAAGATGAAAAGCATTCTTGCTTCGCCCCTTTAAGCCAGTCCTTATAAGGACTATAATAGGTACGCATAATGAATAATCTTTGAAATTAAGTTAACACATTAGTTGTGTAGAACGTCTTTTGTTTTCTAGTATGCCTAAAACTTTGAGATGCTTTAAAATCAGCCCAAGAACAAGAAATAAAGTCCATAGGTTTGCAAAAATAAAATAACGATTGGAATTATTGTTACTGAGTAAATCAGGATAAACCAGACGAAATCTTAGGTATAGATAATGAATTGATTTTGATGTTCTACAAACAGAAACATAAATTATAAGCGAATGTATTAAAATGAAGACACCCTAAGATTAATAAAATGGAGATAATGATATAATATTATTGTCGTTAATGGGAATTTGCTTAAAATAGGGAGAACTTCTATTTGTTGTGTAATTTATGAGGGGATTATTTGATGGCTTTCTATAAAAAGAGGACAATGTAGATGTAAAAATTAGTTTAGAGATACATTAAAACAATATAAAGTTCTCATGGTGATTGAAATTCAGAGCAAGTCTATGTAAAAAAGAGAAAACAAAAATAAATAAACTTAATTAATACATTGATATTTATATAATATAGGTTTGTAAACTTCTGTAAATGAAAGTTATATGAAAAAGTACTAAGATACCAAATAAAATTTAAAATAAAATTATAATAAATTAATTTATATAAAAAAGGGAATTTATCTTTTATTTATTTTATATGATGTATTAGTATCATATATGTTAGTAGCCTATCTTACTCTACAGGCCGATGATGAAGATTTATTGAACTCACAAATTATTTTATTATGTTAGTATCGCATATGAAAAAACAACTATGGTTTGTTTGAAGGGTGGTGGATTAATACCTTTGAAGGGTAATGGATGGCAATGCTACAGCCAATGAAGTCCTAACTGAGGCTCTGCTATTGCTATTACCCTCCTGCCATAATCAGAGCTTTAATAGCTCAATAACACCTTATCCCTACATTGTCCTCTACAGATAACGGGGAAGATGAAAAACATTCTTGCTCCCCTCCTTTAAGCCAGTCCTTATAAGGTTTGTTTGAAGGGGGAGAAGCAATCAACAATGAGATGCGGTGATTAATCCCCTTGGAGGGTAATGGATGGCAATACAGTATCATATATGTTAGTATAATATACTACACGTGGACTTTTAAAACTCTGATACCGTCAAAAAATATGAAAAAAAAGAGAGAAATAAATATTTTTGATGTATATCGTAAATATAAATATTTATGGCAGTAAATCCGCGTGTGTTCACGGGGACCGGTTTGCGTGTTCTGAGGGGCGAAAAACTCTATACCTTCGTACGAGACCGGCTAACTTACTTTTCTTCGAATGACACCAGATAAAGGTTCCTCATAGAACGGGAATCGAACCCAGGTCTTTAACTCGGGCATAACCAAAAATAACGCAATCCTCAAACTACGCCAAAGGCAAAGAAAGGTATCTCCCAAAATGGAGAATGTTTCGCCATTTTGAATTATCAATACTCAGTAGACTAATGATCACTGAGGAACTGAATACATTCAGAGTGCTTAAAGTAAATACTATTTTTGGAAGCTAAAAAATGTCCGAATATGAATAGAAATAATGCGCCATCCCTCATTTGAAATAAAAGTAAAGGGTAGCGTGTTTGCAGTAGTCTTTTAAGCAAAGGAGTGAAAAATACGTTCTTGTAAGATACGATTCTTCGCTCTATATTTCGTACTGTAGGAATTACCATTTGATTTGTTTATTTTTTATGAATATTATGTTTTTGCCACTTCAGACCTCCACGTATCTACTGTCTATTTTTTATTAGGATATCGGAATTGTATTATTTATGTTATCAGATGATCTGGATGCAATTCAAAACTCCGATTCTGCCAACAAAAGAGAAAGGGAAAAAAAAATTGGAAAGATAAAGGAAGACAAAAGAAATCTTTTAGGGTTGAAGATACGATTAATTATATTATTAACATCATTACAAATAATACGAAAAGTGCAAGAATGAGCAGTTTGGTTGGCCGAGTGGTTAGTGAATCCGCCCTCCCGCCAAGAGGCTGCGGGTTCGAATCCGGGCATGGATGGTTATGGTTGTGTTATTAACTCTGTGTGGAAAGGGCATCTGCGTTCCCACCCAACTCTTCTAGCAGAAGACTTCACTCCCAGCACCAGTGAGGCACAGGAATAACAATATCACGTCTAAGGATGTCAAATGCGATATTTAATTTTTTTTTTTTTTTTTTTTGGTAAATGATAAAAGAAAATAAAGAAAAATGTCTGATGCTCAGAAATAGTGAAAGAATATTAAAAGGATAGACGTGCTTAATAAGTAAAAAGAGAAATCAGAAAGAACTGAAGAAATAAATATAGCAGAAGAACTGGAATCAGCGCAAATAAAGAATAAGAAAGAAAAATAGACTTTTATCTGGTTCAGAGATGGTGAAGGAGAATTGACTTAAAGAGAAAGAAGATGAAACAGGAAAAAAAATTAAAAAAACAAACAAACAGAAATAAGTTGCAATAAAGTGCTTAGCAATAGAGAAATAAACGAGAGATAAAAGACACTGAAGTGGGTAAAAGAAATTTGTTAATTGCCATTTAGTGTGGGAAAGATACTTCCGAAATGATGCGAAAAATTTACGATCACACCAGAATAGCAGAAGTTGCTTCCAATGCTTCAAAAGAGATCCAATTTTGTCTGATGTGCGATCAAAATATTTCCACCAGATGGCGCTACTGCGCTGTGCTAATTTGGTTCGTTTTGCGTTACAACCGAAGCAACTAAGTAAATAGGACCGCGTCTTAAAAACATTTAGTGGGAAGTCTTTTTTTAGAAGGAAGTTAGTTACGCTGCCTGTGGGTCGAATGGATAGTTTCTCTGCACTAACCTATAGACAGGGTTCGATTCCCGTAGTAGTATAAATGTTTATGAACGTTCTTTAAATGATTGGTGGCCCAATAAGCAGAGTGACGGTGTCGTTCAGTAACTCGAATGCGTCCCATGCTTAATTTCTAGTGCCAGGGTAATCTAATAATTACATTACACTAATGCGTGACATAGGTTTGCAACCCGTCATTAGAGGTCAAAGGTGAGCCAATGGATTCATCTAAGGGTTAGATTAATCCACGTTTAGAGACCAAATGTGGAGCCTTTGATGAAATTATGAACCAACTCAAGATCTTCACAAGCATTGTTCATATTCCAACACCAGGGCTGCTTATTTGCTCGTGACATCGATCAAAGCAATATCAATATATTCAGAGGGGCTATTCCCATATCATTTATCCAAGTACTCTAAAACAATCGCCGTATTAATATCAATTACCAGCCTAGTAGGCGAAGTAGTTAACGTATCCGCTGTCCATCCTACATACGAATCCCGACGTGGACATGATTTTGTGTCTTTTGATAAATTTCATCATCATTTCCATATTTGGTGACAAAAGCAGAGTTCATGGTCCAGGCAAAAATGAAAAAATCCTTACTATTGGTTTACACTTTTCATAGTGTAAACTTTTCATTATATTTATATCAGCTATGAATGAATGTTAGTAATAATCAAAATTAGCAACAACAGTTAATAATAATAATAATAATAATAATAATAATAATAATAATAATAATAATAACAACAACAACAAGAGCAATGCTATTTTATTTATTTTAATGTTGTTTTAAAATTTGTCGTTAAACTAGTTAAACTATACAGTCAGATAGATAAAGATATAGGAATACATAGAGTGAATGGGACATTACGAGAAGATATTTGAATTATAAAAAATGGACTCTTTGAGTGGCTTTTCCATAGGACCAAAGCATTTCATTGATATAAATATGACTGGAGAATTACAGTGGGAAAATGTTCTAGAGAAGCACTTTGCGGTTGTCACATTATCAATAGAGTCGAATATCTGAACTGATACAAATCCCCACACTAGTTTAAGAACGCAAAGCTTTCAATTTTCGGAAAACTCTTGCATCTCTTGATGTGTCATCGTAGTCTGCGTTGTACCGATAAAAGAAAGAAAGAAAGAGAGAGAGAGAGAGAGAGAGAGAGAGAGGAGCATATCTCCTACTACAGTGGTAACAGCTAACTACACGATGAAGATGTTTGGTTCTTGATTTAATTTTGTGAAAGCCTCTGTAATCAAATTTCGTGAAAAGAGAAACGTGTTCTCCCACACTCGATAGTTACACCGACCTCTGAGATTCTCGTTTCTTAGCAACCGTCCGCGAGATGCTACTTGTAAGTTTTCGATCTCTATCGAGGAACTAACCAAACTGCAAATAGCCTGGAAAATTGTGGTAAGTAATTTGACCGTGCAAACACATGCCAAAGGCTGTTTTTGATTTCCGACTCAGAAAAGATGAGAGGAAATAAGAAATGGAACAGGACAAGGGCAATAAAGTTGCCTACATCCGTTAGAGAGAGAGAGAGAGAGAGAGAGAGAGAGACGGAGCTGCTAATGTATCGACTACCTCAATCTTATCTTTGCTAACATCATCTATACGGATGACTTGAAAGCGAGCTCTTTGTTTTTATCAAGAAATATAAGACTGTTTCCTATTGGTGACATTTAAATGCTTTCTACCGAATAGAGAATGTATTTTAAAGGATATTTTTATCTCTTATTATCAGTTCTTTTTGTTGATTGACAATTAAAAGCAATACACTGATTGCTAAAAATAAGCAAATGACTAATATGCAATGAATAATATTGGCAAAGTTCGGTATTGTTTGTTGTACATTTATACAAGGTTTACGATATGTAAAAGAAACAAAAAAATGAGGTGATAATTATTTGGAAGATTGAATTATTACTGAGTGTGATAACAGTGATGATAATTGATATGCACCGCCGATTGTGAATTTTTTAACTTTTTAACTTTTTGCAGCACTGAGTTAGTCGATCCCATTATGTCATCATCATCATCATCATCATCATTCTAAGGGACATTTCCTGTTCATGGAGAGTTTTTTCTTCCAAGTCATCCTATTTCTGTTGTTCCTCTTTAGTGGGTTATAACCTCTTTCGATTAATATACATACCTCTTCTAAGAATGTATATTTCGGCTGTCCTCTTCTTCTTTTCTTCCCTTCTAATACGTTAAACTATTATTGGGAATTACTTTTCCTCCAGATGATCCCCGGTCAGCGTATTTTAAAAGGTAGAAATTAAAATATGATCTCAAACGAATTATCGCTAGTAAAATGCAGTTTAAGAGGGATATTGCTTCTATTCACAGGTTACAAAGTTTTATATAATATTATATTAAAAAGAACCCCACCATTTGCTGAAGGAAAAATAAGTGGATATCAAACAGGATGGCGAAGCAACTGGGCTCATAGTTACCAGATTTTTTACACTAAGACACATTCTGGAAATATAAAGTTTACAATAAATGGAAATATAAATCATTCTGTCCCTATTTATAGATTTTAAAATGGACCGTAAGAGCATTCACAGACAAGCTTTCGGGATCAATTCAGAATATCTCATATTATTCACAGCAGAAGCTCTGAACTGGCTATTTGGAATTGGATCTGAACCTTTTGCTATTAAGACAAGATTGAAGCAAGGGGATGTCCTTTCACTCTTTCTATTTAATTTAGCTTTACTAAAATATTTTGATAATACGAATAGAACTGTAATATTGGGACATGCTAAATATATTTGCGTAGTTGAATAAAGAGCCTCCGTAGCTCAGTCCGTATAGACGAAGACTATTTCCATGATGTATTTGAAACGCATCAACTCGGAAAGACCTGGGTTCGATTCCCGTCAGTGACGTGAGGAACTTTTATCTGGTCTCTTTCGACGAAAGGTGAGTTAGCCTGTCTCATACGGAGGTAGTGGGTTTTTTCACCTGGAAGCTCGGGTTTTTCATTCCGGCAAACCGGCCTCGTGAACACACGCTTCTACAGACATAGGACACCTCCAGGAATAAGGAGTAACCAACCCATTCCGTAGGATTTTTGGCTCCGAATGCCTACACGGCAAAATGTGTAGGCCTACGCGTGAGCGTAAATTAGGATTAGGAGTTGAATAAAATTCTGAAAACATTAGAATAACTCTCAAGTGTTGGTGAAAAATTAAGATTACAAATCAACTATTAAAAAATTGAATACTTAAAAGTTTAGACAGTAATCAACAGTGCGTGTGTGTGTGGGGGGGGGGGTGACCATTTTGCTATTGATAGCCTAAATTTAAAAAATGCCACTTTTTTTTGTAAATATCTTGGAACGTTGATTACTAAAAATAATAAAATTAGTACCGAAATACAAGAGAGAATAAATGCCTCCAATAGAGCTTATAATTCATTGTATCATTATCTTCTATAATTATCTCAAGTAGAATTAGGATATAAATATACAGAACAATCATTAGCCCCTCTGCTTTTAAATGAAGCAGAAACGTGGAGTAGAACATGCCAAGATGAGAATGCCGTAGATTACAACTGCTGAAAATATGCACTTTATTCTATCGGAAGCAATTACAATACTTAAAACCTTTGTTTATTTTTGGAATCGACAAAGAAGGATATATCTGTGCTCCTAAACACATATTAACAAAGCTATAAATGTTTATTTAATTGATATGATCAGTTAATAAGCCTGAAAATATTTCTTTACTATTAAAACGTTTAATAAATTACGAAACTAAACTTATATTTTCGCAATTAAATAGCACGTGATAAAATATTTCCAATTGACAAAACAAAAACTCCTTTTCTTTATTACATATAACTGAAAGAGACTGAAAGTTTTTTTTTTTTTTCAATTCTAACAAAGCAAAGGCGTCTGTTATGACAAATATAAAATCTGTTAGGAATCGAAGCATAGTTAGCAAAATTGCTAATAAATTTTAAGATTAATTTTTTAAGAAATATGTGTTCTAGATCCAAACGAATTATATTTTTTATTATAAACAGTATTTTAAATTTACTTTACTTATTCTCCAGTATTAAGAAAAAGAAATGATATTATTATATAATGAAGCAAAGGATTTTAAACACCTATTATTTTTATTCATAATGTATATACAGTAAACAAACGACTTTTGTTTCTGTGATAGTTGATCATGAGATGCAGTGATTAATACTTTGGAGGTAATGGATGGCAATGCTATAGCCAATGAACTGAGGCTCGGCTATTGTTGTTACCTTCTTGCCATGATCAGAGCTTTAATAGCTCAATAATCCCTTATCCCTACACTGTCCTCTACAGATAACGGGGAAGATGAAAAGCATTCTTGATTCGCCCCTTTAAGCAAGTCCTTATAAGGACTTTCTGTGATAGTAACCACTACAAATAGCGGGGAATATGAAAAGCATTTTGCTTCACCCCTAAAGACATACTTCAAATGTATTATCTCAGGTGCAGAATTCTTCTGGTGCAAACAAATCATCTTTTATTATTATAAATAAAATTTTAAATGTAATTTTTTTTATTCTCATGTATTGAGAAAAAACATGATATTATTGTATGATACCCAAGAATTATGGATATATTTATTCATAATATATACACAATATTAAAAGGACTTTTTCCATGATGTATTTGAAACTCATCAACTTAGAGTAGTCAAAAGCAGATTATTCAGATATATGCATTCTGGATCTAAATAAATTACTTTTATATTATAAACAGTATTTAAAATGTAGTTTGTTATTCGATTTCATTTATTAAAAAAAATAAATTATGATATCATTATACAAAATAGAACATGGTTAGGAACACCTATTATTTTAATCTGTAATAGGTATACAAGAATTTCATTTCATTTTGGCAGGGGTACAGTCGTACGATGGACAGTAATTTTGATATTCCTATAGTCAGGCGTTATTAGCGCTGGTTGATGTCGTTCCTTAGTGTCGTAATCATATATATAATCATATATCATATATATATATATATCATATATATCATAAAAACTGAAAACGGTTTTTCCCACTCACTCTTAGAAACAATTGATATCTTGTGAAAAAGAAGTCAGGACTTTTCCAAGTCCATTAGCTGTAAACGCCTGGGGAAATTCATTGAGCTCTGTCTATGAGAGAATAAATGTATCTTGACAGTGTTTCATCACTAAATCCATTTTATACCTGGACACCCTCGGATGAAAGGACATTCGTCATGCCCAGCGTCAGTGGCGAACTGCAAAGAAACCTGCCTCTCTAATCTCGCAACAAGACATTGATGGAGATGATGTGCACGTGTGGAAGAGCATCATTAATGACCAGTGTCCATCTCATCTCCGATGATTTATGACCCTGACCCGGTCAGGGAGTCGCCAGAACTCTTGCTGTGTTCCTCGCATCGTTAACAGATTGAGACACAGAGACGTCACAGCCGGAAGGACGAGGGTAGGAGCGTTTTTCTTCGCTAATCTTTTCTGTCTCTTTCTTCTGGTGTGTTTTTCCGGTAACCCACCCCCCTTTTTTCCTGTTAGAGTCAGTCCCTTTTCAAGAATGAGGGTCATTAAAGGTGGCGACATCATTTCTGGACCCTACAGGTCACTCGCAAACAGACATTGTCCAAAGAAGGTCGTCTGTAATGATCCACTTACCACCTTCCAATCAATACGTCCTTGACTTTCTTAGGACATTAAGAAATGACAAAGTGTGAAGGTGATGTTCCCGTGATGCTAATACAATTGTAGTGGAAAGTTATAAGGAAAAACTACCGGAAGCTGCAACGCTGAAGAGACAAAAATAGAATGGATTTTATATCCAAAGTATGCGTCTCTTCAATACACGTATGCAATAAACTCTTTTTCGGTAACAAAAACGAGTTTATTGTATTTTGTGAGCATCTGCGTCATCTTAAAAGCTTAATGGTTATAAAAATAGCATTTTCTGTCTGTGTTTTAATAATTACGTCTCTTTTAGTAGTTGATGCTATTAATTCTTAGATTTATAAATAAAAATTACAGAAGAAATTTTGAATAAGCAACTTCGTTAGACCAGGAGTTCATAGTGGTCAGAGAAATGACGTTACTGGCAATTGTTTTGTTTTTAGAGAGAAAACCAATAACAGAATAAGTTATTCCACAGTAGATTATTATCAAATTTAATTCGGTGCAGGATGAACAAATACAATGGCTAAAACTGTTTATTATTGATAATGAGTAAACTGCTATATTTAATGAACTTGGCTGACATGAGAGCGATTATAAGACATTTTCAGTTCTGTATGTGTGTGTGTTGTGTTCCAGTATACAAGAGGTGTGCTCATAGATTCAGGCTTTTTGAAGAATTTTGTTTGCTCTGGCGACAAAACTGGTTACTACTCAATACTAAGTGGCTTTATCTAATAAACTAGACACTCATCTTCTTGTCGAATGGAATAATTACTTTATAAGTTGCAGCCTCTGTTATCTGTTGAACAGAGTCATTGAACCAGAGACCATACCCATAAAAAACAGAAACAACTCGTGTAACGAAATGCAGAGCTTGTCAGCATGGGTGTTGTCATAGTTTCAATTTTTCTCTGAAAGTCGAAGAGCTATTTTTTTTTAGATCACTCTTCTTACATATATATATATATATCTATATATCTATCTAGCTAAACATATATCTATCTATCTCTGTCTAGCTAAACATAATATGGAATGGTTCATCGTTAACTTATGAAGAAAACAAAGCTAGTTCTTAAAAGAACTGGGCGATGGACTGAGTCCTTGACTCTTTATCCCGTCATCTGAATGAAGAAAATCTGTGTGGATGAGATGTTATTGAGCTAAAAAGCCCTAGTCATAGCTGGGTAACGGCAATAGCCGAACCTCAGTTAAAACTTCATTGGCTACAGCATTGCCATTTGTTACCCTGATTAGTAAGTAAAGGGTAAAATCTCAAAAAATCGGACGATCTCTAGGCCACTCCATAGTGGGCGAAAGACCTCAGCGTTGGTTCCACTCATTGACGGCCGCCCCGTCCAAGCACCCCGACGGGCTCCCCGTTTAAGCAGAACCGCTCAGCGTTGGTTCCACTCAGTGTCGGCCGCCCCGTTCAAGCACCCCAACGGGCTCCCCGACTCCTGAGCAGAACCGCTCAAATTCCGAGGAAAATAATTCACCGACAAGAACCCCTCAGCGGGCCCTGCCGGAGAACACCTTCCCCGGAGACTCAAGGTGCTCCCTTAAGGCAAAAACCCTAAGGGAGCGAACTCAAAAACTCACACCCAGGATAACAGCAACAGCCGAACCTCAGTTTACTTCCTCGGTTCAGCATTGCTATTTGTTACCCTGGAAGTCCTAAAAAGGACTTTTCATAATCAAAACAAAGCTACTAAAAGTATTCGATCATACGTAACTCATATATTAGTAAAACAAAATGGTGTATTTTTATATTATTTAAAACTTTTTAAAATACTTAAAAGAATTGAAACAATTTTAATATTTATGACTAAAAAATTAAAGTTTTCAAAATTTATATAATCAATTTTAAGTTTCACTAAATAAATATTTGAAATTTTAATGAATTTATTTATTTTACGAAAGTACCCTTGCACACCGCTTTTTTTATATACATACTTAAACTATGTAAAATATTTGATATTATCCATTTTGGATTCAAAAATGAATCCCAGATGTAGATTGTGATAAAGATCTACGTTGTAATTATATTATATTATATAATATAATTATATTATATATATATATATATATATTATCAATATAACAAACGGATTGTCATTCACTATTGCTTCAATACATCTCTTTGTCATTCACATACGGGAAAAGTATGTGAAAAATAAAACAAAATAAATTACTTTGCCAAATTGATTTTTTTTTGTGTTTCCTTTGACGTCATTCATTTCATGTTTTAGAAAGGACTTATATCTTCTATTGGATTTTTTAAAATAAACAATTGGCAATCATGGAATTTTCTCCTGACAGTATTCATCTTTACAGACTTATTTCTTGTTAAATTCTTGAGCTTATATGTAAAGAAACATGCAACAATTAATTCTTCTCTCTCTCTCTCATCTAAATCTGTAGCTAATTCTTGTAACTATCCTGCCGTTCAGTGACAAAGTTTCTACGAAGAGGCTATGGACAATCCAAATTTGCCCAGTCATTCTTGTGCTATAGAATTGCAGGCTTTGGAATATATGCACGGTGTTTTATATTCTCGGAAGACCGACGGGAAGGGTCAAAGGTCGTATCGGTTGTTCGCCGTGTTTTCCACAGTCACGGTGATTCAGCAAATATCACTGGAGCAAAGTTAGCGGGCAAAACATGCGCCCGCATAGAAACTACGGTAGGACAAATGCCCCGAAACCACCGACGCCAAGTCGCTAGCATGTCGGAGACATCCGATGCATGGATGTCCCCGAAAATCAACCCCTCCCCCCACTCTTGTTTCCTTTCTCCCCTTGTCACGTCTGTCCATTTATACACGTTTTAAAAGGGGGGAAGTAATCTGGGAGGGGGGCTCATCATAGACACCCCATACTAGATAGTGTGTGACTCTACGAGAGCACTTCTAGATATTGCAACACACGAAAACAAAAGACTGGGATAGAGGACGGAGCTGCATTCTTTGTCTTGTGCTTTGTCATTGTAGATGATGGGGGAAAGATAAACCACGTCTCTGGCAGTGTGCAGCCATTACTGTGTTGTATGAAAAGCGAATGAAAGAAGACCCACTAGAGTCTTCTCTCTCTTCCCCCTTCCCCCCCACTACTCAATCCTCCACAACTTCGGTTTTACCACGTGATGTACCACTAAACACGAACCTAACAAAAAACTATTCTCCCCATGGTAACAGCTTCCTCCAAGTCAGAACGAAGCTATGTTTGTCAGGTTTCATTCTTTTTCTTAAGCCGTAAGAGGGAGTCTTTCTGAGCTCACGTAAGTGGACTACTCAGCGCTGACATCAGCATTATTAGTGGGCTTAGCAACACTGCAGGCTCACTCGATGAAGGGTATTAAATAGAACCCAATATCTAGGAAGGCGAACAAGCAGTTTAGACTATTAGAACGCACGCCTGAATCCTCGCATGCTGTGTTTAACATTAGCACTACGGCAGAGTTAACGCAATCCACTTAGAGATAAAATATTGCGCGTAACAAGAAGTCGGAAATATTATTTGTACGATTTCTTCGACATCTATGTAGATACACAAAACTCACTCTTCTTAAAGTTCTTAAACTTTAAGAAGAGTGAATTTTGTGTGTACAAATAATATTCACTCTTACTATCTTTCTTATTTATTTATACTTATCATTTAAAATGATCGGTTAATCAGTATGAATAATAAAATATTTTCTTTCTATAAGAATAAAAAAGTTAACACTATATAGAATATTATAGATCCATTAATATTTTATAGCTAAATTTAGAAAATCTCTTAAAAATATGAAAATTTACACTAATTGGTTTGCACCTCTTTTAAGTATTGAAAACCAAGGCGACCTTAATGCTGAACGTTGCATTCTCATAAACGCTCTGATAATTTTCGAAACTTTATTTCTTTCTATATTTGGCTATAAAATATGGATGGATCCATAATATTCACCATTTTAATATCTTATGTATTTCAAAAGGATCTATACTTTAGTATAACTAAAGTTTTTCTTTTCTTTTCTTCCCGTTAGGTATGTCAAATGATACAAACCAACAAATAAATAAATAAATCAATAAAAACCCAAAAGATTTTTTCAGTTATTTTTTGACCAAGATATTTGTAAAACTTAATTCAAGTTATATAACGAACTTGAAATTCTTTCGTCCTTTTTAAAGTTTGCAAACATTTCAGCATTTTTTCTAATAATAATCATTTATGAAAAAAAAAACACTTTGGGAATTTTTTAGAAATACAAATATCTGAAAAATAGTAAAACATCCGAAAAAAATATTAAAATATCCCCCCCCCCAGAAAAAAATCTGAAAAAATATTAAAATATTCAAAAAAATCTGAAAAAAAAATATTCAAAAAAAATCTGAAAAAAAATATTCAAAAAATATTAGGCACAAAATTATACATTTTATAGACTAAAGTGTAATTTAATAAGTTTATTATGTAATGGCAAACACAAGTGCATATTTTATTTTTCCATATTCTCTTTCAATGACGTCAGATATCAATCCCAGCATGCAACATTACTGAAAGCAGTAATCGTTTCAGTGACTCGAATTGTTGTAGATTTCCTCACGTCGTCTGTCATCCTGAAATGTACACTGCACGCGCGTTCGTGAGGGAATGCTTAGCATGACAGACGAGAAAGTGTTAGCACTAACTGCGTATAAAATCGTACAAATGTTTTTTTTTTTTTTTCCTGGAGCGAGTAAGCTAAGTTCTCTCGCATCTTCCATTTCTGGAAATGTTAACCCCACCCTCCTTTTCCACATAGACTTATGGATACACGCGACGAAAGGCAATGCGCCATCTACAAACCCGATATGCAAAGGTAGAAATGCCAGTGCTTTTGCATCAGAAGAGAAATCAAGTGTGCATCTATTGGGAACTGAAGCGCAGGAAGGATGAGAGGGAGGGATTTGGGGGGTTGTCGCCTGTTCATACCCAAAAGAAAAAAAGTAAACTGCGATAAAAGGCTTTTTATTCCACCAAAGTGTAATTTCTTTCTGAAAAAAGTAAAATAAAAAAAAAGGATGGATGCCTTTATCGTCTCCAATGTAATGACTCAAGTGAAAAACTTTTTTTTTTTGGTTTTGTTACAGTCCATATATGTGAGAAGAGATTATTCCTTCCCTCTATAGATTGGTTTCAATTGTAGCTCTAAATTAAATTAAATTTCTTTCGTTCTTTCTTTCTTTTTCCCCCCAAATCAGTTGAATTTATATAGCTTATTTTAATAATAATAATAATAATAATAATAATACGTGTATAATTACTATTATTATAATAATTATTATAATAATTACTATTATTATATCTTATTAAATTGACAATTTTAATAATTATCATTGGGGAATAGATGCTAGAATAAAACACTAGATGGCGCTCACTTACTTTTTTTTTAAGTTTCAAGCGTTAGCTTCTCTACTCATTAAAGTTACAAATAACATCATACTCTTATTTATTTAAAAGTCTAATTACCCAGGTGCTTAAATACAGATGATGCATACGTAAGAAAGATATTTTTATATTCCAGTTATACTATAAGCTGCGCATGTGCAAAAGCATGATATAGGTGTGAATGTAGAGCGTTTTTTTAATAAGCCAAAATTAAGGATGGAATGTTATATAAAAATTTTATCATTTAATTATAAACTATTTTATAAAATTCTTGTAGAAAAAATATAATTTACTCAAAATATCTAATATTATTCTTATAGTTTTAGATATACTTTTAAAATTTAAAACATTAAAAGTACACCTTTAAAATTTTAAAATCTTTACTAATGTTATGTTATAGTATTAGAACGAAATGCGAATACGAAATAAGTTGCTCGTTTCTCAAGTTTGTTTGCGTTTAAAAAAATTCTTAAAATTTTATCGAAATTTTCAATATCGTATTTAATTTAATCCTTATTGGACATTGATACTTTCAATATCACATTCGATTTAATCATTATTGGACATTCATAATTTTTATTTTATATAATCAGTGATTTTGTGATTGATTGATTCTCTGGTGAATCTGCTGGCTATTTTCATTAGAGACACTTCTCCATTTTGAAATATGCGATTCAGTAATAGCATAGTTCTATGTGTGTGTGTGTGAGAGAGAGATGGCACTCAGTTTCAGCGGGTAACAAGTGCAGTGTCGAGAGTCATAATTTTTACTTTATGTCGCAGACAGCGTACTGTCTTAATGGGGATTAATTCTAGCTGACTCTGTATTTGGCTAGTTCAGTGAATTCCTAACATCTAAGGGCTGATTAATGTTTTCTCTTGTTAAAAGATGAAAGATAAGAATCTTTAATAATGTGTTAAGCCTCTGCTGTTTATTTTGCCCTGTCGGTTGGAATTCTAATGCTTCCTTCCCTTGGTGGCATGTTGGAGATGATAAATTTTGTTCTTAAGCTAAATCGGGGATCCTCAATAAAAGTATCACCTCTTTATCCCCCATAATACATTGCTCTATTGATGGCACCGGTTTTAGACAAGTCGTGTATTTCAAAATCTCGTATAAAAGAAATTTCAACAAGATTATGATAATTTTAAAAAACGCCAACAATAGATATACAGTAACAAACAGAGCAGAACAATAGAATTATAAAATAAGATGTTAAAATTAAATAAAAAAAGTTGAGGGTAAAGAAATATACCAACCTACTAAAATAATACGAACTAATACTTTACTGAAGAGGCTGGAATGCAATTCCCAAACCATAAGATAATAATATACATTAAGACGGATCAATAATATCATTTTATTATCAATTTATTATTATTATTATTATTATTATTATTATTATTATTAGACACCTGCAGGAAGTCCAAAGGCTCATCGTTACACTATAAGCTGCGCATGTACAAAAGCATGATATAGGTATGAATGTAGAGATTTTTTAACAAGCCATAATTCGGGATGGAATATTATATAAAAATTGTTTTATTTAATTATAAAATATTTTATAAAATTCTTGTGAAAGAAATATAATTTACTCAAAATATCTAATGCTATTCTTAAATTTTTAGATATTCTTTTAAAATTCAAAATATTAAAAGTACACCTTTAAAATTTTAATATCTTTACTAATATTATAGTAGCTAACATGTTTGCACTTAATGAGGACACTCGAAAAGAATACGAAAAAGAGGAAGAATCAATCGACCGTGAGATGCGGTGATTGATTTTATATGAGATGCCCATATAGGGTAACGGATGGCAATGCTGAACCAATGAAGTTTAACTGAGGTTCGGCTGTTGCTGTTATCCTGGGTAAATGAGTTCGCTCTCTTAGGTTTTGCCCTAAGGGAGCACTTTGAGTCTCCGGGGAAAGTGTTCTCCGGCACGGCCCGCTGAGGGGTGCTTGCCGGTGAATTATTTTCCTCGGAATATGAGCGGTTCTGCTCGGTAATCGAGTTTCACTGAGTAGAACCAACGCTGAGATTTGGACGGTCTTTCGCCCACGAATGAGTGGCCTAGAGATCGTCCGATATTTTTGAGATATCACCTTTACTTACACATACGGTGATTGATTCATTAATGCCCTTGGGGGTAACGGATGGCAACAATGCAATGCTGTACCGATGAAGTTTAACTGAGGTTCGGCTGTTGCTGTTACCCTCTTGGGCGATGAGTTTTTGAGTTCGCTCTCTTAAGGTTTTTTTTTGCCTTAAGGGAGCACTGTGAGTCTCCGGCACGGCCCGCTGAGGGGCTTTGTCGGTGAATTATTTTCTTCGGAATTTGAGCGGTTCTGCTCGGTGGTGGGGGAACCAACGCTGAGGTTAGGACGGTCTTTCGCCCACTATGGAGTGGCCTAGAGATCGTCCGTATTTTTGAGATTTCACCTTTACTTACATAGTCGGTGATTGATTCATTCAATCCAATACTCTTGGAGGGTAATGGATGGCAATGCTATAGCCAGTGAAGTTCTAACTGAGGCTCGGCTATTGCTGTTACCCTCCTGCCATGATCAGAGCTTTAATAGCTCAATAACACCTTATACTTACACTGTCCTCTACAGATAACGGGGAATATGAAAAGCATTTTTGCTTCGCCCCTTGAAGCCAGTCCTTATAAGGACTATAAGGCACTTAATGAGGAGGAGGCGGATTTCAATAGTGAGACTTATGAGTCCTTTTTAGGACTTCCAGGATAGCAATGCTGTAGCCAATGAAGCTTTAACTGAGGCTCGGCTATTGCCGTTACCCAGCCATGACTAGAGCTTTTAGCTCATAACACCCTATCCACACAGATTTTCTTCATTCAGATGACGGGATAAAGAGTCAAGGGCTCAGTCCATCGCCCAGTTCTTATTAAAACACTTAATAAAGACATGTAGGCCAAGGAGGAGTCCTTATAAGGACACTCAATGAAACCAGATTTAAATTTTTTATGATCTCATAATTATCTGAAGATTTTGAAATGTGACCACGGTGACAGATGGTGAAATAAGAAATTATAATTATAATTGGTGCGATATTATATTATTGCAAAATGTTGCACCAATCAAAGCAGCGGAACATTGCTCAATCGAACATGATAAAAGTTATAACTTCATAGATATATTTTATACAACTTTCGAAGTTGCGTAACTCACAATTATTTGGATCTTTACAAAAATGTGTATATACGATTAGCATAGTACAAATAGGGAATTAAAATTCAATGAGATTCAAATTAAGGGACCATCTCTTAAGGGATTATAACTGTCTATAATTTCTCCATGGCATGGTCTATTTTAATTCCTCCATTGCACTGTAGTTTCCTTGCAATTCTTACTAGTTTAATTTCCCCTGTCTCCCGTTTCTGGTTGTGTGAGAAGGGGGGAAAACGAGTGCGGGGGGGCAAGTGTGGTAACTTTAAGTATCTGGCAATGTTAACCGCAGGGGTTAAAGAATCATCAAGGGAGTACTCTCGACCCAAGCCACACCTTCTAATTTCTATCTTGTAGGAATCATTCACCATGAGTTTGACATCGAGGTTGCGGAGATACTTATTGTAGTCGCCGGCATCGGTGCGTGGAGACGGAAATCAGCAACTTTCCTCTCTCTCTCTCTCTCTCTCTCTTCCCCCTCTTTTCGTCCTTCAGTGTCACCTGTCGGTGGCTGGGCGAAGAGGATTTGCGCTTTCGTACCAGTGGATCAGAGGAATTTATCCTTGTGGCTGGACTCTAATCTCGTGTAGCTGAATACGGAGCGAGCCTGTCAACCGCGCGCCCTGCCTTGGTATTACAACGGCGAGTCTGTAATTTGGATCATTTCCGGTATCTAATCTTGGTTAATGGCTGCAAATTCCGTCATCCCTAAGATTTTGCGTTTCCTCCTGTAATAAGTTCACAGTTTTGCCCAAACAGCGATTCTATTACTGCTAAGGAAATTCATATCTGGACACTTCAGGCATCTATGCACTTCTACCTAATTAATTCCGACGCTAAACACATCGGTGAACCCCCTCTTCGCACTACACAAAACTCATCATCTGATATTGCACCTTCGCTGTCCTTGGGAGAGTTGGGCTCGTGTTAGCTACGAGGCAAACTCACACATTACGTGCACCAAGGAATGTACAGAGAGACTCTATTACTTCATGTATGAAATCATAAATATTATGCGTAAAAATTTTCTATTATTGTTTTAAAACTTCTATTATCATTTCTACGTTTGATTCTTCTTTTATAGCGAATGCAATTCCATGTAAAATATGTCCTATAATAATATTCTATGTTACGACATAATTTATATTCGCAAGCAATATACATTCTCTCTTCAGTTGGATGATTTTAGAGTTTACAAGTATGATGAATGTTTGCATGCAGACATTAAATATATTTTTATAATTTGAATAATAGCAAGACATTAATTAGAACATAAAGAGTTCGAAGATGCAAATAAATGTTCGAATTATATAGTTGAAGAAAATGGCTTGTTAAGTGGGCGGGGGTCTAGTACTTTGAGAGAGTGAGAATAAAATAGCATGCAGAATAGTGTGAAGGATGATAAAAATACGAATAATAGACAGGAAAACTGATAAATATAGATTCACAAGAGATAGAAAGGATGCAAACGGAGAGAGAGAGAGAGAGAGAGAGAGAGAGAGAGAGAGAGAGAGAGAGAGAGAGAGAAATGGAGGGAAAGGACAAAACGGTGTACTCAAATGAGAAAAAGTAAGAGAGAACAAAATACATTAGCAGGAATGAAAGATTTGAGAAACATGAACAAGACAAAGAAAAAATAAAGAATGATACACGTAAGAAAGTGATATTAACAGAAGTGGAGAGAAAGAAAGAAAAATTAGAGCGAAGAAATAAGGGAACAGAAGAAAAACGAAGATGGAATTGTGAAATTAAAAGAAAACAAAAGAGAACAGACAGAATAGAGAAGTGAACAGAATTTTTGAGAAGAGAAAAGAATGAAAAATAGAAAGAAAAGAGAAGCGAGAATGAAGAGAGTGACAGAAAGACAAACCGTAATAAAGTAAAATGTAAAGAAAAACCGGAACAGGAGGAAATGGAGAGATAAAAGAAACCGAGAGAAAGAATGTAACATACGGATGATGAGAAAATAAGTGATGGAAAGAGAAGTAACACACACACACACACACACACACACACACACACACACACACACACACACACACACACACACACACACACACACACACACACACACACACACACACACACACACACACACACACACACACACACACACACACACACAGAGCTGGACAAACAGTAAGTAAAATAGCAGAAGTGAGATTGTGAATCGAAGGTAGGAAGGAAGAAGATGATGTACAGTCGCTATGACGACGATCGATACATGACTGAAGAGAAAATAAAGAGAGCCAGCGCTGAACACGGCTAAAAATTACAGAAGGCTTCGCAGCTAACGACTTCTGTCCTTCTTTTATGGAGTATTTCGCTGAGTCCCCATTGCCTAACGGTCTGCTAGAGAAAACGATGAAGGACCGTTAATCACCCCCAATACCTCGGTGTACGCGACAGTTATGGTTTTAGAGGCACTGGCGACTGCTTTTTTTATCGTTCGCAGAACGTTTTGTGTCTGCTTATTCTGCTAATATCCAGTGGAGTATTGCGAAAAAAGCACGTGGCACTGTTGACACATACACGATCTTCCAAAACTGCCCTCCCTGCAAAAAAAAAAAAAAAAAAAAAAAAAAAAAAAAAAAAAAAAATCACATGTCACGTGATACGTTAACTGACGAACAGGTACCAGATTTCATTAAGAAGGGAAGAGATCTAATTAATAAGAAGAATATTCAAAATTTTCCTTCATACTACTACAAGAAATGTACAGCATCCTATATTATCCTTATTTTCCCTTTGGACTAGTGGCTCGGAGGTCACTGATAGATCGCTAGTTCTACGGACGCTGACGGAAACACATCAATTTCGTGCGACTGACCAAGTCATTGTGGGTATTCATGGAGAAGATAAAATATGGTAGTCTGTCGACTGACATCAACCGATCCCTACGGGCAGACAGCTCTTTGAATGCCTCGCTGATCCAGAATCACATCAGGGACAAGTTAATCAGAGAACGAAAGAGATGGAAGGAACCTGGTTGAATAGATGGACAAGGATATAAATATACAATTAGATGCAGAAAGAGACGAGAGTAACAGAGAACAAGATAGATAAACGAATAGATGAGCGATCATATCCACCTCCTTTCAAGTTCATTGAGATGTCCCGATTCAATGCTTTTATCTCGTGTTTATGTAATGAATAATTATGCGTTTAAGGAGTGTAAATCAGATGCACAACTTCATATCTCTGCGCTATTTTATGCTTGTAATATTAATACATTGTTTTTAATTTCGTTGTGAAAGTTTATGCACTTGTATTTACGATATAAATCTGACAGGACAAAATTTTTCACATAGGCATTTACAGGTTAACTTCATCATCGATTTAGGCACGCATTATGCTTTTGTTTTTTTAAATGGTGCCTATAAAACTCTTCAAACCGGCCTGTAAAAGTCTTTACAGACTTTAGTTTCATCTCTATAATGTTCTTGTGAGATTATTTCTTATTCGGACTTTGAACATAAAAGATAGATGAATTTATTTGTTCGAGATGTATCAACAAGCATTTGGAATGAAATACTACACACGTACGAAAGACATAAACATACAGACGCGAAATATATAAAGCGAGAGATACATACAAGGGTGGTCTGAAAGGTTCTCGGCCTAACAATGAAAAAACGAATTTATAATTTCAAGATTATTTTTATTTTTCAACATAATCTCCGTTGCAGCGATGCTCCATTATCTCGTCCCTGAAGTGGCTCGCACTAAGGTCTGAAAAATACCCCTCTACAGTTGCAATCACCTCTTGATTCGAAGAAAAACTCTGACCAGCGAGGAAGAGGTTTAGTTTTGGGAAGAGATAGAAGTCAGAGGGAGCCAAATCTGGGGAACAGGGTGGATGTTCCAACAACAATAGTACAGAACCCTTAATTTCCCCATTGCCAAAACACCTTTGTGGGCAGGTGCATTGTCCTGATGAAAAATGATTTTTTCTTCTGCAAACCGGGTCTTTCTCACGAATTTTTTCGTCTAGTCTGGTTAAAATATCGGAATAATATTCACCAGTTATTGTTGTACCCTTTTCAAGATAATTAATAAACAAAATACCTTTTGCATCCCAAAACACCGATGACACGACCTTTCCTGCTGATGGAACCGACTTTGTCTTCTTTGGCGCTGAACAACCGGCTTCTGTCCACTGTTTTGACTGCTGTTTGGAATCTGGTGTGTAATGGTGAATCAAAGTCTCATCCATAGTAAAATAAATCGACGCACAAAATCAGTTTTATTCTTATTAAAACGCTCCAAGCGCTGTTCAGAGATTTTCATGCGAGTGCGTTTTTGATCTGCTGTGAGCAAGCGCGGCACCCCATCTTGCACAAAACTCTTTCATTTGCAATTCTTCATGCAAAATGTTCTTTTGAAATGCGCATAGTTTCTCAGCAATTTCACGCACTTTGACTCGCTGATCATCCAATATCATATCGTGCATTTGATCAATGATTTCTAATGTTGTTAAACTTTTTTGGACGTCCTCCTTCAGGTGGATCATCTTCAAGGCTGGTACGGCCACGTTTAAACTCGGAAGCCTATTTCTTAATTGTCGAAAACGAAGGAGAAGAGTGCCCATAAACTTTTATGAACTTTGAATGAATTTAGTTTGAATTTCATAACCGCACGATACTCCATTTTATCCATTTCAAGGGATACAGACAACACGTTTGCATCAGACAACTGCATAAAACAAAATATTTGATAGAATGACTTGCAATTTCACATGGATACTTATGCCAGATGTACCAACTTAAAAAATATCTTGACGATAGTGCTGCCATCTATGATCGAGGCCGAGAACGTTTCCGACCACCCTCGTATATGATATTTAGGGAAAAAAAATAAATATAGCCAGTCTTTCTCGCTGACGCAACAACTAATATTGAGCACAATACAGAATTCTTTTCAGATCTGATCTCTTTTTCTTATGCAGTCTGAAAGACGAAAATACTTTCATTTGATTCTCTCTCTCTCTCTCTCTCTCTCTCTCTCTCTCTCCCCAAGTGCTTATATCGTTTCTCGTTTTGTTTAAGTGTCATGTCTTACAACTCTTTTATTTAATAACCCTCTCATGCCTTCCATCTATTTTTTTTTGTTCTTATGTCAACATTCGTTCCCATCTCGTCAATCTCTTCTCGACGTACATTCTTTCTCTCAATCTTCGAACGGCAGATTAACTTTTCTGTCATTTTCTATTTACAATTCTATTTCCTTCTCAATTTCATTCTTCGCACATATTTTTCGTAATAACATGGCACACTAGCGCTGTCGGTGACAAACGTATGTACAAAAAAAAAGAAAAGGAAATGCGCAAGTCGAGGGAATTTGTTTGATTTCATATTCAAAATAAATCAAATTACGTTTGAACCAGTAGATGTCGCTGTAATTTATAGAAATTCCACATTTTTATAAATTTTGTTCTCAAATGCTGTCCGGCGCCATCTCGTTTTAGACTCTTTTCAAAGTTAAAAAAAAAGCATTTGTCTCCTGCAGTCTAATCGTTTGCATTATCAACGCCCCCTGGGTGTACCTAGAGGAACTAAACATTGAACATTCACTTAAGGTTTTTTTTTTTTTTCATCCTTAATAACGTCTGCTATCAGAGCGGCCTCTGACAGGTTTTACATACGGCCTGTCAGCATTTAACATGGCTAATATACGTAGCGTGACAAAATTGATTGACATCTTCCTTATCACCATAGAAACGGATGAGATGAAAAACATTGCAGTGAAGAAATCGCAAGTTAGGATCGTCAGCCTTACTGGCAACCATAGGTAGATAGTGTGCCGGTTATGACTTCCTCTCGCAAAAATTTTCATTCTCTTCGTTTTTGTCAAGGGAAATAAAATACACGATTATATAAAAGACGTTAGATTTCTTGGTCGTAAATTCTTAAAATCCCGTTAAAGACTGAAAGATTTACTGCAAATATTTCCACGATGTTTCATGTTTTCTATTTTAATCCTGTTTATAAACTAACCTAAAAATTAGTCTGGTTAATAGCACTTCGAGATCTGCTAACTCGACATAAGTACTAGCAGGAAGTTTCAAGAAGTAGATTATCTTCTCCTAACCTCTCTTGCACTAAAAATAGCATCGCACTCATCTCTGAAAACTCTCTTGGTAAGGTGAATAATGAACCTAATTGCCGTATTGACTTAGCCAAGATGGCCGACACTGTTTGATGAATTGAGGCTTTTCTTATCTTGAAAAGCCTTTACAAAAGTCTGTAAAAGTTGTTTAAATAGAAGCTAAGGCGAGGATCTAAAAAAAAAGGGGAGCTGTTCCCTTATTGATAAAGGGATTTTCGTTGTACGCCATATACACAAGGAGCTATGTAATCAGAGATGATTCACAAGGCTCATGGCGATACTTAGCTTAAGGTAAATGTACCCAGGGGATGGTATTGAGGTCGGACTAGCTATCCAACCTGATAACACATAGAAGGGGAAAGAGCGGAAGTGAGAGAGAGAGAGAGAATGGAAGGGATGGGTATCGCTTTCATGTTTCTGCAACTTCAGATAAGAGGATCTTTAGAGACAGTGTATTCATAATTCTACTCCAGTATTTAGATAGTTTCTGTAAATGCGTTTTCTCTGCAATACACCACTGCTAAACAGAGTAAATCTCCCGTTTGTTTGAGAGTTAAAAAAATCAATAAACTAATTTCAAACAATGTTTTATATATTTAATCTACAAATAAAAGAAAAATATCCATTTAGATTGAGTTTGGTTCAAGCTTTAAATATTCGATTATTTTATTGGTTTATATGAACGCAGACGTCATGATTATATGCAATTAATAGACACGATACACATCTAACTGATATAATTTTCTAGATATTCTTAAGATTTAAAACGGATCTTCTTGTGCCAATATTTCAAGATTCATTTGGTGATATTCAAGATATTCAAGCATTGAGCTACTCTTAGAGTAAATATAGTTTATTTACTCTAAGAGTAGCTCATTGAAGTCTATAGATACTGATAAAATTAATATTGTTAATATTTAAATCGAAGATTAAACAGAATTCTATTGAGATGAAATAATGAAGAATAAGTTGAATTTCTTTTATGTCAATCCACGCATGAAACTTCAACAAACTCTGTTGAAAGCAAGGAAACTAACAGTGGCCAAGCTTTGTTTTTCATACCACTTGAAGATTCCGGCAGGGTGGTAATTCAAAACAACCGACTAAGGACATTTATTTTGAATTAGGGCCAAAATACGTAAGTCTAGGAGGCAGTTGTATTATTTGTAAATTGCTTGAACTTTTCTTGTCGATTTGACTGTTTTTTCGGGGTAATAAACTCCAGTTTTCGGCAGAGATGAACCCTATAATCTCCCTATGAAACCGGCTAACTCAACTCATCATCTATTACTCAATTTGTCACAAACCTCAACACGCACGTTCCCTCTGATTTAGATTTCATGATAATACGTTGTCTTTATTAGCGCACTCTCTTCTATATAATAGGGCTGCTTAGATAGATTTAATGAAATATAATATTTACTAAAGTTTTTCGGAGCATTTCTGTTTTTATTTAACTCTTCGTTTCATAAACAACATTACGTAAAATTGTTAAAAATTAAGGCGAAGTGAGACAAAGAGGCAACACTTATATTAGATGAAATACTTTTGACTTTCATGCTGGAGTAAGTTGGAAGATTGTAAGAAGAATGTGCAGAATATGAAAAGAGAAATAACAATCATCAGGGAAGATACGTAATTATTTTTTTAAAAAAAGGGAAAAATGTTTCCTCGGAAAACGTAGCAAAGTCGTTGGTCAGTGATGAGTGCTTTGATTATGAGAAAAATAAAAACCAAGGAGGTAAAATAAAGATCTCGAAGCTAACAGACGTGAAGAAGGATGTGTTTAAATGTACAAAAGAAATGTGGTAAAGAATAAAATGTGTAATACGTACTGTTAATGAAATGACAAAGATCATACCGGAAAAAATAGTGAAGGTTTTGTGGAGAGTCAAATGGCACATGACAAAGAAAAGATAGAGAAACTTGATGAGAGAGAGAGAGAGAGAGAGAGAGGAAGAAGGTGGAAGGAGTATTTAAAAACTAGATGATGGAAAACAGAGAGAAAGTTAGGAAAAGTTATCAAAGAAGAAGAAATAAAAGTGGTATAGAAAGATGAAAGTCTTGTGATAAATAGGATAAATAAGAATGGATTAGAGAAAGTTTTATTTATCACAAGACTTTCATCTTTCTATACCATCAAAGAAGAAGAAATAAAAGTGGTATAGAAAGATGAAAGTCTTGTGATAAATAGGATAAATAAGAATGGATTAGAGAAAGTTTTAACAAATGGAAGGAGAAAAAATAGTAGAAGTAGAGTTTGTTGTGACAATTTATAAACATAAAGGAGACAATGGTATGTAGAAATTGTAGAGGGATAATTTCAAAAGAACTTCTACAGGAATACATCGTAAAGGATTAAAGATAAAAGACAGACAGATCGTAAATAGAATTTGCATTATGCAAGATAAATGTACAACTAATGCAATAGCCATGTTGAGTGCAAGTATAGGAAAGATATAAGAAGAAAAATAAAGAGAAGAAGGCTTAGGTTAGAGTGGGCTAAGGAATAATATTCTCAGTACTAAGAAAGAAAGAAGTGAGTGGAAGTACAATAGATATAATTAAGCTAATATGTTAGGGTTTATGACAATAAAAACAAGATGAAGTCATCATTCAGAGTGTTTTGATATTAAGTTAAGATTACCCATTTTTGTTTATCGCAATTCTAATTCTAAAGGGGCACTGACAAATAAAACAAAGGGTTGCATTATTGTATGCAGATAACTTTGTTAGCATGTCTGAATCACAACAAAATGTGCAAAGACGATTTGTGATGTGCAAGAAAATCTACAAACGACAGCACTGAAATTGAATGTTTTAAACTAATGGTGCATGCTCTGTTTGGGTACAGTAATGACGGACGGGGATAAAGATAATAAGAAAGTAAAATCTGAAGAAAAATTTAAATCTTTAGGAATGATGGTAAAAATTAAGGAAGATTGTAAAAATGAGGTAACGAAAGAGTGAGAGCAAGTGGAACAAAATGAAATAAATATATGATGAAATATTATTATTATTGTAATTGCAGGGGCGCCTCCACGGAGTCCTAAGACTCATCGCGGGAGACCCAAACTATCCACACAATATCATATACATTTTCTTAAATTAATTAATAGATGAAGCACACACAACTGAATCTGTTAACCAATTCCATTCATTCACCACTCTCCAAGCGAAAAATCAAGTTTTCATACACCCCTACTAACTACATTCTTACCCAACTTCCAGGGTTGATCTCATGTCCTTCTCCCCCTCTTGTGCAATACTGTAACATTTCTTCTACATCAGCCCTTTAAGTAACTTAAATATTTCTATCATATCCCCTCTTTTTCGCCTGTTAACCAACTATACAATCCACAAACCCTCAATCTATCCTCATAGGGAATGTTCCACGGGCCACTCACATCTGAATCCCTCTCCACAGCTTCCTCATCAACGTAAAAGCAAAACGTCACTAAACTGTCATCAGACACTAAATCTATTATTTGGAGGCAGCATCAGATTCTTACAGGAAATGAAGAAAACACTAATTTAAAGGGTGGAGATCACCATCCAGTAATCTCAAGAGAGAGAGAGAGAGAGAATATACAAACCCATTTGGATAAAAAAAGTGGAAAGTTTCTTTAGATGGATCGGATATTTGGAGGGAAAAAACGCACCCGATCAGGAAAGCATTTAGTAGCAGCAGAGCATCCAGGATAAAAAAGATGATGGAATCACTTAATGAAGATATGAAATAAATCAGAAGGCTAGAAAACTACAAAACGCGGAGTTAAATGGAGGAAGATAGTGCAATATGAGTGGAAGACAGTATGCTAGGATTACAATTGCCGTAAAGAAAAATAGAACTTCCATTTTTGTGTTGAAATAATCAAGTACTGTATATGATTGTATACACTATAAATAAACATAACCCTAGAGGTCATTATTTTTATTCAAGATACAACAAACAGCAAAATACAATGCAATTCACTAATTCGAAATAATAGAGAATTCTACAATATGCCTTAGTATATATACAATGCATTGAAAACCAAATATTCCGATATGAAATTCGTGGTTACAAATTATGTACCACGATTTCAAGATGGTTTGTTAGTTTTCTATTAGTAGCAAATCTTCTATGTAAGAATACCTAGTGCTACGAACTGAATAAATAGCCAGGTATTAATTTCCTTGATCAGCATCATACTTCTGAACGATATATGTTTGCCAATAATTGTTCAGGTCCGGTTATAGAGAACAAAAGTAAACTCAAATTCCATCCAAATGATGACATGGAATTGACTATTTACATTGACCAATTTAAAGAATAATTCTCCCTGCTTATTAGTTTACCAAGACTAGAGAAGCTGTTGAGACCAACGGTTACGTCAAATAACATTCTTTGGCTAAAAGTTTTAATTAGCAGCTATTGGTAAATTTTCTATTTTTATTTATTTCTATTCACACATTATATGAGTGAAAATTAATATCCACATACATCTCTTGCACGTTTTGTATAAAACTTTACATCAATTAAATCAAATGTGCAACTTTTTAAGAAAATAATTTCAAAAGTATTGCGGGAATTAACTTACAATAACTCCCTGTATCGCAGTCCGACGCACGATGCAATATAGCTTGTGATTGAAAAGCGTATTGGGTTCGAATTCTTCGCTGAACCTTGCTACGAATAAAAGAACTTATGCAAGGTAATTTAGCTAAACTTCTGTTGAGGTGGGATGGATGTGTGTACTGAGAAATTCGATTTTGTTTTCATTTCATTAGCCAAATCAGCTTTATAACACACGCAGTTTGGGCATTTAAATTCTGGACATGATTACAGGAGAATACTTATGTGAAATAAATAAAGAACTGTATCAAGAGCTTGCACAAACGCAGCACAACATTTTTGAACCCAGGAAAGTTTACCATCCAGGTAAATCCAGGAGATTTACCTCAATGAAGGAATGAAGGAAATAACACACACACACACACACACACACACACACACACACACACACACACACACACACACACACACACACACACACACACACACACACACACACACACACACACACACACACACACACAGAGAGAGAGAGAGAGAGAGAGAGAGAGAGAGAGAGAGAGAGAGAGAGAGATGGAAGATACGAGCCAGGATCTGGAGTGAGATGCCTAAGGAACGCGCTGAGTTTGGTGCATTTCCTCTTGTACAACCAACCAATAAATAGCTGAACGAAGCGAAAAATAGAGTTGAAGTAAACTGATATAAAAGCACTTATGAAAAATGGAAATGCATAATAAAAAGGAATTTGTATAAAACCTTAAATGTTTCTGATAAAATAAAACAATTTTGTTACGTTCATTTAATATGCATCATCTCTTGTAAATTTTCCATGTATTACATTTATGAAGTATACTTTTCTTTCTTGTTTTTCATAACGGTACGTATTTATTAGTATTTGAAAGCAGTAAAATTTTCTCAAAGGTGTACACATGCACAGTGACTTGAGAGAGAGAGAGAGAGAGAGAGAGGGAGAGTTCTATTTTTTCGACCTGACTAACACATCTGTCTCATGAATAAGAACTGTGACAGTCCAAGAAATAAGGACAATTGGAAGAATTCCACGAGACGTTGCGCCAGCATTTTCTCCCCATGCAAATGGGAAAAGGTCTTTTCTGTGCATTTTCATTCCATCTTTCATTCTCACCGTTGCAAAAGACAGTCCGAGATAACAAGCAGACTTGGAGGCGTCTGCTAAATTAATTAGCGGATGATACAGAGACAACCCCCTTTTCCTGGTGTCAGGAAGAATTAAAGGAGAAAATGCAGGAAAGACTTGCGAGAGAGGAAAGAGAGAGAGAGAGAGAGAGGAGGGAGGGATCGTGATAGATGGGACAGCCAGATTGAATCGATACAATTATTACATGGGAGTATCGCCCAGTTAGAGAGAAAGATGATAAAAGTAGCGTTGGAATGAAAGAAAGAAAGAAGGAGAAGTAAAAAAGAAAGAATTAATGGATAATTGAATTCTTCCAGTCCTAAGTGAATCAACGAAGGTTTCCAAGACTCAAATTAAAACAAGAATTTCATTTAAAAAGTATTTGAAATATGTCTCAGTTTGGGATGATATGACAGCGCAATCAGATTACAATAGATGCCCGCTATAAGTATTATTTAATCACAACTGCAGGCAGCATCAAATCGTTTTACCTCTTTCTAAGTGATTAGTTTTTAAAGGATGATCCCCATTCAAAGAAATCGTTCAGTTCCTTCAAGATTTGCTGTTTACCTTTAAAGGTAACAGGAAATGGCTATTAATCCGTGAATGCCCGCTGTGTAATTAACAGCATAAAACTGAGTTATTCAATTTTAAAAAGGAGAAATTATTTGGTTTGTAATCAGCTAATTGTTAATAATTTAAGTCTTGAAACGTTACGATCTTCATACATGAAGAGTGTACCTTCATCTTTACTTTCATCCTAATACGGCTGCTTGGCTGGTTCTTTTGGAATTAATTCGAAAGAATTAAGGACATGGGAAAGCATTAGCTGTTAATTGTGTGTGTGTGTGTGTGTGTGTATGTTTATTGTTAGTATATAGAAGCACGTCTGAACTGTCAATATCCATTCAGTTTTTGCTGCTGTTCCATAACCAAATCAGTGTCGTTAATTGATTGTTGATGCACGAATTAAGGTCTCATAGTTGATGCCACCACTCATTATCATGATAATTGTATCTAGGGCCCTTCTTGGCTAATAAATTGCCCAGATAATTTTATTTCATCTAATGTTGTCAATAGAAGCGGTGTGATTATAGTCACAAATGAAATGCTCTGCTAAAAATAGTCGACTAACGTCTTTTTATTTCCCAAAGGAAGTAGGCGAATCCATTTAAGGCCAAAATTAAACCTTTGAAAACTTAGAAGTATTAATCTATCCTTAACCAATCATGATAGAAAGCTCAAGACTATCAGTGATTTTAATTGGTATCCAGGGAAGAGAGTAGGGCAACAACTGCCGCCATCTAGTGGTCTTAATAATATATATATTACTGTCTGAAATAGTGTAAGTTTTACGGTTTCGACTTGAGTTTCAGGGCAATGAAACCCTATTCGCAGAATATAACTCGATAGATGGTAAACATTCCAAATAAATATATGTCAAATCGTTTTATATACACAGATGAGTTGTTATACATATATAGGATGGATGAAACGACATCGATTAATACACATCTATCTATACATTTTATGGAATAAACGTAAAATTATCTTTAATCGCGCAAATTATCTTTACTGTATTCCTCTTCCATCACCTTCTTTTTTAAACAAACAAATTACGTAATGTCAATTTATCTATAAAAGGGCCCTCTGAATATATTCCATGGAAGGGAATTTAACCTTTTAAAGCAACTTGTTCACAACACATTAACACTGAATAGAATTCAAATATGTAGGAACACATCGCAACCATCAAAGTCCATTCATTGTTACAAAGCCAATTAAGGTCTCGCTTTCTATCTATTTCTACGTATATACAACAATGCAGATTTAACGGTTGAGTTTTGATTAATTTAAGTCTTTGACATCATTATTAACATTGATGCAGTCGGATATTTTTTGAATCCAGACTGTTGATGCTTAACCTGTATATTCTATGGTGACAAATGAGTATAAATAGATGGGATGTACAAGTTATATGAATAGCAGATCAGGTGTTGCTATGGGTGTGCTATAGACTCAAAAATGTTGCTGCTAAACCTATACCATATTTTCATCAGAAGATATACGCTCGAAATTGATTATAATTTCTCATGATTATCTCAATTTTTTTAATAAAAAACGTTCTCCAGAATACGAAGTGTCGCTATAGCAACATTTAGAAGATGATGTCTTATGGTTGGAAATAACTTGGTTCGGATTTGATCTAGGATATGAGAAACCTTTTCATAAAGATACAAACCAATTTAATTATTATTAAATGCCTGTGGCTTCTTCACTTGCTTTTGTATATCTAAAACAATTAATCAACCAATCCAGGACAGGAACGGATAAATTATGGCTTGAAGGCTAAATAGGGCGTAGACCAACTTTTGCTCCAACCTCTAGTATTACGTTAGAGCTTTGTTCAGAATGTTTACTTATGTAAAAGAAATGAATTATAGTGCATAATGTTCAATGAAACTGGAATGCAGAAGGGACAAATTCTTTTTACTTCCCAGCAACACTATATGTTACTTAAAATACGAAAAAGCAACAATTTAGTTGTTATGCGATTTGAGCATGTCGGTCTGCATTTTCATTTATTAAAAGCCCATACTCATCAAAATCGACATCATAACGACTTCTTCTTATCCAGGCTAGAAAAATAAAATTGTGATTATGTTAGAGGAGATTATTTGCATATGATTTCATTTGTCAAAAAAAAAATAAATCTGTACGAGATATTATTGATCCAGCCTTCAAGAAGTAGCTTACTATTACTGATATGGGCCGGTGATAGTCGTCTCACGTCTAATCATCGGATCCTTCAAGAAAACGTCTACTCATTCGTGCTCTAAATCCAGAATTAATCTCATCCCCAAGAGTCACAACATAGCTCTTAAGCGGAATAGTGTAGTGAGTGACTGCTCACTCTTATTACAAGAATTAGTAAGGTCAAAATTCAACCTTATGTGACTCCGCAACTAAGTTGAACATCAGTCCAAAACAGGACACAGCTTGCCAAATTTGAAGCACCATCATCGATTAATAAAAGCAATTACTCTAAATGTTATATATTATGTCTCAATTATAGTCTGTATGTATATGTGAACCCTCATACAGTCCTTTAATGTTTTAGTGACTCTATCGCCTACATTGTAATTTTATAGTAACCAGTATGGCTACGGCTCTTGATACACACACTGTATAGTTCCTTTTAAGTTCCTATTTGCATTCTCTGTTCTTTATTCCTGAGTATTTTCTTTAACTATCAATTGCTATATAGTTGTTTCTTATGCTGTTTATACTCTCTTCGAAATTTCAGGCTAATAAGACACAAATAAGATTTTTATAAAGGGGAGAATCTCTTCTTTCTCCGAACCTATCTAGGTCACATCATTCAACCGACTTTGACACGTCATTGGTGGACTATCTTATCTACTTTATCTAAAAAAATAAGCGACATCTCCTTTATATAAAAAAGTCAGCCACGTACCAAGTAGTATACGATGTACTCAGTACTTGGCTCGCTTTTCAAACAATACCATAACAATAGTAAAAATAATAACATTTAATTATTAAAATAAATATCAGCCCAATAGCTCCTTTTAAACTGTAGTATATATGAGATTATATACAGTAATCAATTTCCTCACAGTTTCAAGACCATAATTTGTAAGTATTGGAAAGTGTTCAGTGCGCCCTCTCTCGGTGATTTGAATTCGTGTGGCTTCGTTTATGTTAATCCAATCACGATGTGTTTGTTGTGAAGCCAGAACAATTTCGATGAGCTTTTTTTTTTTTTTTTTGTTTTTCAACAGCGAATATGTAATGCAAATATGGATTTTTTGTAAAAGTCTGAACATGTTTTTTTTTATAACTTTTTCTCACTCAAAGGAGAAATATTATAAAATATTTCTAATATATGTATGTAGCTGCCCTTTCATGGAAACAAAGCTATCTAAGTTCACTGCATAATATTCTGTTACAAAGCTGTACAGTGAACGGTCAATATTGCAATGCATACAAGAAGATAGGCTGTTACTATTTGTGATTTGTCCGTTTAAAAAACATGAAGAGATAACAGAGGAAAGTCATTAGGATATTTCTTGCGGTGTGAAAACTATCTTTCTTTATTGTAGCCATGATTAAAAGCTTGAAGATGGTATAGGAAAGCGTAGTCTATGGGGTCCAGCCTAGGGACCGGCATACGGCTGGGACGTATTTATGACTATAATCCATGTGTGTTCACGGGGCCGATTTGCCTGTTCTGGGGGTCAAAAAACCCGAATTTCCGAGTGAAAAAAAAACTCTAACCTCCGTATGAGACCGACTAACTCACCTTTAGTCGAAAGAGACCAGAAAAATGTTCCTCACATCACTGACGAGAATTGAATCGAGGTTTTTTCGACCAAAGGGTTTCGTGTATACCGATTGAGCTACGAAGGCACTCACCATTTGTTGGAATTACTATAAAAAAAGAAAGGCGATATCTGCTTATGGAGGAAGAGCAGCACATATCAGTTTTTAGCAGTTGATGGATGTCCATCTTCCTTTTGTTTTTAGTCAAGAATCCAAAGTTTGGTTTGACAAGTGCTAAGGTTCTGTTTACCTTGAAAAATGGCAGAGAGAGAGAGAGAGAAAAGAAGAAAAAAGAAGTAAAACAGAAAATATAGAAACGGATAAATGAGAGCGACAGAACGAGTAGGAAAGAATAGAAGAAGAGAAAGAAAAAAAAAATATAAATCTGGAGACAGAACGAAAGAGAAAGATTAGGAAATAAATAAATAAAGAGAAAGAGTATTATTAAGAAAGATGCGGATGTGGAAAGAAAGATGGAAGAAAGAAGATGATAAACAGACAACCAGCGATATTAAAGGGAGTTTCAAGAAAGTGGAGATCCATTTAAGAAGAGCAAAATGAATAATTGGACATTAAGATGCGCTGCTAAGTGAAGGAGTCGGTTGGACAGCAGACCCAAGGAAATATTGACACATTAAGGGAACCCTTGAGAGGGGATAAAAGTGGTGATAGCGGCTATCAATCTAGGAAGTCCGTAATTTCGGTCTCTTTGTCGCCATCATCAAAAGCGCCGTCATCAAATGTCACCCGCTGCGCTAGTGACATTCGTCGTATGCCATTTAGGTAACAGTGAAGCCGATGACAGCTCTGTCGCTGCGAACAAAAGGTGCAATGTCTCGGAAAACGTTGGCTCCCTATCAGCAGTCCCCCCCTTTTCCTCCCCTCGCGAATGGACAAACTCAGAGCAGTGGGGGGAAGAGTTTGCGATGGTTTGAGGGATACGTTTTATGGATCACTTGGTCATTTTCCAGCGGCGAAAGATGCGGACGTTTTATACTACAACAACGACTCGCTCGACGGACTCTTTGACCCAGAACTGTCGAACGGACAGCGTTATTATCGGTGGTTACAGAAGATGCTATTTCGGGGGATGTCAATGGAGAGGCGAAACTGCTTTCGAGATTCCTATCTGCTCATCCCTTCCTTTGATCCCCGCACATCTATCGAAAATCAATTCCCTCCGTCACGTTGTGGGATACGCCGAAGAAGGTTGCAAAGAACGGGCGGGAGGGGAGGGGGGGAGCGAAGGAGTGCAGTCGGAGAGATGGCGGAGTGAGCGGTCATTGATTTAGTAATCTACAGCAATATCTGTCACAAGCAGGCAAGCCGGAAGAACGAGGACTAATCGGCCGACAAGGCGGAGATAATTTCTGCTCCATCCAGCGGGACATCCAAGCGTCCCAATGGCTTCCTTGTCGTCTTCGTGTCATTCACGGCCCTTTAAATTTTACACCGTGCTCTTGTAAACGCTCCGTTCCTGACGAAATAGCCATTTCGTTGACCCAAGTCCGTCTAAAATGTCTCGTATAAATGGCCAATCATGGGTTGGGGAGGGGAGATGCGAAAATGGAAAAAAAAACAGTAACTCAGTAGCGCATGCGTAGTGTATTTTTTTTTTTAATTCCGGGACGTCAAGGTATTTATCAAGATCATCCAACCCTACCTCCAGTCATCATTCTTATCATTCATGTCTTCCCCTTTACTATCGGGACACTTAGCTGTAAAGGTGATTGGCCTTCTTATTACCTATTAATGGACTGCTGTTGTCATAGCAACCTATTGGAAGATTGAAATTGTTCTTTTCACTATCACATGTGTGTGTGTGTGTGTGTGTGTGTGTGTGTGTGTGTGTGTGTGTGTGTGTGTGTGCAAAGTTTCTTCAAGAGATTGTTTGGGATGCTAATTATTAAACGCGGTTGGGTCTAATAGTTTTGAAGAATTTAAAATCAGGGGAGAAATCCGACAATTTGTTTCGTCGTAATATACATTAATACAGTATTACGTGAAAAGAGAGAAAGAAAAAATATACAGGAAAGGTCTATACCTTTCCTGTATGGAAAAATATAGAGAGAGAGAGTGAGAGAGAGAGCGAGAGAGATTGGAAAAGAAAGAATGAAAGAAAGATATGAAAAAAAATATTTCAGACAATCGTAAAAGAGGGGCTTTTTGCTGCATAGTTTAATTTTGTTTTGTTTAATTTCGACACTAAATAGTTCAATCGAAATGGGATTTGAGATGACTTCAAAATCTTCTATCCAGATCCTAGATATCAAATTTAATTAAATTCCATCCAACCAGAGCGGAATTATTGGTTTGTATAACTTCGAGATGATACGTTACCGAACTGCAAATGGTCAGATAAATACGAAAATGGAAACAGCTTAACAAATATTTGCAAGGATTGAGATTCTAATATCGAGTTTCAATCAGATCAGTCCAGACGGGCAGAGGAATAGTTGGTGTTCTTACGGATGAAGAGACAAAAAGGAATACGATAGTTGCTTAGGGATTTAGGGGAAACGTATCTAAAAGGGGAGGTAATGAGAAATAAATAAAAGAGAGAAGAAAGAAGTAACTTTGGAAAATAAAGAAAAGAAAAGGAAAAATGCCGAAAAAATAGAAGAGAAGAGAGAGAGAGAGAGAGAGAGAGAGAGAGAGCAAGAAAAGTATAGAGCAGAATTGTAAGAGAAGGAAAAAATAAAAAGGCGATCGCCAGAGTTTGCAATAGATGTAGATTTTCGTTGCTCCAGAAACCGACATTCCCATTTCAAAAATAGCCATCTCAGGTTTGGATCGTTTCCTAGTAAACGTCTTAAAAAATAAATAAAAAAGAGACTGATTTCTTCACCGAATGTTCCGATCCCCATCGAAGCACCCCAAATGGATCGTAGCAGCAACTTTGATGTCTAAAACGTGTACATAATCCCCCTATTCTCCTTACCGGATGTAATGCACGTTTACTTCCGGTAAACGTGCAGTCTTCATCCATTGCCTCAATATTTACGCGTGTGATGTCACTCGCCAGCCCATCTTTATTTAATTTGATCCGGCTCACAACTCTCTTTTAAGACTCTTTCTTCTTCTCTAGTTTCCTTGTAAGTTGATAATAATCGACCCTATGCCAGATACTTACCTTGATGACGTCACGCGGCCGTTGCCATAGTTACAGCCATATTGACACTGCACTTCTAGAGTTAACGGACGCGAACGTTACGGCAAATATATAAGTGCTATATAGCTTTCCAATATTACAACGGCTGCATTCATATCGGGCCGCTACTAGTCTCCCCCATCAGTTCGCCAGCTGTTGTCATGGTTACCGCCGGGGACATTGTTTCAAAGTTAGCTAAGGCAAAGTTCGCAGAACATTAAACTGCGCTGAATTTGGAGATAAATACATTATTAAACCACTCGAATGATGGATGTTTAGCCAGGCGAACAACTGCGTACTGGAATATACACCACATCAAAATGGTAGAAAAATTAGAAAAGTTTCCAAACTGTTGTACTGGAAAGCGGGGATGGATAGAATTGATAACTCAATCTAAATTGTTTGCCTAGAAATAGAAGATTTTGAAAGTGCAAGATTTATTTTTTTTTATTATTATCTTTTCCTAGAATTTAGCCATTAAGTAAACTTGTTTCTATGACTTCTGTCAGAGGGCGCTGTCATCCACGATGATATTGAAAACGCGTGGCGTAGATTGAATATGAAATATATTTAAAGATTTTTGCAGTAAAACTGCAAATATTTCTAAAAATATTTAAACAACACGGAAATTTAATGTATCTAAATAAATCTTTATGTAATAGAAATGTACAATATTCTGAAATCTGAAAGTATTTCTTCAACGAAAATTACAAATGTTAAATAAAAATTGTATCCATGTCTAGTAATTTACAGTAGCTCCCTCTAGAGTAAATCAACAAATAGTTCAGAAATAAAAAAAAAATAATATTGACAATTTCACGCAATGCTACAATAGGGATGATTACGTGTAGAACTAGCTTTCTGTTTATTTATAAATATTTCACGTTTCGTATTATTCTTCTTTTTATTTCGTTGAGTGACAATTCTTTAGAGATCATTTATCACAAGAACCATTATTCTACAGACAGGTCTTGGACTTTAATATTCAGAGAATGAGCTTCTGATAATAAATATCTTTAGGATCTCTTTATGGGAAGAGGGCGTGTTATTTCAAATATTTCTCCGAAAAAAAGGGAAACAAATCCTAACTGCTGTGTTGTTAAGAAAAACAATCTTTTGATGACTTCTTCAAGTCTTCAATCAGCGAATTTTTAAGGTGGAAGACGTTGTAGGTTAAAAATTGAACAAAATGACCCGAGTTCCGTCTCCCATAAGACCGTAAAAACCTGAACGACGATGCAGCATAAAGTAGAAATGTCAGTAGCCGTATCGATGAGGATGAATACCGAGGGATGGGTGAGATTGCGTAGACGAGGGAAGCTCCATAAAATGTCATCAGCCAACAACGACCTTCCGAATGCTATAGAAAAACCCACTGATTTCTGTTTCTCGTTAGTGATGACATGTTCTTCTCTTGAAGGAGCTCCGCCTTTTGTTTGTCTCTCATGAGAGGGTGGAACAGACGAACAAGAAAATGGTGGAGATCAGAGAATAGCAATGACAAAGCCACAGGCGGTTTTTTTTTTTTAAAAAGGAAAAGAAACGACTTTTGTCAATCACCTGCACATAGTTTTATTATTGGTGACTTGAAACGACCGGAACTTTATTGTAGGTTTCATGCACCACGTGACAGGAAGGAAAAATTTTCAGCACAAACCTTCATCTTTCTGTTTATTTTTTATTTTATTTATTTCTTTTTTGTGGAGAATTCTGACAGTCTTTCCGCTTCCATCTCATCCTCACTCTTTCACATCATTTTCTCTCTCTATCGCTTCCTATTTCTTTCATTTCGCATTTTCTTCCATCCTTTACTTTTAATTTTTTTTACTCTTTCCATTATCTCTTTCTTCATTCAGTAATTTCCTTCTTTCGCTCCTTTATCATATTGCCTGCTCTTTTCCTCTTGCTGTCCTCTTTCTTTTTCTCGCTATCTTTCTCTCTCACTGTCTATCTATCTTTCATTCTTATTCTTCGTTAATCAAAATGTTGCATTCTATTTCTTTACGTTCTTTGCTTTCACTTTTTATTGTTTTTTTTCCTCTGTAATGTTTCTGTTTTTACTTCTCCCCCCTCCCTCTCTCTTTCTCTCTCTTCAATGTTTACTCTATTTATTTTTCTCTCTTTCATTTACTTTATTTTCACTAATGTTTCTTCCTGTCTACTGCGCGCTATTTATTTCTTTCCTGCCTTTCTTTATTTTTCTTTTCATTCTATCTCTCTATTCATCCGTCTCTCCATTTCTCTCCTTTCTTTGTAGTTCTTTCCTTGCATAGTTTTTGTTTAATGCTTTTTCTCTGTACATTTTCTCTATTTTTTCCATATCTTTCATTGTCGTCCCTTTTTTAACTGCTTTCTCTTTCTTTCTATTCTTTATATATTGTATCCTGGCTCTTTATTTATTTCTTCTCTCTCTTTCTCACTCTCTCTCTCTGTCTTTCTTTCTTCTCTGTCTCTTTACTCTGTTCCTCGTTTTTTTTAAATTCTTTCTTTCTTTCCCGATTCCCAGTTCTCTCTTTGTTTCTATTCTCTCTCTCTCTCTCTCTCTCTCTCTCTCTCTCTCTCTCTCTCTCTCTCTCCTCTCTCTCTCTCTCTCTCTCTCTCTCTCTCTCTTATTTCATGCTTCGTGATTTCTTCCGTTTTTTTAACTCCTCCTGTTTTCTCCTCTCTTTCATTTTTATGTGTCTATTCCTTTATCTTCCCTTCCGTCTATTCATTTTTTTATTCTAACTTTCTCGTACTTTTCATTTTTCACCTTGTCTTATTTCTCTCTCTCTTTCTCTCTCTCTTTATGCATCCATATTTCTGGTTCCATTTGTCACCATCGGAGAAATATCAATGGACGTGTGTGTGTGTGTGTGTGTGTGTGTGTGTGTGTGTGTGTGTGTGTGTGTGTGTGTGTGTGTGTGTGTGTGTGTGTGTGTGTGTGTGTGTGACGGATTTAAAAACATTACTTTACATCGAATGTTTAACTTAAGGAGACACTGATTGTAATTATCGTCCAAGTGGGAGTCATAATTTCACTAAAATCCATCCCATTTCCAATTATACAATAATAACACGTAACAGTTAATTAGAGACGCTGTCAAATCATCTCACCTCACCCTTTCGAAATCAAGCTAATTTCGGAGAGTGCCTGCGATAAAGAGTTCGCTCAGAGTGACAACGGTAAAACGCCACGCAGGACAGAACGAGGATTATGACTGTTTTTATTATTCCAGCGAGCGGTTGTGGCTACACACAAAACTACATTCGCTTTCCGGTCTCTGAAGTAAGCTGGTTAAGTTACAGATATTCGGAGAAAAGCAGGAATATCACTATTGTCGCATACTAAACACATACGCTTGTATGTGTGTATGAAGATTTTTTTTTTTATTTTTTTTATTGTAAACATAACAATCTTATGTACAGCATTAACCGGTTTTTGGTTCTCTGCAGTCAGGCAGAGAGTTGCATGCTCATACTCTTGTTGAGGTATGTTACATCGAAATATTAATTATAGGATGAACTACATTTTTTAAGCCATTGACAGTTATTTTGACATGATACTGTAAAAGAACATAAAATCTGACATGTATGTGGAAGAACAGAACAGTTACTCATCTCATCTTCCTTTTCCCCTCTTTTACCTTGCGGTGTCGAGGGTTTATTAATCATCGGACCTCAAACCGTTCACCGGATAAGGTGATCAGCCCTACGCCCCGGTGTATCTTATGTCAGCAGTGTTGTGTTCTCAAGATCCGTTTGCCTGCTTTGCGGGATGAAAAACCCCAGGATAAAATGGGGAAAAAACCCTACTGTCCACGCCCAAGACCGGTTAACTTGGCAATGACTGAGGAAGATCCTTGAGCTCCTCACGTCGTTGACGGGAATCGAACCTAGGACACTCCTTCCCAAAGCACATGGTTGCGAAGCACAAAGCCACTAGGCTAACCGAGCGGACACGTAACAGTTACTATAGGAGAATATTATCTATTCACATGAGAGCGACAGCTGATTATTATTCTCACTGTTAAGCAGAAAAGTCTTTCTTACCCATTTCTTTGGGGGGAAATGATGTCACTTCTATGTTGGAAAGTGGACTATGATGCAGTCGCTCTGCTCAGCCAGGAGTTGATTCAGTGTATTCCAGTCTTGGTGGAAAAGATCTAAATGTTGTTCTACCTGTGGTGATGATGATCGTGTAGGATCAACTTCTCATCTTTTGTTTGAAGGCTGCGAGGAGTTGGTCAACTGCCTCTCTCTGTGAAGTTGCTGTGCTAGATAGATTTTTTTTAATTTGTTTAAATTGATAAAATATACATTGGAAGATAGGCAACAAAAAGATTATTTACATATTATAAGTATTTATATTACAGAGAAAAAATAGATAGATAGATGAATGGAAACAACAAAGAAAGAAAATATACGAAAAAATATAAAAAGAGATGGAGAAAGACAGATAGATGGAAGAGAGAGAAGAGAGAGAGGAGAGGAGAGAGAGAGAAAGATAGAATTGATAAAATGAAGAAAAAGTGAAACAAAAAAGTTACAGATAGACAGAGAAAGAGAGGGATAGAAAGAGATCCAAAAAAAGATAGAGAGTAAAACAGAAAACTGTACGATAGAGTGAAAATATCCACGAATAACGAAGATTAAAGAAAAAAAATAAAGAAAGAGAGAGAGAGACGAGAGAGAGGAGAGAGAGACGAGAGAGACGAGAGAGAAATAGAAAGCGTAGAAGGCAAAAGGCAGCTTAAAAGACAGATAAAAGCAAGTCTTGTGGAGAGAAGTGTAAGTGACAGACTGCCGTATAAATTGTTTCTCTTCTACGGCTGCACTTTGCAAAGCGAGACTCCAAAGACGTCGCTCGACCAAAGGAGAAACAGACTTACGGCGCCCTCGGATGCACCTGAAATGCAACTCTCAGCAAACCTCAGCCATAAATTAAAGCGGATCCAGCGGTAAACCAATATGTGCACGGGAAAGTTTTAGTGACGTCACAAATAGCCACGAGAAGCACTTCTCCGCCGAGGAGTTGTTATGCCGGCAAACTGGAACGAGGCGAACAATAATGAACCGAATTCACCTCCTCGGCAACCGTTATTTATCGTTCCTTTCTATTCCAATTATCCGACCAGCAGTAGTTTTAAATCTTCCCAGGAGGGGGCAGTGCCGGTCACGAACAAAGACGAGCCGTTTATTTAATGTATTGTACATAGTGATAAAGAGTCGATTAGACTAACTTAATTCCAATGCTCTTTATTGTCGGAGAGAAAGCAAACAGAGAGAGAGTGTTTTTACTGCTCTTTTATTGGTCGTAAATTGCGGGGATATCTAGGAGCCTGCGCTGCTCATACTGCAGCCACCATACAGAAATTAGCCCGGATGAGAATCGAGCTGAGAGATGTCGGCAGGGAAAAACTATCGCTCCGGGTTTTCTTCGGACTTGACGGGGAAGGGGGGGGGGTCCGGGATGGGATGGGATAGGGCAGTCAGAGAGTATCACGAGACAAGAAACATTGAAAATCAGAGAGAGAGAGAGAGAGAATTGAAATAGTGGTGGAAAAACACAAATAGAGGCGGAGAGAGAGAGATGAAGAAATACAAAGAGAATTAATAAAGAAAGACGAAAAAATGAAGGAAGAAGGAATGAAAGAAGAAGAAGAAAACTGGAAGGAAAGAAAGAAAGAAAGAAAGAAAGAAAGAAATATGAAGAGAGAGGGAGAGAATGTTAATACAGGAAAAAAAATACTGAAAGTGCGAGAGATAGATTAGATGCTGAGAGAAATAAAGACAAAAAGAGAAGAATGGTTTAATGAATGAAGATAGATAGAAGAAGAATGAAGAGAAGGGATAAGAGAGAGAGAGAGAGAGAGAGAGAGAGAGAGAGAGAGAGATGACATCGATGTACAGAAAGGTAATGAAAGCAGCAAAGACAAAAACGTATTGGGGGAAAAGGAAAAATCAGGTTTTTTTTTTCCTTAGAGGGAGATAAATTAAAAAAAGTACCTCAGAGGAAGACAAATTAAAGGAAGGAAAGAAAAAGATGAAGTGAGAGAGAGAGAGAGAGAGAGAGAGAGAGAGAAGAGACAGAAAGAAATAATTTTTGATAAGACCATGCTTAAAGAAGTTATACATAAAAACATTAACAAGAGAAACATCAGCCACTCGTAAGGTGCAATATTAACACATCAATGACCCTTGCTAACTTAGTGTTACATGTGGACAGATGAGGTAGTAATGTGATGTTGCTATAGCAACCTGCTTATGCCATTTCCAGTTAGCTTTGCTACTCCGTGCCATTTTGTATGCTGACAAATATGGCAGCATCATTGATGGTGCCATAAATATAAACTTTCTCGAACACCTCAAGGTACTTTTTTTGCTTTGTTATGGCTACGTCAACTGGCCTATAACCTCCAAACAGATACTTTGTTTCTGTAGAGGGCGCCCTGGGAGCGGTACCATTCCTCGTGCCCGCGGGCACAAGCAGGCCATTACAGGAGATTTAGAGTCGAACCTGTGTTGGAGTGTAATTGGTAGCAACTCAATCAAGTCTCGCGTCGCCCGAGCAGTATCCTGCATCGTCATCCTGCGGAGCGTCTCTCATTCATCTATAGTGACAGCGCAAGCGGCTACCCATCTTTTCCCCCGTTCGGCTTTAGCCCCCGAGGCAATCGATAGCAGCTACGTACTCTGGACGGTAAATTTTGTTCATCCCAATAACCTAGAAATCGGGTCTTTCGTAGGGCTTCTACGCCACCGGTCGGCTTAGAGATGGGAAATAAAGAGGGCGCCAGCTGCACTGCTGTCAGCTGACAATTTGCGACGGCTTTAAGTTGAGACAAATTGAGCTAATCCTGTTGTGTTGGCAATTTAATAAACAGAAAGATAACATTAATAGAAATGCTATGGAATTACAGTCATTTTAAACCTGGGATTCTTTTTATTTGTTTCCTCCTTTAATAGCATTTATTAATAAACATAAATGGCATCAGGACACCATCATATATTGCCATTAAAACTAAACTTAAAAAATGTTTTAAGCATTTTTAGTGCGGTACCAAAAACACAATAATTATAATCACCCCTAATTTTGGTGTGACGTCATAAATGTTTCCATCTAAGTTGAAATTAATGCACGAAAAATTCATATTTATATTCCAACAAGTTTCCGCGCCCTCTATAAAAAAATATAGAACGAATTTTGAAAAGTAGTTATAAACAAGGTGGTTTCCTTATGACAAGTTTAACTCTGCCAAAATGACCTATCGCTTGATTAAATCAGGGAGAAACCAGCACCAAAAAACTTGACGCCAGATGGCGCAAGTGACAAGTGCGTTAGATGAAAAGAAAAGGTGCTATTATTCTGTCATTAGTTATTCAGGGAACATGCTTCCACCAGTAAAAACCCTTCTTCGGAAACGATATCATTAAGTGGGTTATATCACAAAGGCATTTGGATAGATCAGTATGCAGGAATGGTAATTGGTAAAATCATGTGCAAGTCATCCCAAAACTAAAGGGAAAAAAAAAGGTATAATATTTATGATATTACGATTGGTAGGAATTTCTTCTCACCGATGCAACTATAATTTATAAATTATGATTTTTTGTTAAAATTTAAAAATATAGCTAATTTTATACATGCACCTGTTTCATTCTTCTATCAAATTATAATAACAATTGAGAACTATATTTCAATAACATTGTGGAAGGAAACCCTTGGAGGGCAATGGATGGCAATGCTGTAGCCAATGAAGTTTTAACTGAGGCTGGGCTATTGCTGTTGCCCTCCTGCCATGATCAGGGCTTATAGCTCTATATTACCCCATCCATACATTTTCTTTTCAGATAACGGGGATTATGAAAAGAGTTTTTGCTGAACCAAAAAATAAAAATAAAAATAAATAATAATAATAATAATGATCTCCGTGTGGTGGCCGGGATAAGAATAGCTCCAATGCATGTCGTACGAAATGAGTAAATTGTGTACCCTTGGAGGGCAATGAGGCTCGGCTATTGCTGTTACCCTCATGCCATGATCAGAGCTCAAATCTCATTAACACCCTATCCTTACATTGTCTCGATTTAGTTTATATTTTAAGAAACACAAGAGGTCGCTAGTTGTAGGTCTTGTCTTGCAGAGGTAAGAACATCTCTCGTATGCTGATTCTTTTGCTAGTAAGTTTACTTTTGCTTACAGGATTACTTTTGTTAGTGAGACTTTCAGGTCTACAGAAATTCTGGTTACATCCCAGAGCACTGCAATAACCTTGCAGAAAATGCCAACAACATGACCACAAGGACAACACGTTTCAGTATCGAACAGCGGCAGAACGTCTGGGGGATGCTATCGAAGTACTCTCAACCCCTCCCATTGACTAATTCAGATAGCACTGATTCTGAGGAAGTGAAATAGGCAGAATTTACAAAGACATCGCTTGGAAAAACCAAGAAGAAAAAGCAGAATTGTAAAATAGAATCCGAGACTTTCTCCCACAAAAACTGACACAGCAGTTGAAGAACCGGCAACATCTGCCCAAGCGTGGGGGGGGGGGGGGGAAGGGAGGAGAGGAAATGACAATAACAACTAAACGACAAAGAGATCAAGCAGAGGAAGAAAATATGAAATCAAAACGACAACCAGTCAAGACAGAATATAACTGCAAGGAAGAGCTCTCTCTACCCCCGCGACAGTTACATCGTCTGCCGAAGAAAAGTGGGGTCATTTACGAAACTCGTCAACCTCCTCTAATACAGTAAAAGAATGAAACATTCCCCTTCGGTTCCGAGTACAATCAAGGGAGGAGCAATCATAATCCACTCTTTATGGGGAACATCTGGTGCAACGAAAAGGCTCCTCTCCGCAATTGACAGGTTCGGCGAACCAATATTTTACATTTTCAACAAGGAAAGTTCGGCCGACCTCCTATGTCAACGTGGAATGGTCCACTCTCTTCGTAACCGACATACTAACTGTCTCATTTAAGAACTCGATCTCAACTTCAAACATGGATCCTCATAAACAGGACATGACCCACTTATATGAGACGTTAATTGAAGTAGTAAAAGGGGGGGGGGGGCTTTACCATACTAAAAATCCTTAACATGACTAACAATTCCCCTTTTCGCGTTGCCACTTTGGATACTATTTTTACTCCATTCAGGTCCAAGTACTATTTCTGTAGGAGACACATTTTTATCAGTTTTGGGGCATTGAAAACTTGACCAGAAGCTACCCTTTACAAAGCTTCTGGTGTTTTCGAGAGCGCTGCGCGAATTGCTGGAAATCCTTGTTCGTCAGCCAATTCTATGTGGGTTTTTCAATGTTCAAAAAGATGTTGCAGGACATCTAGTCTTTCTAGACCGAACGTTTGGTGGTAGAACCAGCTTCCTCGCTGTCTATTCCATTAATAATACCCACCAGCGATGTAGGTTCCTCACGTCCCTAGAATCATATTTTTAAGGAGATTCAATATATCATAGCGGGAGGAGAATGAAACCGTATCGCAGACACACAGTACAAGAAGGTAGGCAGTTACAATTCTGGACCGGTGGCTCTAGGGAACTGCAACTGTGCTGTGATAATGTCGAACTCATTGGATGGAGCACAATCCAGGCAGAGTCGGTACCACATGGTCTAGAGGAGTCTCAACGAGACTCGACCGTGTTTACATTTCCAGCAACGTAGAGCCACGAGTAGTTACAGTAAGACATATAGCGGTTGGCAGTTCAGTAACAGACCATAAAATAGTTATGCGAACTATCGAACTACCCGAGGTCGTTGACACATCCAAAGGACCTTGGAAACATCTTTAAAACTTCCCGAAAATGTATAAGGAGTATTTACAGCTGCTATGCGACCAATGGAAGAACGCCCATGGGGACTAGGACACATGGGTCACCTTTAAAACGAGGTAAAACAGCTCTTTCAAAATTATTATTATTAGTAGTAGTAGTAACACCTGCAAGGAGCCCGAAGACCCATTGCGGGAGGACACACACACACTGTACAACTCTCCATCTTCACCACTACACCGAATCTCTACTACCCATCGACTACATCATCGCCCGCCACCAAACATTGTTCGAGAGAAAGGGCTTATACACAGAGGAAAACGATGAGAGATCAATTAGGGTGGTACCGTGCGAACCAGAGAAACGGCATTCCCAGTGATTCCCTAATTAAAGACGTGGAAATTGAGTTAGAGGCACATCTACGAAAAAACGGCGACGAGCTCGATTTCTCCGCCAGGTTGTTTTTTCGTTATGCGGAAATATCCTCAGCCGCGTTTTAAAATCAGCAACGCATGACGATAAAAACAATTTGGCAAATCCACGTTAACGATCAAACTTTCAACACCATGGGAGATATCTTGCAGCAATTTTTTAATCATTATTCGAGAACCTATTCCGATGACGCCGGGTGACAGGCGACTTTAACGCCTATAAGCCTGAACGCCTATGTGCTCTTCAAGAATAACCTCTTCCTATCCGATAACAATAGGAAGAGGTTATTCGGGCTTATAAAGAACTCAAGCTCAGGAAAACCCTCGGTCTAGATGGAATAGGTCTTGAGTTTTATCGGACTAACTGGAATTTCATCTTGCCTATTCTGGTCTCGAATTTTAATACCTTTTTATGACTTTGTTAGTGGGTACACGAATTTTATCCCCAAAAAAGGGAGAGACTTGAATAGTGTGGATAGCTGGAGGCCCATTTCCTTAACTAATGCGGATTACAAGCTATTCAGAAAAGTGGTGTGTAATTGTCTGAAATTGGACACGGGAAATGTGCTTACAAGCACTAAACTGTATGGAATTCCAGATAAGTCGATGGGACTCAACCTATTTCTGATAAGACATCTTATTCGCCTCTTGACGAACAAAGACCTCGCACTCCTGTCAGGGGTTTGACAAGGCTGTCCCTGAGCCCCCTCTTCTTTTGTCCCTAGTATTAGAACCATTTTAAAATAAAATTGATGACCCTCGCGCAGTGAAAGGAATACCGCTGTCCATAGGCTCCAAACGGAGTACGACTATCGTGTATGCTGATGATATTGTAGGAACCCTTTGGGATTTCGATTCGATTTATATTTTCTTCTGAATACGACGACAGTTTAGAGTGCTCAGTGGTCTCCGCGCAAATCCAGACAAAACCAAAATCAAAATTTTTGGAAAATTTAGCCCTGCCAATCTTCCGTATGATTTGTACCACGAACCATTTATAATAATATTTGGAATTTCCTTCCTTGCGACCCCGGTGTTACAAACACAAAAATGTTCAATTCCTATCGTGATAAATTCACCCCTTTTAAAGCAAATTATCTTTCAACGGTAAAGCAAACGTCATAAAAACCATCATAATACCAATGCTGTTACATACAGCTTAACAAACATCACAGACGCACGTGATAGTTCTTTATAGACAGCTCATCGACTTCTTCTGGAGCCACAGGAAACATGAAGTACGGAAGGCTTTTCTCCATCTCCCCACCCTCACGCAAGGAGGATTTGCGCTTCTGATCTTGAAATATCATACGGAAGGCATTGGCATCAAATCACCCATCTGATTAACACAATCTAATTAAATATTTTATCGGATATTTCTTATGGCCACGATGAACCATGTGTGGGGATGCTGTCGAAATGGTACTATACGATATATAAAACATTTGTTTGGCCATAGGAAATATCCAATAAAGTATTTAATTAGATTGCTTTATGGTTGATTTGATGCCAGTGCGTTTCGCAAGGTTCGAATAGTGTTAGCGAAATAGGAATATTTCAAGATCAGATGGGGGTTCTGGTGCTTCAGCTTGGACCAAAGCAGCTGTACTGGAAACTTTCTGATTTCTTTGGTTTTGAAACGCCTGATCTGGGTACGAATGAAGAGATGCTCTTTACGAACATCAAAAACTGCTGGGGACAACCATTTTACTGGGATTTGGCTTGGAGAATCGTTTACGATCGACTTCCTGTGAAATCACAATACCGTCCCCGACCTTGTGATCCCTTTTGCGAAGTAAGTATGTCATGCAATTGAAACTGTAGGACATCTCTTTTATCAGTGCAATTATATAATTAATTACATAACTATTCGTTTGATATCTCATGCAAGCAAGATTTTATCAAAGTTCATTCTAAATAGGATTGAGACCAAAGTTGAGGCAGAGATGCCCGAGAAACAAGCAGGTCTTAGGAAAGGTAAGCGCACCAGAGATCAGATCCTTTGCCTTATACAGATCATAGAAAAGTATAATGAATTTAGACTCCTTATGGTAATGTGTTTCTTCGACTACTCTAAAGCTTTTGACTGCGTTGAGCATGTGAAACTGTTCGAAGAAATGAAAAGAATGGGTTTTCCTCGACACACTATTAGGTTGAGAGCTGACCTGTAAAGGGAACCAGAAGCCACCGTAAGAACAGGTGTTTGATTAACTGACTGGCTTCAAAGATCAGCAACGGAGTTAGGCAAGGATGTCTACTTCCTCTTCCCTTATTTAGTATCTATGCTGAGGACATTATGCATCGGATGAGCTCAAAACAGGAATTAGGAGGAGCGGTGAGGTATGCTAATGATGCAGTACTCCTTTGAAATGACATGGAAGAACTAGGACTAATTATTGACAAAGTTAATAAGATCAGTAATAACAGACTTCAGCTCAATCCTAGCAAGACTGGACACATTGAAAGGATGGAAAAACTTCTCAGAACAGTAATTGAAGGTAAAGTTCCTGTAAAAAGAGGAAGGAGAAGATCGTGAATGAGATGGATGGATGGTGTCTAATCTGCAGAGAGTTGAAACCTCCAGGAAAGCATGCAACAAGACCACATGGCGAGGAGTAGTGTGGTACATCATCGAGCATCTGCGTGACCGTACGGCATCTGCGGATGTCCAATGAACAGATGGATTACAACACTGATAAAATTGAGAATCAGAATTATTAATTCGGAATAGAGACATGAGAACAACATTAGTAATGTGTTTAGGTGTATTTCTGTTACAGTAGATAGTTCATAATACCAAACGTAGTAACTGTATGGCAGTAATATTGTTAGAAATCGGTAATCGTATTGGTGGGTATGTTTTCCATTAAGCTCTATATATTTCTGAAAAAAGAAATATATATCGTTATTTTTTTAATGTAAGATGATCAATCCATTCCATTTCTCTCCATAAACAATAACGACCAAAAAAAAAGAGGTTTCCTTTAATCGATTTTTTTTTTTGAAATCTTTTGTTGTCTTTGTGACCATGTTAGGGAATGGATATGCAAGAAGTCGAAACAGTTTTCATTTTTTTCGGTGTTCCCTTCAACACTGGAAGAGGAAGTAAAGCTAGAAAAATAAATAAAAAGTTTTAATCGAAGTATAGATTTTACATTAATTTAATTTTATTTTTTTCTCCCACAAATCGTAAGGCCAGTTTTTATTGCTGGCCGTTAGAAAAATTGTGTCGTTAAACTGATAATTAATCAAATACACACTCTAGAACTGAACTACTAGAGGGCGCTGCCAGCACAAGTATTATTTTCTAGTCTTATTTCTATACGAATTGCAATATACTAGGAAAAGTATATTAAATCAGATAACCTATACATAAAAGAGATATTTATAAGATAATTTTTTTGAAATGAATAAAATACATCAAGGTTTCAAAATTAATTTAAAAATTATTTCAAACATTGATTAATATTACATAACATTATCGTAAACATTATCTTTCTCTCATAATGTAGAACAGTAATACAGCTCCTAGGAGCTAAGTTCACATTATGGGTAAATATCAAGAATAGTGATCGGAGCTTGCTCCACCTTTGCTATGAGTTGCCTCAGCTTGCACTACCTTAAGGGTCAGTTGCTGCTATCCGGGTATTTGCTTACGCTTGGAATCGCCGAACTTTACATAATTTCTATATTCGGCATGAAACTCTTTTGAGTTTCTTATTCGGCTAAGAAACAATATGGGATGTAATATCCCTTAACTTAAACAAATTATCTTGAGAGTTTCGAACAAAATTCATATAACATCGTAAGTTGGAGTGATTGTCAATGGGGGGATATAAAAAATTCATGCCATGTTCATTCTACGTAGACTTAAGCATTTTAATTGAATAATAATAATAATTTTATTCTTTTTGAATATTAATAATATTATTAAGTAAATGAAAATATAACATTTTTCACATCTTTTTTTTTAAATAGACAATATTTCTTTGAAAAAGGATAGATAAATCAATGTTTCAAAAGGGGAGAATGAGATGCAATCGACCGTGAGATGCGGTGATTAATACCCTTGGAGGGTAATGGATGGCAATGCTGTAGCCAATGAAGTGCTAACTGAGGCTCGGCTATTGCTGTTACCCTCCTGCCATGATCAGAGCTTTAATAGCTCAATAACACATTATCCCTACACTGTCCTCTACAGATAACGGGAATATGAAAAGCATTCTTGCTTCGCCCCCTTTACAGTCCTTATAAGGAATGTTGCAAAATTCACATAAAGGCAACAATAGGAAAGCTGCAGTTGACATTGCAAAGAATTTTTACTTTAGTATAAAACCTCATAGAATGAATTCTTCAAATACAAGAATTCTTATTATTTAATAATTTAAATATAATCAAACCATCTTTAGTCTAGAAGAATTCTACTGTAATACGCAAACCGAAGTATCTAATATAACAACATAAATATTAGTAAAATATCTTTACTGTGGTGTTTTCTTTTATTTTAATGGGTTTCCCACAGTTATCCCTCCATCAAAATTAGTAAAATATCTTTACTGTGGTGTTTTCTTTTATTTTAATGGGTTTCCCACAGTTATCCCTCCATCAAAAGATATATTTGTTGCATATAAATATAAATCAAACGATTGGAAAAAGAATATAATATAATAAAATATAATAAAATATATATAAAAAGAATGAAACCACATCAATATTACTTATAGTCCTTATAAGGACTGGCTTAAAGGGGCGAAGCAAGAATGCTTTTCATCTTCCCCGTTATCTGTAGAGGACAGTGTATGGATAAGGTGTTATTGAGCAATTAAAGCTCTGATCATGGGAGGAAGGTAACAGCAATAGCCGAGCCTCAGTTAGAACTTCATTGGCTGCAGCATTGCCATCCATTACCCTCCAAGGGTATTGGATATTGGATTTTTGACCATCAATATTACTATCCTGTATATTTTATTCTTAATAAAATTACATTAAAAAAAATTAAAGGTTTAAGATTGGAACAACAAAATAATTTTTTTTTAAAATCATTATACCAGCTCAATCGTATAAAAATTCATTCAGATTTTTGTTACATTCGAATTATTAATTCAGAATTTGAATTTCTCGAAATACACTCGGGTTTGTGTTGAATTATCGACATCTTGGCACCCTCTGATTACAATGGGATATACTCGGGCATGCGCAACAAACCTCTATGAGCAGATGAACAACCTATTATTTATAATACAATGTCAAGGCAATCTCTTACTCTAAAGAAACCAACCTGGATATTCTAAAATGTTTTTTTTCATATTTATAAAAATCATCCCCCACAATATCTTTCTCACAGATTTTGTCTCATTTATTAAAGAACAGATCATTAGACCAGTGTTTGGTTTCCACAACATCGACGATAAAACTTAATAAACATGCTGCTCTGCTACTGGGTGGATGTAATTGAAGCTCGAGGATGTGGCTATTTTGTCACGAACCTGGCTGCTTATTCGCATCATTTCGTTTCTAATGACTTGGATAAGAGGTTTAATATCTTTCTCCGAGACATAGAAACGATCGAGGGAACTGAAAAGCTCAAATTAAAATTCTTAGAAATTATGAGAAGATGCTAAGAAAAACAATCACCGACTTCCATGAGACAATCTTGGAGATGTTTGCACAAGAAGAACGAAGACAATTTAAAGAGCTTATTGAAGTCAAAACAGTCTGAGATGGCAACTTACCAACAATGAGATGTGGCGAAGCAAGGCTACACTACACTTAGACAAATGAATAGAAAGATAAAATAATATAGGAATGGATAATTAAAGCAGATTAAACAAAGCAGTAAATTTTATGCCGAAGTTTGCTTTTTTCTTCATAGCAAATGAAATGCAAAAGTCACCTTTAGCCATCCTTAAATTGGTATCACTGACTGGAAAGAAGGCAGCCACTATACCTAACTAATAGATCGGCTAGTTTGCATCATTACTATGTACTGAATCCTTTTTTAATATTTAATAACTCAATACAGATTACAATTCCTCAAAATATTTGAGTTCCTGGAGGATGACAGTTTCTATAAGATTTAAACTCTAATTCCATCGTAACCAGCAAGTAGGAGAGGCTGCTAATTTATGTAGAAGCATTCAGTTTCTGAGTTGAGATACCCAAGGAGTATCAGTGTAAGGGTAATCGGAACAGAAGGGAAAGTCTCCACGTAGCGTCCTCTAAATCAACCACTTCCAATATTAAGAGAAAATGTCTTGAGTAAAGTCTTATCTGGCACCGTTTATTTTGTTGATGACAGAAATGCGGGGGAGGCGAACTTTATCTTCCCATAACTCACACTGTATTTTCTATTAGTGTAATATAATTCAACCTGTAAGACAAGTGCAAATAAAGTAAATTCTAGCAAAGGCAACTAATATTAACAGCTTTGTTAAAACAAGATTAATTCTTTTAATTGTTTTCAAGTCACTTTGAGTGTTGCGAATAAAGAGATTGAAATACCTGATTCTGCGTTCAGTTTTCTGGAAAAATTCTTCTGGTGTAATAAGATAACTGTGGCAAATAAGGCTGACCTAAGAATTTGCTGATTGAAGGGATAAGAAAGAACTGATAATTTTTCATCATAAGAAAACTAGCTTAATACGCACTTACATATCGAGCAAAGTTGTAAACTAACAGTCTTCTTGGTAGATGGTTAGAGTACTGTCTCTTCACCTAATTCGAATCCCGATGTGGATGATTGTCCTACGAATTCTGTGCGGAAAGGGAGTTGAGAGTCTACCTTTTCTTCTAGCAGAGACTCTAACATTAAAATTGTGACCACTTCAAAAGTTTTATTTACAAAAGACTAAAAGATAGCGCTGACTTCCCTTTTCCCATGTACTTCTCGAAGACAGAGGTTTCTGGGCAAGATCTTTTCCATTTAGTTGAAAAGAACACCTAGTTTGAATCTGTGACGCGCATATTCTTTATAAGGACATTTCCGAACTGAAGCTGGGTTAGCCAATCTCATACGAAGGTGGTAGAATTTTTTTCTCCCTAAAACAAGGTTTTTTTCATCCATCAAATTGAACTAGAGAACTCAGTTATTCGATATAACATAGCCTGTTCTTATAGCCTTATTTTGCCGTAATTCCACCCATTGCGATACATTCTAAGCAGAGTTTGGCACAAACACTGTTAATAGATTTAAGGTCACCGATGTAGCCAACTCTGACCATCCTGTATTTAAAAGGTACTCACCCTAGATTTCATTTGCTTCAAATACCTTCTTATCTCCAAAAAATAATTTCTTTTTATTAGAAATGTTCGTACGACTTAATTTGTTTTAACAAAACAATCTTAAAAGAGTTCATCTTTTTATTACATTGAAGAAATTATTTTTTAAATTAATTATTTAAAGGCTTCTCTTCCCCTCAATTATATCATTGAGAAGTCAGTAAAAATACTGTTTCCTAGTTATGAAAACGTTAATGCTTTGTCTATAATGCCAAAGACAGTGCCATTATTTCGACGATAATAAAATCCCAAACGAATGACAAAATAAAGAACAGTACAAAAGCCATAAGGACAATAGTGGGAATATCTTATTTGCTGTATTGAAATTTACATGTTAAATCCTTGGAACAAAACCCCAGTAATAAGCCCTGACAAACTGGATTTTATGGTTGCCTATCTGTAAAGTAGTCTTAGAGATATATGCATACGTAATGAGTCAACTTTTGATCAAATACTATAGTTACAATAGACTAATTATGTATGATAGCAATATGATTAACAATATCCTTTTAAAATGTGTTATTTTTCCGGGTCATGTGCAGAGTTGATGAGTAGATAAATGCATAATGAGATTAAGTTAAAACGATGAGGATGAATCAATATAATGGATGGAGAGAAAGAGTAATTACATAACAGGTAAGTACGTACAGTAATGATTTATGGATGTAGTAAGCGATTAATTATTAGATAGATAGATAGAGAGATGGAATGAAGAACACACACACACACACACACACACACACATATATATATATATATATATATATATATGAGAGAGGGAGAGATGAACCCGATAGATAAAGTGAATGAGACTTTGATAATTATTCCCGAAGACTAACAGGATGTCCTACATTGCAAGCCATTATTCATGTATGCTTCTACTCTTAAATGTCTCCTCATCTCAATCTTGCTGTGTTTAATGATAGCAATCACGGATAGGTTAGAGAGGGTGTGACCACGCTGAACACAAATGGTAGTACGGAGGTGGCTGGAATGCTTATTGGACTAAATCGGAGCAAACTAGTTGGGTTCAGAGTGACCCAAGTCATATTCGCAGGTCACGCTTGAATACTTGACACAAAGCTGCATGGAATTTTAATTCTGTAACGATACCCAAATACTCTCTCATGTGTTGCAGCACTTTCACCAAATCTGTGAACATTTCTGATAATGTTAACGTATGATATGAAATTGTCTAAACTCTGCACTCTTTCCAATGTTCTCAGAATAGATCAAACGAATAATTACAAAACATTTGTTAGCTGCACATTTTCATGCTATAGAAATAGAAATCATTTCTAGACGTTTAGTAGATCATCAAGAATTATAATTATTTTCATATGGTGTATGAATAAAATTTGTATTAACTTACTAAAACTTTAAAATATTAAAACATCTCTAAATATTCCAAATATTTCAATTAAATATAATATGTTTTTATATATTTTAAGAAACTATTCCATTTTGCTCGCCTAACGAGAGACAGACAGCCTGCCATATTTTTATTAAATTTTATTTTTTAATATTAATTAAAGTCTAGCACTGTTGGATAGAACAAGATCTTTTCGTTTATTTTCTGCAGTCACACCCACGATAGGTTGTTAAATTAAACGTATTTTTAACACCTTGAAAGTAAGGGTTAGCTCTAGAGAACAAAGAGAAGTTCTTGAATCCAATTCAGTCCGCAAGGTGGCAGTCTCATACCTTCTTCTTCAACCTTCTGGTTCTGTCCACTGCTGGACGAAGGTCTCCCCCATGATTTTCCAGATCACTCGGTTTTCTGCCTCTCCCATCCATCTCACTCCTGCAATTTGTTCCAGTTCCTCTCTCCACCTTCTCGGTCTTCCTCTTTGTCTTGCTCCATCCATTGGTCTCCACTCTGTGGTTTTTCTAGTCCATCTCCCGTCACTGCATCTGGCAATACGGCCAGCCTATCTCCACTTAGCCTGTTTAGTGTATTTTACAATGTCCATGACACCTGTTTGAGATCTTATCCGGGTATTTGTCTTCCTATCTCTTAATGTTATTTTTAGCATACTTCTCTCCATACAATGTTGTGTTGTTCTCAGCTTTTGGTTTAGGGATTCTGTTAAACTCCACGTTTCTCCTCCATATGTTAGGACAGGAAGTATGCACTGGTCGAAAGCTTCCTTTTTAGACTCATAGGGATGTCACTTCTGAATATGTCTCTCATTTTCCCATAAGCCATCCATCCAAGGTGAATTCTTCTTTCAATCTCTTTTCTTTGGCACTCCTCAAAGGATAACAATTGGCCCAAATATTCATATGAAGTAACTTGTTCTATTTCATGGTTTTCAACTTTGACAGTGCTATGGTTTATGTATTTATTCATCATTATTTTTGTTTTTTTCTCTATTTATTTTTAATCCAATTTCTCTGGAGGCTTCATGCAGTTAATTTAGCCTTTTTTCCAGATCTTCAAGATTATCTGCTATCAGGACAATATCATCTGCAAATTTCAGATGATGCAGCCTTTTTCCATTTATGTTTATTCCTTTTTTTTCCTAATTAGGGTGTCTAAAGACTTCCTGTAGTGCAGCTGTAAATAATTTGGGAGATATGGTGTCGCCTTGCCGGATGTCTTTTTGTATTGGGAACTTTTCACTGTTTTTATATAATTTAATTACAGAAGTTGCATTATTGTAAATATGTTTTAGTGTTTCAATGTATGGTTTCTCAGTTCTCTGGGTTTCAAGTGCTTTTAGTGTTGCAGATGTTTTAACTGAATCAAAGGCTTAACTGTTTTAACTGAATGTTTTCACTGAATATTTAAATGTTTTAACTGAATCAAGTCTCATACCAGACAACGAAAATTCTCCCACCTAAAGTAATTCAATCCTAGTGTTGGATTACTTAGAATCAAATCTTAGAATCCCAGCGATGTTGCCTAGTATAGTAATAATATTAATAAACTACTAATAGTAATAATAGGAATGTTATACTATTAGAATGAATAAACTTAAAATAATGAACATAACATATTACATATTTTAGTTACTCGGTTTGATTTATGCAAATAATTTGACTTGTATTCAAAGCATTTAATAACTGTATATTCATTAAAAACTGCTATTAACATCAAGTTTTTCGCATATTTTCGAAATATTCTGTATATAAAATAGGAATTAAAATTATATATAAAGTTTGTTTTTGAAAATTTATTTCTATTTAAATTTTTCTAAAAATTAAAGAGATATATAAATACACCTTTTATTTTATAAAATAGTTTCTATTAATATACGTTAGGAAATAGTATGAAATATGAAATATTATTATTTCAGGTTATGTTCATACACATAGGCAACAAAGCTATATAATAACAGCAACATACGAGGGCATTAATTTACATTATCATTATATTAATGAGAAATGATATTCCCTACACTTTTTGTAGTCTCATGCATATTGATTAAAGATACAAATCGAAATTTGAAAAATGAAAAGGGCAGTAGGATGGGGAAAATTAGTGATGGAAAGGGTGTTACGATGTGTGTGTGTGTGTTAGAGAGAGAGAGAGAATGTGTCAGCACTGTCGTGCAGATAATTATGGGAAACAAAAGGCAGTATCACAACTGCGAGTTATTTTTATCAGCTAATCGGATTTCTTCGCTTCCTGGGTCCATTATTTCGAAGGGATGATGAAACATCCACAAATTCTGTCGTTTGTTGTGCTGTCTCCGACCCAAATGACACAATTTATCGCCGCTAAAACCCGACTAAAGAATGGAACTGTGTTCGGAGGGAGATTCAGTTTTCGAGAACGGATTTTAGATAAAAAAAAAAAGAAAAAAAAGAGAACGTGTATAAGGACTAATTAACCCAATTACTCGGAGATGGCGTCACCCACCCTCGTCCTATATCGAGCTCAATTAATGACCCTCCAGCCCTGCCCTGTCTCGCAACAAAACACAGCGACGATCGGAGGAGCGAATCAGGCGAAGTACATTTCCCAGATTTCTCCGAAAGATCCACCCTTGTTTTGATGACAAAAATCCCTAAAGACCTATTGATTGCTTCCACGAGGGGGTGGGGTATAGTGGGGAGAGCGACACAAAAAACTCCCCGCTTGATTCTTCATGCACACTAATACGCGACCTGCCAAAGAAGAGAAAATTAATTCAACATAGATAACGAAATTAAATCTCGCCAACCCATGTTTTCAGTTGAGGGGGAAGGGGGGGGGCATTTTTTCCTTTTCTTTTTCTTTTTTTGCGTGAGGCTTAAAGTAACACCGCGACTGATTTAATTTTTCTTGACTTGCACTCTGATATTAATGAAAGTTTAAGGGAAATACACACAAAAGTAGGTCTGTTAAAAAGACGGACTTTTGATTACTGAAATGAAGTGGGGTGGTTCGCAAGATAATCGGACCCATCGATCCTGTCGGACGAGCAATAAAATGGGAAAGGAACTCGATTTCATCTCATCCTAGTTCGCTGATTGATTTAGAATACGCAATTCAAATATATATAAAAACATGATAAGGAGTTAGGAATGGCATTATGTCTATGAGAAGAAAAGAATAAGATGGGAGAAATGGAAAGAGAGAAAACGAAAGAACAAAAAAAAGTCAACCTCATGAAACCAAATGACAGAAGTTAGGGTTCCTTTTTTTATGTTGCTTCCATCCACGAAAGGTTATTTGCAAATCTATAATACATTATGTACCGTGGATGAGCTAAGGATTTTTTTTCTATTTGTATCAATTTTAAATATTTAAAAAATTTTATTTTTTACAAGTCCAGAAACCTTGCTCTAGAAGACCAAGCATGGAACTTTTTCAAGCCACTTCAGGTCTTCAATAAGCGGGGAAGTGGTCTCACACCGGGCGATGAATGTGGTCTCACACCAGGAATTCAAACCATCGCTTGGAGAGAGGATACGCTTACCACTCGGCCAACCAACTACTTGAAAAGGAGCTTAATTTAGAGTTAATCCATTTCCAGGGAGGTCTTAGTATCGGCTGCATGTGAGTCATCACTTATATTGTGTGAATAAAAAAAAATATAAAACACAGATAAAACAATAAAAAAATTATAAGGCCTCTAACAGTTGAAGGTAAGTTAGATGGTCTTATACGAAAGTAGAAGGATTTCATCCAAGAAACTGATCTCAAAATACACGCGATTAACAAGAATAAGATATACACTGGCTATCTGTTGAACGTGTGTGGAATGTCTTTCTCCTGTTGAACTGATATCCCTTAATTTTAGTAGTCGAAACGGAGAAAACTTTACATTATATTAGCATTTTGAATAATTTTATGTTTGTTTACTCTGCGTTGGTTGTATGATAATTGGCAGTTGAATATCAATATGATAATGCATCCTATTATACTGCAAAGGGGAGGGCGATAACCTGACTAAAGGAAATGGGATTGCAAAGGTTAGACTAGCCAACATGCGATCCCTGATATGAAGAGTTGGTGGACTGAGCTTGGTTAAAGTAAAGAGTTTGGGAAACACTAAATGTCCCAGTAATTTTCACAATGTGGATTATAATAGCCAGTGTCACTCTATTCGGTGTTGCATCTATTTTAACGGGAAATATTAAATCCGGTTGGATTGACAGTTGCAGCTGTTTCATTAGATGTGGATCCATCATATTTCTTAATATGCTTAAAAGGATTTTTGTTTTCCCCTGATAATAGTTGCTAATACATTAGATGCAATTTGTTAATAATGTTAATACTTTTTAATTTCTTCAGAAATTTTTTTTTTTTGCTTCATAATTTCTGATTATTTTTACATTTAACTACTTGGGGATTAAAATTAAAATATCCCTGTTTAAGGCCTTCTGAAGCGCCACCCAGTGATCCAAATGCTACGAATCTTTGCAAGAATACATCGTGTGTCAAATGGAAGCGATATCGTAGAAAAAAAAAAGTAATTCCAAAATTCGCCACCATGGACGTTGTAAACACCAAATGTATAGAATTTATATATTACACAATTCGGCAGGTGCCAGGAGAGTTTAAAAAGATGGACACGGGATTTTTCTCTTCATTCTGATTGTTAACACCGTCCACAGCAATGGCACTAACCTTCCCCCAACGTGCTTTGCTCGTGAACCTGTACTACCTAAGCAATTGCAATGCTGTTGCTACACTCGCGAATTTCGTCGCTTGAACAAATGTCGACGAGTTCCACTATCTTCGTGTGCTCTGCAACGAGTGATCAGTCGTTTAGAAGAAACGGGACTGCTGGGAGACTTGTTGCAAATCAATCAGTTCACAACAAGTGAATGAATTTTTGCTACTGCCGTTGTGGAGCAAACCATTGATAACAGCGTTGGTTCTAGCAATGCACGTGCTGTATCAAGACACATAAATGTGCCTTACGCAACTGTTGGAAAAATTCTATGTAAGATTCTACATTTCTACACATTCAAAATAACTCTGACGCAGGAGTTTGAAAGTCGATGGACATTCGCTTTAACATTCCTTGCTTAAGTGGAGTTGGACATTGCATGGCCGTGGATGATTCTACGGGGAGTTGTGAATACTCACAATTTCCAGGTATGGGCAATGAAAACCCGTATCATCCCACAAATTCCTTTGCATTCACCCAGAGTTACTATCTGGTGCTGGTTTACAGCTTTGTTTATCATTGGATCATTCTCCTTTGAGGACATTCGCCATTTGGGTCCTGTGACCTGCTCAGTTAGTGCTGTGAAGTATCACGATATGATAAATAATTTGGTTGTGCTACAGCAACGCCTGTGCATGGATTCAGTCATTGTCATGCAGGATAGGGCCCCCCTCCACACATCAGCCAATCCATACAAGAGGTTCTTCGAGAACATTTCATGAAAGCCAGAGTGATCAACCGTGCGTTTCTCATTGCATAGTCGACTCGTTCACCTGATCTGATCCCCTGTGACTTCCGGCTGTGGGGATTTCTCAAAGACGGGCTTTGATCGGGATTATCCTAATAACTTGCTAGCGCTGAAAGGTAGCAGGACACAGCATGTGTGCAACATCAGTCTCGATTATCTGCGCCGTTGAACACGCTGTGCAAAGGATGCCGTTTGTGACACACCGGGATGGGCAGCACATGGAACAGTTCAGCCCATGAATGCATATTGGAAGTGAATAAAAACATGTTATTTATGCTTGTGTCGCTTTTCTCCTTCTTATACACACACAGAAAAATTACTACATTCTACATTCGGTACATCATACAGCGTTCCTGGTGGTGAATTTCGGAACTACTTTTTTTTCTCAGATATCGCTTCTGCATGACGCACAATGTATTCCTGCCAAGTTTCGCAATATTTGGATCACTAGGTGGCGCTCCACGAGGCTGTAAACAGGGATACTTTAATTTCTTTTTAACAGTCATGTTTTAAAAGCAAATGTTTGTGGCGCCCCCTAGTGGTTAATTATGAAATCTGTGTATTTCTTTTTAACAATCACGTTTTAAAAGCAAATGTTTTTAGCGCCCCTAGTGGTCAATTATGAAATCTGTATATTTTTAGTCATTATTTGTTTTAAATATTCATTTGCTAAACGTTAATATTTTGGAATATCACAGCAAATTTTCTTTTTATATAAATTAGAGCCTAGAAGAGACTGAAATCAATATTATCCGGCTCAATTTTAATGGAAAATTTTTCTAGTACGCAAATTAAAAAAAAAAAAAAGAGAAGCAAATAGATGTTGGAAACGAGAGGACAAATAGTTTCAAACCAGGCTGTTATTTCCGCTGTTATATTTTTCTTCTTGTAAGATAGTGCAATTTATAATGTCTTCCGTCCAGCTAAGAAAGCAGTGCAGAGATAAAATGAAGTTTTAATTAGAATTTACACTTCACCGATGTAAATAAATTAAATGTGGCCGAAACATAGACACTTCTGCTAAAAGTTAGCGAGTGTGTGCTGATGGCTCGAAACACTCCACATGCAAGAAGTGATAATTACTAACTCACCTTAATTAGGTGAGTTAATCACCATAAATCTGCCTTCAGCACACAATTTGCTTTTCAGCAAAAGTTTTTTTTTCCTTTTTGTTAGCAACAAAGACAGAAAAATGGATCACATCATATTCAAGTGTACTAGATGGGAAAATGAATAGCAGCTCTTAGTTTAAGGGTTATATGTGCAATTTAATATTCTCCACTTTTCGTCTCTTGCTTTCTGTTCTCTTGTTGCCATGGTAACGGAAGTCCAAGATGGAATTCGTATATCATATAGGTGCAACCTCAGTTTACAACGATTTTTACCTCAAGAAAAACTACTTAGGACAAACTAAAAAATATAGTTTTATTAAGTAGGTTTGTGTATATAGCTGTGCCAAAATATTCAGTCCACACGAATAGAGAAGTTGATTCTAGCCAGTTTTTCCTTCATTCCTGAGGATACATGAAATTAAGAAGCATAAAAACACACTGGCCTCAAGGCATGTGTCAAAGTGTAATTAGAATTTTGACACTAACGATGGTGGAACACTTGGAAATATTCTCTCCATTCTGCCTAATACGAATCTCCATGACACCGACTCGTTCGTTAATCTCGACAAGCCTTAACCTATTTCTAGTCTTTTATTAGGAATAAATATTAAATTAATGAAGAGACCACCAGGGGCGCCACAACAAATTTTTTCAGTGTTTCTAATATTACAAAAGTAGAACATTATTGAAAAATTGGCAAAAGTGCATCTTCTTAAAAAGAAATTAGCTACTGGTCATGTTACAGTACTATGGGTTACTGAACTGAGAGAGATTTCGACAGCATCCAAAATGTGGAAACCAAATAAATTCGGATCATTTCGTTCTCCCACCATCTTTTTCATTCCATAGGTTCCAGACCTCTTTCCGAGAGTAATACCTATTAAATATCCTTTTCAATTTTATATGAAACTGCATATTATTGTAAATTTACTTAAGAAATATTTTTAAAAAAAAGAAATTTTTTGAATTTTAAAAACTAAAGAAATTATTTTTCTTTTGACACCTAAAAATATAATTCATTACATTGTAATATATATTGACATATTAAAATCAGAAAAAAAAATATATATTATATATTAATTAGAGGATCGACCGTGAGATGCGGTGATTAATACTCTTGGAGGGTAATGGATGGCAATGCTGTAGCCAATGAAGTACTAACTGAGGCTCGGCTATTGCTGTTACCCTCCTGCCATGATCAGAGCTTTAATAGCTCAATAACACCTTATCCCTACACTGTCCTCTACAGATAACGGGGAAGATTAAAAGCATTCTTGCTTCGCCCCTTTAAGCCAGTCCTTATAAGGACTAAGAATATTAGAACTCCTACAAATCCGGCAGAAATGATAAATATCATCTCCCATCTAAACAATAAAAAAGCTCCAGGACCGGATGGCATAACTAACAGAATAGTAAAACTACTTCCAAGAAAGGCCATAGTTCATCTCGTCAACATTACAAATGCCATCTTTAGATTCCAGCATTTCCCTACTACATGAAAAACAGCCACAATTATACCATTGAAGAAGCCAGGAAAAAACTGCTCACCTTCCCGAAAGCTACAGACACATTAGCCTATTGGCCAGCCTCGGAAAGGTGACAGAGAAAGTGATCCTCTCAAGATTCCAAGCAGAAACAGATAAGTTAGGAATTTTGCCTAATGAACAGTTCGGCTTCCGTAGGGCCCATAGCACAGCTCAACAAGTGTACCGGCTGGTAGAAATCGTCACTAAAGGTTTCAACTGGAAACTCAATACAACTGCCATCTTCATCGACGCAGAGAAGGCGTTTGACAAAGTATGGCATCAAGGTCTTCTCTACAAACTGATAAAATTTAACTTTCCAGTCAAGTTAATAAAAATAATACATTCTTACCTGAAAGACAGATATATGCAGGTCAGAGTAGGTGAAATGGTTTCGACCAGACGCAGGATCTCGGCAGGCGTACCTCAGGGATCTCTTCTGGCACCTCTCCTGTTTTCAATCTATGTAGCAGACATCCCTCTGAACCCAAGAACAACATTCACTGCATTATATGCAGATGATACTGCAGTGATGGCAAGATCACTGAGCCCAAAACTGGCAACTAAAAGACTACAAACTAGCATACACACTTTAGAAAAGTGGATGACAGACTGGAGGATCCAAGTTAACCCCCAGAAAAGTTCAGCTATATTGTTTACTAGAAAGAAAATCCATCCATACCATGGAGGATATTTATTTATTGGGAGTAAAGATTCCATGGCAGACTGAAGTTAAATATCTTGGAGTGATTCTTGATAGTATCAAGAATCATAAATCATAAATATGCCCAGAGGGCGAGAGAGGTACTGACCTTAGCTTAAGGTCAGTACCTTAAATTAATTAATACCTTAAACTAATTTTTTTTTTAATTATAAAAAAAATTAGTTTAAGGTGTTGGTGAGTTATCATGAGTGTTGCACAAATGATAGGAATTTTCCTTCTTAAAACTGGGATCGTCATCTGACAAAATGGCAGACTAGCTACAAGAATAAACGCAGGATACAGGCCTTATATATTTAGTTACTTCGGAAAGTCAAACCAATTTTTTTTTTTTTTTTTTAGGAGGGAGTCATTTCTTCTCTGGATTCATTGATATGAATACGTAGCACTGTGCTACGTATTGATATACTAGAAAAACTGGAAGAATATAAATCTGTATTTCAATTAAGAGAGATCTTACATGCCATAGGTCAATAGAGGTTATCGAAACAGCTACTGATTATATTAAAGGAGTACAAGCGTTAAAAAGAGATGAAAATACTTACCTCTCATCTCTTTAAAAAGATAACTCTACCCATGCTAAGGATTTAACAAAAATAAGCTCCACTCTTCAGATCAAAGTTCAATGGTGATTTCCAAATATTTCACGCTCGGCGGGGTTCCGTAGGACATCTCTCCTGTGATTGCCTCCCTTATCAATCACTCAATAAAGTTATCAATCAGTTCCTTTACTGACAAACCACATATCCATTACCCAATCTATTAAGGCGAATAAACTACAGATAAGAAACTGGAGCGGTGAAGAAGACAGTGGCGACTTCTCTCCCCTGTGGGTTTTTCCCCATCCCTCACGAGAGAAAGTGGCACTCTAGCGGAATAGATAATCCCCCAGTCAGTGTAGTTTTTATCCATATCACGCTCTACTGAGCTTCACCTTCCTCACTCTTATTAACTCTAAGTGCGAAGTAGTGTACGTCTTGTTCGGCGCGCGGGTTTGTGTCCACTGACATGTGACCCAAGAGAAAACAGAAGAAAAAAAAAAAACTTTGCAATGCGTGGCTCGATTTACGCTAGCAAATTCTAACCGGTAGTGAACTGTGTGGACAGCAAAACTTATTCCTTCTTCTGACCAAACAGAATGATTCAAGATGACGAACGGACTCTTTGAATGAATAGCAAACACCATCAGAGAGAGACACACGCACAGAGAGAGAGAGAGAGAGAGAGAGAGAGAGAGAGAGAGAGAGAGAGAGAGAGAGATCCAGGATGTTATGGTATAAGTTTGATAAAATTCCCGACAGAAATATTTACTTAAATACAGAAGTAAAATTCAGTTTTACTATCCTGAGAATTTGATAGTGTTTAACCTAGTAGTTTTAGATTATATTTCAAATATAATTATTGATTACAGCTGTTAATAATTATAGGAGTGCTAACTGTAGCAAGACTCACACTGGCCTTCACTCATCTGAAAGTATCTGGTGATTATTTAGCGATTTTAATAATATAATGTAGTAACGTAACTTATGTTTACGTCAGTGTTTATTACTGATTGATATGAAAATGATTTCTATCCGGAGCCTACTTCCAGTCGGAAAGAGGAGTGTGTCCCTGTTTCGCTGGAACGCATCTTCTGACTTTAGTGCCTCAGTTTCTTTTGATTTTCTTCTATACTATACTTCATTAATAATTTCTTCATGTTTGTTTAATTATATTCTACAAAATTCTAATAGAACTTTGCGTGTATAGTACGAAAAAATTGGCTTGTACGACAAGCCATTTTGTTTTCTACAAGCCATTTAGTACCAACGCATCCACGCATCCAGCTGTTAAGAAAGAAGGGTTTTGCTTTTACAATTGGAGTGATATTATTCCAATTTGCCATTCTTCTAGAAGCTCTTTTCACTTTAAGATGCATAAAAGGGTTAACGTATGTAATTATTTTTCTGCTCAAGCTAATCTGATGGTTAACTTGAAATCTGAAGTTTCAAGGATTCAAGATTTCAAGTTAACCCTCAGAGATTATTTTATATAAAGTAGATTTAAATCATCACAGAACTTTCCACGTACTTTATATCAAAACCATTCAACATAAACTAACTTACTATTTCATGTTTTCCGAGGTATTTGTCAACTTTCAATTTGCAACAATGTATTGTATATGATAAAGTCCTCCAAACGTAGTCAGTATTGATGTTCATTAGTTAAGAGATCTTTCATTCCGTCTTGGTAACAGGAAGAATTTGTAAGGGTGCAATATAATGCGAATTTATCTTGCATTGCATTCGAAAAACTCTAGACTGCATTCTTTACGTAAATACAGGAAGCTCTTAAGGGGGGGGGGAGTAAATTATTTTTCTGTGATTTGGAGTTTAACGGGAAGGTGTGTTCAATGGTTGATTCAGTATTTTAATTAAATTACTGCAATTGTTTTGGAATTATAGCTGAAGCAGTTATGGCTACGAGGCCGGTGGGTTGTTTTTATTAATTATCTGCGTTCTTTTAACTGATCTGCATGTTTTGGCGGGTTGAGTTTCCAACAGGAGAAAACCCTGCCATTCTCATATGAGACTGGATAAGTCACCTTCACTTGAAGAGTCCTCATAAAGGTTCTTGGAATCCAGGTCTTTTCAACTGAAGAGCATCATCGAACCCGACTCAGTTACAGAAATTCGATTAAGGGACAATGGAAGAATTATGGATGTAAATTCTGATGGATGATGACCAGAATTATCTGCAGAAAATCAATCCAGCAACTGCTTGATTAGAATTACGCTCGAAGCTAACATAGCTATAAATGACATGATGGCTGCTATTTGCAAGTATCTTTGTCAGTCGGTTTGCTGGGTGTTTCCGAAGGACACCATGCCAGAGGTGGAATGCTGTATTGGATGGACCTGTAGGAGGACCCCTAAGAGACATCAGTGCAAAAAATAAAGACGAAGCCAGGGGATCCTTTTTTTTTGAACAGTCAGAGTACAAAACAGCTAGTTACGACGAAACGTACGATCAATCATATGTAATGAGAGTATTAAAAATCCATCATATTTTTATTACATTTATTTATTTATTTAGCGTATGGCATAATACGCATGACATCAAAATATATAAATACATGTTTGTGTAGACAATAAAAATGAGACAAGTAATGCACATATACAAATATCAGGTGAAAGATTCACCAAAATTTTGAGTCTAGTTCAGCCATTCAAGAGCTGAAGGATCTGCCTCAAAAAGGTCTCTCAGGTCACCACGGTAGGTTCTTATACTGCAGTCCTCCACAATGTGCCGGATGGTTTGGTTTATGGCCCCACAGTCACAGTGGGATGCAGGTGATCTTCCCCACTTGGTTTATGGCCCCACAATCACATTTAGGTGTAGGTGATCTTCCCCACCTGTGTAAGCTGTCTGCGCAGATACCATGTCCTGTGCGTATCCTATTTAAGCTTTTCCATTGATGACATGAAAACTCAATCCCATTCGGAGTTTTGTGGGAAGGATATACTTGTTTAAGTCTGGTGGCGATTTTTCTTTCCAAGTGTCTAATCAACAAACGAATTAACGTTGCAATTGCTATTTACTAGTTCTTCAGCTAGTATTAGTGGAGGCCGTTGGCATTTAAGGCGATTTATACTTATATGTGTTGGGGATGTTCATGTATTAGTAGCAGGGGATTGCTGTTTATTTTTTTGTACTTTTTAACTAGAGCATCTTGTCTGCGCAGGTTCGGTGGTGCAATAGTGCTCAAAGTTGGAAGCCAGCAGAGGGGAGTGGATTTGACACAAACTGTTATTGTTTAGGACTGTTTAGCCATACTGCTGAAGAATATTCTGCTGCAGAGTAGACTAGGCCCAACGTGGAGCATCGCAGTGTAATAGCACAAGAACCGCATGTAGAACCACATAGTTTTTGTATGATGTTATTATTGATCTGATCTTGAAAGAGAGATTCTCCAGATGTCTTTTGAAAGATAGTGTTCAATCCAAGATAACACCCAGATATTTAGGAAAATCTTGGTACCGCAGCATTGAGTTGTTAAAGCTGACTTGAAGTTTCTTATTTGTTAATTTGGTTTAGGTGAAAAGAGCTAACCTCGGTCTTATTGAAGTCTGGTGTTAGTCATCATTTATGAAAGTATTCCCCAATAGTTCTAAAGTCATTTGTGAGAGCATCTTCAGTTACTTCGATGTTGTTGTGTTGGGTGGGTTAGTCTTGTTTTTATTGCAGCTTTTCTAGCTCTATTTCTTAGTATTATTATGAGTAAACTGTGTAGTGAATCAGAAATCACGACTCCCATTTAACCCCAAAGCAAGTTTTCTACTTTCGGATGTTTACAAAATCAGTTTCGGATGTATTGATGATTTTCATGTAGTTTTTCAAGGTTAACTACCGACAGAAATGGAAGGGAGAAAATTTCTACTTCTGTAGCTGCGGCATACTTCTTGGAGAATCAAAGTTGAGAGAAGAGAGAAATTTAAGGAAATTTCAAATGAATGCCTAAATACCAACAGGAATATTTTTCAGTGAAAATCCTTGGATAAGAGGAGTAAAAACAGATATCCGACTTCCAAGGATACCACAAAATGAACTATTAGCATATAAAATGATTTGTTTTCTTGTTTATATCCACTCAACGTATTTTCTCATTTATTCTTACAATTATTTATTTAGTTTATTTATCCCATACATATTTATACACAATCACATAACAATAACGACATGTTCAACACTGGCAAACCAGATAATCATGCATAAAATTTAATTAGCCCTAAAACTATCTTATATTTTCTTTAAGTTACACGAATTCGTCGCTTCTACAAGTTGATGGGGCTATTCCATATATTTTCTAAACTAATATGAAAAAATGAACTCTACATATTTGTTCTCATTATCTTCTTCACTGTTTTTCTTTTTATGTCCTCTATTCGAGCCTGGTTCCTACTATTTATCTTATGCCCTGAAATAACTTATAAAATTGAACTAAACTTCCTGTCTATCTCCTCAGATAAATTTACCAGATTTCAACTAACCAACACACATAATTCTAAATACGTTCGATTTGTTGAAACTTAGGTCAATACAACATGGAGTCATAATCCGGCCAAACCAGACACTTCAACGATATTATAGTTTCCGTTCTCTTACCAGTAAAGTTTTATAATTAACAATCCAATCCTCTGAGTTATATTAGTTGTCGAAGAATTTACATTGCCTATCAACCAAGAGACTAAAATACTTAAATTCATTTATCTTAAAAATTCCAGTTTACTGTCCACTCTTCCGACCTTTTTTTTGAATCATCCAATAACGAACTTAGGTTACCTGAGCAATTGACTGCAGAGAAGTGAGCATCATCATGCAGCAGGAGAAAGAGAGATAGAGAGAAACAAGAAACTAATTTGATAGAATGTGGCAAAAATCATTTTAACAAACGCAAGTTAAAAACAGATTCTATCTATTGACTTTGGATGCCAGAAAAATTGATGCGCACAAACGCCACTTTTTGAGATATCGAAGAGTGTCTTATTGGGAAAGTTGAATTCCATTCTGAAAAAAAGTATGGTTTTGCAAACTGAAGAGAGAAGCGAGCATCAATGATATTAACACCATCTTAAGCAAACAAAAAGTGAATATCATTGATACTGGAACTGATGCCACATTTAGTTGTAAAATGAAAGTGAATAGTTTAACTTCCTTTTACTTAAATTGTCGTGGTAGTTGTTTAAATCGAAATGAGAGCGAGAATTGTCTGTGAAAATAGTGGTGGGTGGGTGGTAGATGGCTTTGATGTACTTGTGATTTGTTGTAGTTTGCGAATTGAGTGGTGGAGATAGAGTTGTAGAGTAGGTGCCCTCCCTCGATGAGTCTTTGGACTCCCTGAAGGTTTCAGGTTTTTTTCTTCTTTAATTTATAATATATAATTTTATTGATTTCTAAAATATTTACACATATACAATGATCATCTTGAGTGACATTCTAACTTATAATGTTTACAAAATTCAGCACTAAGTGCTGCATATATGATTAATTTTCTACATTGGATTTCAATTAAAAATTTCAATCTTTGCCTCTATATTATGTATTTACAACACATCTTCTTCGAATATTAACAATGAAGATTATACAGAATTTTCTCTATAATGAATGACTAATACAATAATGTTAATAATAATAATAATAATAATTTTTTTTGATAATATAATAATTTTTTATTGATTGATAAAATATTTACAAATACAATAAACATCTTGAGTGACATTGCAACTTATAATTTTACAGAATTCAACACCAAGTGCTGCATTTTCCACATTGGATTTCAATTAAAATTTTTAAAAATACTTTTTTGCATCTATATTATGTAATTAGAACACATGTTCTTCTAATATTTACAATAAAGATTATACAGAATTTTTGAATTTAGAATATACATAATAATAATAATAATAATAATAATAATAATAATAATAATAATTTTTTTTTAATTTTTTTTTTTTTTTATAAACGACTTATTTATTTTTACAATGAAAATGATAAGGTTTACTATCACACAGAGTATCTGCACACACATAATGAAAAACATCATCTTTTCTGTACAGTACGAAAATTCGATATACAAAATGCAGAGTACATTTTATAAATATGAATATACATTTTTTTGAACTAGCTAAATATGGATTGGCACCAATGTGCACACAATTCACGATACAATGCAGTAATGCATACACACACAATTCGATAATAACAATATTTTTTTTTTTTATTATGTCTCAGTATACGTTACATACAATAATAATATTTACAGTATTTGCAATAAGGATTATACAGAATTTTTTTTTACTTTTTTTTTTTTATGTCTCAGATGAATTGCATACATAGTTGCTGTAGTAATTATATATATATAATATTTATAACGCATTACAAGTGTGTATAACAGATACTTGCAAGTTAGTAATTTTCTTCCTAAGCTTAGCAGAGCTTATCTGAGGAAGATAATAGATGACAGAGGGGGTTGGTTTCATGGTTGTGTTCCTATACTGGTCACAAGCCAGGTGTTGATTTTACTGTTTGTTGGTACGTGCTTGAAAGACTTCGACTGCTATTACAGTTTAACTTGTTTTTTCTTTTTTTTTTCTTTTTTTTTGTGCAAATAGGGTTGGATTTAGACATGGTGTGTTTGTTTCTTTGTGTTCTTGTAGTGATAGTTTTTGAGAGGGGGTTGTCATAGGTATGTGTGTGTGTGTGCATGTATGGTGGGGGAGAGAGAAACAGGAATTGCTCTAATTTTCATTCTCGCTATAATATTTATATAGTGCCTGTTTCAGCTTTCTGTATGTTCCTAGGTTTCTGTTGTCGAACGGCAGTTTGTTTATCATGTCAGGTACGTAGAAGTTTCGGGTGGCTTTGCCGTTCTGATTGTTGTACTTATATGTTATGTAGTTTATTGACTGTGGTCTTGTTATTTGATATGTTGTTCTTCTTACTCTATATGTTGGGCTGTAGTAGTGTTTTAACATGACTGTGTAGTGGTGTAAGTGTTTCACCTTAAATATTTTGTGTTTTGTCCGTGCTAATAATAATAATAATAATAATAATAATAATAATAATAGTATTTTTTTTCACACTGAGAAGATTTATCATACACAGTATTTACGTATATATATACATGAGACATATTTTCTGTACATTACAAAGATTCAGTACAATATGCAGATTTTTTTTTTTTTTTTTAAGTTTGAGAAAGAGTGATTATACATACAAATTTCTGCATTTGCTTATAAGGATTACTTGTAGATGAGTGAGGCAAGTTAATCCCACCTACTTCGAAGCTTGAGTTAGCTTTAATGAAGAGAGTGGGATTTAGCCTTCACTATTTGTGTTGTTGCTACTGTTTATGTATGGGATGTAGGCATTGGATGCTGGTGATTTGTGATGTGTATATTAGTGTTAATGGTTTCTCAACTTTGTTGGTATATTTTCCAGAGTTCGTTTTTTAATGTTCTGTAGTTATCTACGTGTTTTAACTTTCTTGGTAGGTTGTTGAGTTGCGTGGGTATCTGATGTGATCTCACAAAAGAACCGTATGAGTTGTTGAAGGGTGTGGGGATGTAGAGAGTTGTTGTAGGTCGTGTTATACGATATGTGTCTCTGTTGTTTCGATAGATGATGTTGAAGTAATTCCTTGTTAATGTCATGTAGTGTTTCAGGTTTTTAATGCTCAGAATTCTGTGTATCGCTATGTGCTTGTCGGATATTGGTTGTTGCGTGTAAGGTGTCCAGATCACTGTTGATACGATTTTCCTGTGTAGTGTTTCTAATTTGGTTAGGTGGCTGTTTGATGTATTTGCATAGACTGTTATTCCGTATCTGAGTAGGGATTCGCAGATACCGTGATATAGGAGTTTTTTTTTTATGTTGGGTGGAATAATGTCTTTAAGTTGGAAGAGTTTAGCAGCGATGATCCGGAGTTTGGTGTGTAGGTATTCTATCTGTTTTGTCCATTTAAGGTGGGAATCTATATAGAGACCGAGGTATTTTGCGTGTGTTACAGGTTTGATTTCGGAACACTGGCAGGTATTTTTGTTGTTAATGCAGCGGTATGTGTGACAATGTATCGATAGTGATGCATTGATTCTTGGGTTGTGTAATTTAAACATCTGTGTTTTGGTGCCGTTGATTAGAATTGCGTTTTGGTACATGTCACAGTCGGTTGTGATTGTGAGTGTTGTGATTTCGTTTAGGTCTTGTTGTGCTTTGCAGAGAGCTGTGTTAATGTCTGTGTGGATTGCTAGTAGTGCCGTATCGTCTGCGTATGGAAATATTTGACTTCTTATGGATATGTTATGAACATCGTTAATGTATATGTTGAATAGAGTGGGTGATAATATGGCACCTTGAGGTACACCGTGTTTTATTTGTATACTCCGACTGTAACATGTACCTATTTTTGTTACTTGTGTTCTGTTTGAGAGGTAGTTCTTGAACCATGTATGCAGTGTTCCTCTTATACCTATCGAGTATAGTTTGGTGAGTAGTATGTCATGTTCAAGTGTGTCAAATGCTTTGGTTAGGTCCAGCAGTATAAGGACGGCGTACTTGCTTTTGTCGAGTACGACAAAAACAAGTACGCCGTCTTCTGAAAGCCATATTGTTTTCTGAAAGTCATATTGGTTTTGTGAGATGATGTTGTACTTCTGTAAATAGTTCTGTAGTCTGGTGTGTGTTATTTTTTCTAGAATTTTTGAGATGACTGGTAATAATAATAATAATAATAATTTTTTTATTTCTCAGATAAATTACATACATTATAGGAACACAATTATGCATAACAAATACTTTCTGGTACATAAAGTTTTTTTAAAATAATAATAATAATAATAACAATAACTGTTTACAACGTATATTATTATAATATTCATAATGATGATTATTACAGATTTTTTCTTTGCAATTTTACACTCTATATATACAATATCAATGGATATAATCACTCTATATTGCATACTTTTGTTACAGTTATTACATACATTAGTTTACATGTGATACGTACATTACATGCATTTGGTTACATATGATGCATCTTGGATGAGAACTAATTTCTCTGCTTTCATCCTCGAAGCTCTATGTAAGCTTATCTAAGGATGACATCATTTGGTTATTATTATTATTATTATTATTTTATTCTTTATTTTTTTATTATAATAATAATAATAATTTTTATATATGTATTTATTTATTGATTGCTAAAATATTTATACATAAAATGAAGTTCTTGAGTGACATTGCAACTTATAATTTTATAGAGTTCAGCACTAAGTGCTGCAATTCTTACATTGGATTTCAATTAAAATTTTTAATAATAATTTATTGCGTTTATATTATATATTTACAACACATGTTCTTCTAATATTAACAATGAAGATTATACAGAATTTTTTGTATAATTTATTTTATTTTTTATTTTATTTTTATTTTTATTTTTTTTTAGAGTTTGAGAAAGAGTGATTATACATACAAATTTCTGCATTTGCTTATAAGGATTACTTGTAGATGATTGAGGTAAGTTAATCCCACTTACTTCGAATAATAATAATAATAATAATAATAATAATAATAATAATAATAATAATAGGGAGTTTTTTTTTAAATTACGGCCGAAATAACCAAACGTTGGAGGCCAATATCTTATGTCTGTTAACTGCATGAGTGATCTTGTGGTCGGTTTGACTGACTGCGTTGCGATTAAAAAGCCTTGGCTTCTGACGGAAAATCCTGCCACCTACGTAAGAGATCATCTAACTCACCTTTAGTCGAAAATTTATTGTGAAACTTCTATATAGAAGGGATGAAATTTAAAAGACCTGCCATATACAATAATAAGTTGTTTGCTAAGTCATGCATATTGAGTTTTTCGCCAAACTCTTCTGTAAATTGTGTCCTCAGTAATGCCTTTAGTAGAGAGAGAGAGAGAGAGAGAGAGAGAGAGAGAGAGAGAGAGAGAGAGAGAGAGAGAGAGAAACTTCCTATGCAAAATGAAAAAAAAATCGACCAAAGAACTTAAGCATTAATAGACATAGAGAGAGAACAGTCATAATTTCGGAAATTGGATGTGTATATATATATGTTAAAGATACCAAGCTATTTTAAACCTGGTTTTACTCCATTTCCCAAGTAAGCAAACAGACAAACAAGTTAAGTTTGCGCCTGCAAGTGTTTCAAGTCTAGGTGATCCTGCACGTAGTGCAAGACCAAGTTAAAAATAGCTTGATATCTTTAACATTTATTATATCCAAGGAAATAAAATTTCTACACACACACACACACACACATATATATATATATATATATATATCAGTTCAGTTTGCAAACAAAAAACTTTTTATATGTTTCTCTCACCTAGAGACTTTTATTAATAAGGTCAGGCACCTTTTCTCTACTTGTATATGAGATATATATGATTTCTGCATTACTTCAACCTTGAATTAAAATCTCAATGTTTAGAAAACATACTCATATTGATAGATAACCTTCATGATTCCTCCCATCACTACCCCCCCCACCACAAAAATTTGGTATTTGGTATATTATTTTCACCTTAGTTCACCGAGCCAAATATTTACTTACATAAGCAGAAGAATTTGAAAATGAACTCCAAAACGTTTATTAATAATGGTTTCTCTCCTAATAAAATTGAAAAATTTCTTTCCCCCAGTCACTCAACTACTTCTAAAGATCCCTCTTCCCCCAGAGCCTTCATCTCTTTGCCTTACATCAGCTCTCTTTCACCAAAACTGGCAAAAATTCTCAAGAAGTTTAACTTCAGAACTTACTTCACCACGCTCCCAAAACATCGTTCAATACTTAGTAAACCTAAACATCTTCCAACTCAGTATCCTGGAGTGTACAAGATTTTATGTGATTGTGGAAAGCCATATTATGGCCAGACTGCTAAATCCATCCTTCTACGCTTGGAAGAACACCGTAGAGATATCTCCTACAAGATATCTCTACGGTGTTCTCAGACGAAGGCCGCCAACACATTGTGAACTGGACTCAAACTTCTAACATCATGTGTGCTATGATGAGTTCGAGAGAAAGATTGACGAATCTAGAGAAATTTCTCTAGATTCTTCCCATATCAACAACAGCCTAAGTTTCAATCTCTCTGACGCACACATTGCCTCTGTTTAGTATATATATATATATAAATGTTAATATATATATATATAAAAAACCAGGTTTAAAATAGCTTGGTATCTTTAACATTTATTATACCCAAGGTAAAATACTTTCAACACATATATATATATATATATATATATGTTGAAAAAAATAATATATATATATTATTTTTTTTCAATAATATATATATATATATATATATATATATATATATATATATATATATATATATATATATATATATATATATATATATATATATATATATATATATATATATATAAAGAGAGAGAGAGAGAGAGATGGCCACAACAGGCTTTTTGAGGCTAATATAAAGAAAGGTGAGGTAAAATCTACATGATAATAATATGTAAAAATATTTCACAATCTATAATAATAATAATGCTAATAGTGTGCATGGAATAGGCACTATCTCTATACATATCGGTATCAGCATTTTTCATGTTGTAAAATAGTGTTAATTGTGATAAAGTGATATCTAATACACTACATTGTGTGAACACATAAATGTATCGAATAAATAATTCTGTTGGCTCCGAAGAATGAAAATTACTTCATTTCCGCAGTCGACAACAGCTCCCCCTTACAGCGTTATGAACTACTAATCCTCGGATAGCTATTTCATTTTTGCTATGTAACAGCTTGGTTTTCGAAATATGGAAATACGAGCATTTGATCACAGAACTTGAAAACAGTAGAGACTGGAATGCTTGAAGTAAGGCTAATGCAATAAGAAGACTTATAAAAAGTTTCAAGAATAAAATTAGACTTTTATAAAGCACAATTCCTTGATTATTGGTAAACGCTGCGATGTGGTCAAACCAATTCATATTTGCAAGGAATAAACTCACTTCTCTTTTTTGTGAATAAAATAAAACAGAAAAACTGTATTTTCCTGATCTGGAGCCATTAACGATTCAAACTTTACGATTTATTTCCTCAAAGGGTTGCCATGGAAATCTACCTTAGAAACAAATGACACTTCTCCATTCTCTAAAAGCCGAAATTCTTCCACTATTCATTAATGGTCTCCACCGACCGACCGACTTCTTTTCAGTTTATTACTGTGTAGATCTCCTAGAATGTTTGCATGAATCCAATTCGTTCTCCAGATGTAAAGAATGGTTTTTCATAATCGGACGGACTTCTCTGATAGCCCTTTTCTAGTTCCACGTTATTTTGTTACGCAAATGACAAGACCGTTTTCCCCCTGCAGAACTGCTTTCCCTGCACTACTCTCTTAATATGCAGAAAAGCCACATTACGGTTCTTTGTTGTATTGCCTGTTTACATATTTGCTGCTGGTACGCCTTTGGATTTCAGGTTAGCAATTCCCATTGGGTGGGACCCCATAAATCTGGGCGTAGCTGGCCAAAGCTGTCAGCAGCAGAAGCTGTTCGTGCGGGCTTAGCATCCCTACTACGGAAAGCCAGAGGTTTAATTAAATGGTGCTCCATGAAAAGAGAGAGAGAGAGAGAGAGAGAGAGAGAGAGAGAAAGAATGAGAGAGAGAGAGAGAGAGAGAGAGAGAGAGAGAGAGAGAGAGAGAGAGAGAGAGAGAGAGAGAGAGAGAGAGAGAGAGAAACTTCCTACTTCAGTCGACCGGTAAATTAGGGTGCACAGCCGGAACAGGCATGATGATGAATTGGTCAGCAAATATCCCCAGCGTTCCGGAGAATAAAGTAGTGTACTGCTTTAGTTGCGGACAAGGAACAGATTGCCCTAGTGACAAGGTTAGAGCTGTCATCCACTTTATTGAAGACCATTACAGTCGCTTTTCACCGGCAAAATAAAATCGTCCCGTATTTTGATCCGCGGTGCATTCGGAGACATCTCGTTTCGCTTTGGAATCCCCGCAATCTATTAGTGTAATGAGTTTCTCTTCGAGTGACAACGGGAGGATGAAGAAGGAGAAAGAGAAGATGCGGAGCACATTTTTGCCCAAACGATTAATGTGATTGTCTATTAGAAATTAAAACATTCACGATTGCTGAGTACCTTAAGTAGATTTGAATTATTTTTGTTTATGCACCCGAGTGTATAATTAAATTTATATTGGTAATGGATATTAGCTTTCATACTGCCTCAGTTTGACGTCATAGACTTTGTGTTCTTCGCCAGTCCTGAAGTATTAGGAAGGAACTGAAAAGCATTTGAAGTCACATATTTGAAGATAGGACGGGGAATAGTTTTTGTGCCTGAAATTTCGTTTTTCTCATATCCAGTTTACATTTTCTTAACAAAATTTGCTTTACTCTTAAAATATTTAATTTTACGTTTCGAATTAATAATATATTTGTCTAGCAACTAAGTAAAACAATTTTCTTATCTTTCAACAAATTTATTGGCCCTTGGACCTTCAACTGGAAAGCATCAAAGGCTCTTTTAATATATTAAGCGGGTATTAAATCCAGCATTATTTCAAAGCCGAATATAGAAACGTTTCGTATGAAATTTGACCAGAGAGCTTACGGGAATACACTCGCCAATATTTACGAGTTGCCCTAGCCGGACCTTATAGGACAGATGATCTACCCAAGCGTCCATATATTCCCCTCCTATTGGACCTTATCAAATTGGACCAATAGGAGGGGAATATATGGACGCTTGGGCAGATCATCTGTTTGATTTTCGTCATAGACTAGGCAGAAACCTTAAGAGAGCAAAAACTCTCAGTATTAAGGAACTTAAAACATCGGACGCTTGAGCAGCAATCATCTCTCCAATGGTAATATCTAGCTAGGGTAACTCGTAAATATCAGCGAGTGCATGCCCGTAAGCTCTCTGGTCAAATTTCATACGAAACGTTTCTATATTCGGCTTTGAAATAATGCTGGATTTAATATCCACTTAATTTTTATAATCGCTGAAGTCAAGGCTTTTTGGTTCTTAATTTTAATAAAAGAATCTTTTAATATTTTGTATCCCATCTTGCAGACTTCTTCCCCCTGCACAAGCATCACAAATGCACGCTATAACAATACTAGAACATCACAGTAGCCAGAATTAGACTGATCCAATAAATCCAACTGCTCTGTTATTTTCTGACAAAGATGGAAATGTCAAAACGTGTTCCCTATAAATAATACTTCTCCATTGACATGTAAGCTACTTAATTAAATTATTCCCATTAATTTAGAGTCGCATCTGTTGTGTGTAAGACTTGTCACTCAGTACATTTCCATCACTTTGGAAAACATAGCTTTCTATATGTACGTGGGCTGTTCAATAAGTAATAAGACTAATTTTACTGTGGCGAAACCACTCATCACAATATTAATTTCTGTGGAATAAAGAAATGTTGCTGTCTGTATTAACAAAAGAGGTTGATAGATGGCGTATACGGGCTGATGTGCCAGAGTTTCACGTGACTAAACGCAAGCTTGTTTCAGAGCTCCTTCGAGGCGCGACCAGTCTTCGAAATGGAAGCGTCCTTGGAACAGCGTTATGCGATTAAATTTTGTGCGCGTTTGCAAAAATCGGCATCGGACACTTTTAACATGATACGCGAAGCTTTCCACGATGAAGTAATGTCGAGGGCAAGTGTTTTTCGCTAGCATAAAACTTTTAAGGAAGGAAGGCAAAATGTGGACGATCTTGAACGTGAGGGAAGACCTTCAACGTTCATCACAGAGACAATGATCAACACAGCAGCGATTATCATCAAGCACGTCAAAAGGAAGCGTCCATTGCTGAAGAATGGCTTCTTATTGCACCACGGTAATGCAAGGCCACATATTGCTGGTTGTGTAGTGGACGTTTTGCAGAAGAACAACACAGATATCCTACCACACCCTCCATACAGTCCTGATCTCGCACCGTGCGATTTTTGGCTGTTTCCTCAGCTCAAGAAACCACTAAGAGGCCGCCATTTCGAAAGCAACAAAGCATGTGTAAAAGCTGCGGAGGCGGTTTTGAAAGAACTCTTAAAAAAGGACTTTCACATGTGTTTAAGAAGTGGATGCAACGTTGGGACAAATGCATCGCGTCTCACGGTAGTTACTTCGAAAAAGACCATGTAAATGATGACGATTAAAGGTAATCTGTTTTCTGTATAAATATAGTCTTATTACTTATTGAACAGCCTACGTATTATTATTTCAAAATTCCTGATAATAACGTCCCAGTATTTAAACTATTTGTCTGGAACTTCAATCAACTGATAATATGTTACTTCTTAGTTTGCTGCAGCAGGTTACTCGTTTGGTTAACAATAGGAACAGATTGATATCGGGCAATTATTATTGCTGTGAGATCCTCCATGAAAGGATTGTTAGTAACAATAATTGAAAATATAGCTGCAAAGGAAACCACTCAGATATGTAATAAGACTCAGCCAATTGAATAACTATTAAATTAAAACAATAAAACACTAGACGTTATGCAAGACTTTATCCTCATACAGCTAATTGTATCAAGGAAACACATATCATCAACATATCAATACAATACTGCTGCGATCAACAGTTGAATACGTGTTATTTAAGAATGAGAGAGATTTCAGCTGTGATTATCTTCTTAGGAGTGGAAACAATTTCAGAAATGGTCTTTCAGATCTAAATTTTGATTTATATTATTTAGTGTAATATCACTTGTAATTGCACATTAGTTACGATCTTGCCTTTATTGATGCTAATCTTTGTTCCTTTAGGGTCCTGTGGAATGTGTTCTAATTTCATCGTCGAAATGAGAGAATGAGAAAAATCTTTATAAGGACCTGACAACTGAAATGTCAGTCCTTACTCAAATCAAGCAAACCAAACCAGCCGAAGAACGCAGACAATTAAGAAGCAGCCACCCCTAATACAGACATTTTGTATAGTTTTACAGACAGTTCTGATTATTAAATTTTCTTGAAACATTTCAATCTTTCACTGATGTCTTTAGTTGACGTAGTACATCGTGTCGAGAAATTTGAGAGAGAGGGGGGATAAGATTTTTGAATCCAGGTTTTGTTTTTAAATATCCGATTCAGATTTTACACTATTTCAGAGTAGTGGTCCGGGATTTATTTCTATTATTGTTATGTAGTAGTGGAGTGGAGGATATGACTTCTTCATCTCTGGCTTAAGGATACCATGTTTTCTTGAAGGATTATAATCCGATATGGATGTACAGGGTGTTCGGGATAAATTTGACAGTTTCGTAAGGAAAAAGAAAATCTTCTTTGTATCTATTAAATTTAATGAATTGACAAAAAAACATTACAGGCAGAGTTAATTACAATACTATCAACAAGATTTACTCAAAATAACCACCATTAGCATCGATCACAGCTTCAATTCTGCTTCGCAACCTCGAACAAGCTGATGCTACAGTCTCCCTGGGAAGGGCCGCAAAAACTGTTTTAATTTTATCCATTAACTGGGCTTTTGTATTACTGGAAGTGCGATTGGTGTCTTTTTCAACTGCGCCCCATACAAAATAATCCATGGGGTTAAGGTCTGGGGAGTTTGGAGGCCAAACATTTGGACTGGTGAAGTCGTAGAAATTTTCAGACAACCATTTTTGACTTTTCCCAGAGGTGTGGCAAGGGGCCGAATCCTGCTGCCATACATACGGCCTACCATTGGCTACCCTTGTTATCCAGGGCTTGACTACAGTTAGCAACTCCACGAACAAAGCCCGAATTCCAATGCCAGGGTTCTTCAACACCTGTTCCTGCAGATTTGCGAGGAATTCTGCTGTACGAACGCAATCAGATCGTCTGCTAGGGATCTTTCTTCTTGCTACATCCTCGTAGTCACCATTGCAAGTCTCTAGTTCATGCCTGATTGTTTTTACTGTATTCAGGGAGCATTGGGCAGCAGTCGTAATATCCTTATTTTGATGGCGGGCACGAATCATCATGATACAAGTTATTCTCTTCCATGATTCAGGTGGGTTCCAGCTATCCATCCTTTCTGACATCTTGTATATGAATGAAGAAGGGTCCAAACTTTTAAATGAAGAGAAGTGTGTGTTAATACATGTAACTTACGGAAAAATATAATTAATTATAAATATGTCAAATTTATCCCGAACACCCTATATATCCTATTATGAGTAGGATGAGATCCGTAAACCATTGCAGTCATCAGAAAACAACAAAAGAATTCAAGTATGGCACATGAACTCGATATCAGTCTAGAAAATGTAACTATTGCTTATCTAAGTCTAATAACGTGTACATAAACACACATAAAAGGTAGAGCACCCACCTTAATAAGATGTAGGACCTCCTTTCGCAGCAATCCAACGGGACATACTTTCCACAAGACGATAGCTTTCAATGTAATGAGGGCCTGGACTGTTTGTGGAGCGAACGTCCCTTGACCTCACTGGACCCTCCAATTTATCCCATTGATGTTTAATACGGTTGAGATCAAGGCTCTGTGGAGATCAGTCAAGTGTGATGGCGTTCATGTCCACAAACCACACAGTTACAGCAGGAAGCATTGCATTGTCCAGAATGATCAGATACTTCAGGGAATTCAATGTTCGTGGCACCACACACAGAAGTCCGTGGTCAAACCAGGAAAAACGGGACAATACCATCACACCGCCACCTCCGAATATCATAGTCGGGGTTAAGCACTCTGGTAAGAGACGTTCATCGGGCATCCGCCACAGCCGTCCATCTGCTCGGTAGATGCTGTACCATGATTTGTCACTCCATAACAGCTTTCAAATATTCCGCATCCCACTGTACACGCTTTTTGCATCACCTGAAGAGGCCGCTACTTGTTGGTTCGGGTAATGTGAGGCTTGCATTTTGCTATAATACCATAGAAACCCATCTTGTGTCTCATTTCTGAATGTTTTTGTGCAGATTTGTGTTATTCGATGCCCGGAACTCCGCATTCAATGTGTTGGTCGACGAATGGCTATTTTTACATATTGTCCTTCGTAACACCCTACAGTCATATTCGGTGAGTGTAGTGAGTCGTCCACTGTAGGTAGTACTTGCTGTTGACTCCCTGCACTTCCACCTCAGTATGGCATCACTGACACTTGAACTAGAATGGTCCAATTTGTCAACAGTTTACTGAACAAACAGGTCTGTAACATGGCATCCCATCCCATCACAGTGCGTCTTTCAAACTCCATCAGATCCCTTCTCGCAGCCATTTCATTCATATTCCTCCAATATACTGGCTACAAACACGTGAGTTATTACATGGCACGATGTACCTTGTCCATAGGGATGTCCGTTGACTTCTTTCCAAGTTTGCAACTCCTCACCACGCAACAACGTGAGGAGTTGCAAACAAATTAAAGTGTCCACGACTTACTATGTGAACCACAAGATTGTGTTAATAGTAAACATGCTGGGATGGTGAAATCTACAGGTCTTTTTCGTTATAATATTTTAACTAATTTTACTCTTTGATTATAATGAAATAATACAATGTGCAAACCTGAGTACGCAGTGTTCCTGTGCTTTACTAATAAAATAATTAGCTGGAAACACATGGCGCAAGAGTAATTCTTCAACGCTTCTGCTTTATTAATTGGATGATTCATCGGAAGAGGCAGGGTAGACTACATCAACAACAACAAATTTTTCAAACTGAGGAATTGCAACAAGGCGTTCTGAGGATGGCTCACCAGGTGCATAACTTTCCTCAAACAACCGAACTGCTGGAGTAACAGAGGCAAATATGCCTGTCAAGTTTTCCCTGATAACGTATTGGATACTCTGGGTCCTCCACATCTCTTGTAGGTTCGATTCTAATGTCCAACTAGTGGAATATGTTCGGTCAAGTACGAATAGGTTAGGGCATTTTAGGGTCAGGAACTAGTGAAATTGTCTACCCTACTGTGGTCCTGATGCCTCCAAAATAATCGGCTCAGCTATCGGTGATAATTGAGGGTGGAGACCAGCTTTACTCAAGTGAATTAACACTAAAGGACTCCTCTTACTCTCTTCTTAAAATTAAAATGTATTCGATGATGTATTTATTTATCACTTGTTAATGAGAAAATTTTTAAGAGAGAGAGAGAGAGAGAGAGAGAGAGAATGGCAGACAATAGCCGCCATATCTTGGTTAATATTTTTATGATGAGGAGTTAAAATTCGGGGATGGAATAAAAATATCTTAGTTGCTCATGCCAGAAATCGACAGAAGGTCCTGGAAAAACGTTTCATATTTCGGCTAGCATTAAACTTACAAGCTCTTTCTTCGGGCGGTTTACAGCTGTGGATGCAAGTCATTATTTCCCAAAGGCACCTTACGCCATTTCCGTACAAAGGCACCTTCTAAATTGAATTAATAGTTGTTATATTAATTAATTTTATTTGATTTTTAAGTCGTTTCAATTCAAGCTATTAATTTATTTTTATTTTTTACTTCTTTCATTAAATTTATTTCTTTAATTAATATCTTTTCCCAATTTTTTTTCAAAAGCAAGTACGAACAGAAACAAAACTCTTTCAGATAATTTATTAAGTGCATTAAAACAGTGAAAAAAATGACAGAAAACAGGATAAAAATGTATTTTTTCCCCACGATTAACCATGGAAATCAATATTTTGTATTCTTATGAAAGTTCTCGCATATATTTATAGATGTAATAATAATTGCAGTAATGAATAATTGATTGACAATGGAGATGCTCTTGAAAAATCTAGTTGGTGACAAAATTCTAAAATTTTATAATATTAAATTATAATATGGTATTAATTTCTAAACTTTCCATTGCTAATTAAAAAAAAGAAATAAATATTTAACAAAAAACTAAAAAATGCTTTAATTTTTTCCAGTTTCTTTAATAATTTAAATACACCACAATTTTTCCTAATTAATATTAGTATATCTTGACCGAGTTAAGCGACCGTGAGAAGTTAATGGATGGCAATGCTGTAGCCAATGAAGTTCTAACTGAGGCTCGGCTATTGCTGTTACCCTCCTGCCATGATCAGAGCTTTAACAGCTCAATAACACCTTATTCCTACACTGTCCTCTACAGATAACGGGGAAGATGAAAAGCATTCTTGCTTCGCCCCTTTAAGCCAGTCCTTATAAGGATATAAGGACCGTGAGAAGTGGACACATTTAGATGAGGTTAACCCAGTCCTTTTTAGGATTTCCAGGGTAGCGGATAGCAATGCTGTAGCCAGTGAAGCTTTAACTGAGGCTCGGCTATTGCCGTTACCCAGCCATGAATAGAGCTTTTTAGCTCAATAACACTCCATCCGCACAGATTTACTTCATTCAGATGACGGGATAAAGAGTCAAGGACTCAGTCCATCGCCCAGTTCTTATTAGAACTATTAGAACCGTGAGAAGTGGGGTTTTTGAAAAAAGTCCTTTTTAGGACTTCCAGGGTAACAAATGGCAATGCTGTAGCCAATGAAGTTTTAACTGAGGCTCGGCTATTGCCGTTACCCAGCCATGACTAGAGCTTTTTAGCTCAATAACACTCCATCCACACAGATTTTCTTCATTCAGATGATGGGATAAAGAGTCAAGGACTCAGTCCATCGCCCAGTTCTTATAAGAACCGTGAGAAGTGAGTAGTTCATTCATATGAACAGAGAAAAGTCCTTTTTAGGACTTCCAGGGTAACAAATGGAATTGCTGTAGCCAATGAAGTTTTAACTGAGGCTCGGCTATTGCCGTTACCCAGCCATGACTAGAGCTTTTTAGCTCAATAACATCCCATCCACACAGATTTTCTTCATTCAGATGACGGGATAAAGAGTCAAGGACTCAGTCCATCGCCCAGTTCTTATAAGAACCGTGAGAAGTTTTGAAAAAAAAAATTCAAGAATAAAAAGGCTCCTGGACCCGATGGTATCTCCAACAAAGTTATAAAACTTCTACCAGTAAAGCTGTTGTTCATCTAACAAATATAATTAACTCCATCTTTTACTACAAATATTTCCCTTCCTACTGGAAACTGGCGTACATAATACCAATTCATAAACCTGGAAAAGATCCCACTTTGCCTCAAAATTACAGACCAATCAGTCTCATCTCTAATCTCGGCAAAATTGCCGAGAAGGTAATTCTTACCAGGCTTCAAGATTCAGTACTCCGATTAAATGTCCTGTCTGAGGAGCAGTTTGGCTTCCGACAGTTCCATAGCACCACGCAACAAATACACAGATTGGTAGAACACATCATCACAGGTTTTAACTGGCGTCAATGCACTGGGGCTGTTTTTCTTGACTTAGCCAGTGCATTTGACAAGGTTTGGCATTATGGTTTGCTATACAAACTAATATCATCTGGTGCATTAATCGGAATCATTCAACTTTTAAAGGCATACCTCTACGATAGGCGCATGCAAGTAAGGCTGTGTGGAGTAGTCTCGACACAAAAACACATCTTGGCTGGAGTTCCACAAGGGTTCTTACTAGCACCAATCCTATTCTCCTTATACTTGTATGATATACCACACAACCCATTATCTTCAATTAAAGCTCTTTACGCTGATGACACAGCGATATTGGCCAGATCATTAAAGCCTCACCTAGCCATCAAGAAACTGAAAGAAAACCTGCTGCAAATTGAACAATATTTAGCCAAATGGCGACTCCTAGTGAATCCTCTGAAGAGCATAGCCGTCCTATTTTCAAGAAGATCACTGATTCCTAAAGAAAATATTCTCCTATTTAACACAAAAATTAAGTGGAAAACAGAGATCAAATATCTTGGTGTAATATTAGACAGAAAACTGACCTTTAGTTCACATATCAGCAATCTTTGTGCCAACACATCAAAAGCCATAGCCCAGCTTTACCCGCTAATAAACAGAAACAGTAAGCTGAGCACCAGAATCAAACTTCTTCTATACAAACTGATGGTTCGTCCAATACTCATCTACGCCTCACCGGCCTGGAGTCATACTTCAAACTCGAATATTATCAAATTACAACGCATCCAGAATAAATGTCTCAGAATGGTCCTGGCGCCCCATGGTTCATCCGAACTGTCCAACTGCACCGGGACACGGAGGTCCCCTATATTTATACTTTCATGCAGACTATAGCAACCAAATTCTTCTCAAAAGCAACTGTGCACCATAACAGACTGATCCAACTGGCTGCTGATTATGATGCAATGGACTATTGTAAGTACAAAAGACCTAAAGCCATCCTCAACCGCAACACTGAGGATTAATTTCTTAGCCCACTCAGGGCGAGTGGGCTAAGAAATTAATCTTAGCCCACTCGCTAATTAATCAATTAGCTCATAAACTTTCTCAACTCACAGCTTCTCTCAAGATAGCCGGGAATATGAAAAGTTTTTGCTTCACCCTTAAGTCAGTAATGTTAATAGTAATTGTTAATAATAGTACCGTGAGAAGTGGTGAGGTGAAGGATTAATACCCTTGGAAGGTAATGGATGGCAATGCTGTAGCCAATGAAGTTCTAACTGAGGCTCAGCTATTGCTGTTACCCTCCTGCCATGATCAGAGCTTTGATAGCTCAATAACACCTTATCCCTACACTATCCTCTACAGATAACGGGGAAGATGAAAAGCATTCTTGCTTCGCCCCTTTAAGCCAGTCCTTATAAGGACCGTGAGATGCGGAGATTAATACTCTTGAAGGGTAATGGATGGTAATGCTGTAGCCAATGAAGTTCTAACTGAGGCTCGGCTATTGCTGTTACCCTCCTGCCATGATCAGAGCTTTAATAGCTCAATAATTAATATTATTACTTTAATTAAACATATCAAATCCATTGATTATTTTGATAGGGTATGATTTCCGATGAGGTATACTCTTCACAACCTAAAGTCATTTTTAGGACTTCCAGGGTAATAAATGGCAATGCTGTAGCCAATGAAGTTTTAATTGAGGCTCAGCTATTGCCGTTACCCAGCCATGACTAGAGCGTTTAGCTCAATAGCACCCCATCCACATAGATTTTCTTCATTCAGATGACGGGATAAAGAGCCAAGGACTCAGTCCATCTATATCAGCCATATCAAATGAATTGATATGGCTGATAGATCTGAAAGCTACAGACCTATCAGCCTACTGTCCAGCCTAAGTAAGGTTGCAGAAAAAGTCCTCTTTACAAGGCTCCATCAGCAACAGATAAATGGTATTATCCCTAATGAGCAGTTCGGATTCAGAAAAAAACCATGGCACCACACATCAGATACACCGACTGGTTGAATTTATCATCACAGGTTTCAACTGGAACCTCCACACTGTTGCGGTCTTTATAAACGCTGGGAAGGCTTTTGACAAGGTGTGGCACCAGGGTCTTCTCTACAAACTCATCAAATTTAACATACCAACTAATCTAATAAAAAACCATAAAAGACAGATTCATGCAAGTAAAAATAAATGAAACCATATCTACCAGACGCAAGATCCTTGCAGGTGTGCAGCAGGGTTCTCTTCTGGCTCCCCTGTTGTTTTCTATCTACATAGCTGATATTCCTCAAAATCCAAGTTCAACAATCACAGAATTATATGCAGATGATACTGCTTTATTAGCACGATCTCTTAGTTCCAAACTAGCTATCAAAAGACTCCAAAACAGTATTCACACATTGGAGAAATGGCTGATGGACTGGAGAATCCAAACAAACCCATGAAGAATTCAGCCATCCTGTTCATCAAAAAGAGGTTTCAGATCAAGGAAGGCATACACCTGCTAGATGTCAAGATCCCATAGTAGAATGAAGTCAGATACCTCGGTGTCATACTGGACAAAAAACTCCAATTCACCAATCATATAAAACATATAAGCTAAAAGACATCCAAAGTAATCGCGCAACTCTACCCCATGATCAAAAGAAGAAGCAAACTGGATACTCGGAACAAACTACTCATATACAGGATGGTAATACGCCCAGTCATCATTTACGCATCTCCTACATGGAGCCACACCTCGAACACAAATATTCAAAAACTGCAGAGGATACAGAACAAATGCCTGAGAATGATTCTGGATGCCCCATGGTTTATCAGAAACTTCCAGATTCACTGAGAAGTCAACACTCCTTACATCACATCCCCCCCTCGATGATCTAGCAGCAAAGTTCTTCACCAAGACAAACAATCATCGAAACCCGCTGATCACACAAGCTTCAGACTACAAAGAAACAGAATTCTACAAATACAAAAGACCCAAGTCAATTCTATGCTCAGCTGAACACAACTAATCTCACTGCCCTTCTTGGGCGAGCTTAACGCTCAATAACTCTTCACTCAAAGAACTCCCCCTCAGACAAAGGGAACCATCAAGTCAGCAACGTTCTTCTACGCATTGATTACACAGTCCAACACAATTTTTGCTGACTTTTATATGAAACTTGTTTTTTACTAATTTGGGTGCGCTGATTTCAAATATCAAACCCATTTTTCTCTATCACGTCAGGTTTTTCCTCTATGGCATTTTCGTTTTGCTAATTTGTAAGTTTTTGATAGTTTTATGGAGGGAGTACTATTTAGAAGATCAAAAAAATCGATTTTTTAATATTATTTTTTGAAAGTATGTACTTTTAAAAATCTGTTCCTAACTTTTTATCAAGAAATTCGAAAAATTCCCGAAGATATAGCCTATTATTCAAAGCCGGTGCGCAGATCAGAATCGGAGCGCTCACCGCTCTCGCTTGTTAGTAAACGAATAAATGCGTAAGAACCAGCAACGGCACGTACTGGCGCTTTGAATGCGAGAGAGGCCGATAATTAGCTACATAACTACTTAACAATATTCATTAAAAATTACAAGAATATTTATAAAAAAAACAATTTTACTTACACATGAGTTTCAGGGAATACATTTTTGTTTGTAGCAATTTCTGCTGTGTGTTCTGTTTTGTCAATCCCTTTGAATACTCCAACAGTAGTCGGCCATCATGTGAGAATCTCTTCTTCCTTGGTACCGATCTTCCATAGTTTTTAAGTCTTGATGAAATCTTTCGCCTTGTTCATCGCTTACAGCACCTAAATTCTCGGGAAATCTATCAAGATGACTGTATAGGAAATGAAGCTTTATGCTCATGTTGCAACCTAGGCGCTGGAAATTTTCACGAATTGTTTCCACTAGATCTTTGTAATTGCACGCTTTTTTGTTTCCAAGAAAATTATTCGCAAATGAAGTCCAGGCCTCTTTCTCAATTTCGTTCATAGAGGTGATGAAATTTGGGTCTCTCATTAAAGTTCTAATTTGCGGTCCATCAAATACACCCGCTTTAATTTTTTCATAACTAAGTCGTGGAAATTTTTCACATATGTATTGGAAACAGTCACCTTGTAAATCTAAAGCTTTAACATACTGCTTCATAAGACCTAGTTTGATCTGTGGAGGTGGAAAAATGATTTTTTCTCTGTCGATAAAAGGTTGATTTATAACATTCTATTCTCAAACATTTATGGATATTCTAAGAGGCCAATGTTTCTGACTCCAGTGTTGATTTGTAGCTCGACAAACCCAGAAGCATAGAAAACACGGAAACGTTGTATATCCTCTTTGAAAGCCAAGTAAAAAGTTCGCCATTTTAAGATCCACACAGATGATCCAGTTATGGTCTGTATATTTTAATAATTTCAGAACCTTTTTAATGTCCTCATATGTTTCCTTTCAGTGGACTGGATAGCCAATAGGAATTGAGCCATATACATTTCCATTGTGTAGTAAGACACACATGAGACTTCTGCTTGAACTGTCGATAAATAAACGCCACTCATTTGGATGATATTGTACAACACTCATTTCAGTAAATAAACCTGACACATTGTTACAGTAAACAAACCCACACTCGTGTTTAAAGTATTGTACAAGATTACTTTCCCTGCTACGATAAAAAGTTATCTTCGTATCTTGCTCCAGTAAGTTTTTTTCATTTAATCTTGAAGCTAACAATTCCGATGATTCCTTTGATAGGCCCAAATCTCATACTAAGTCATTCAATTCCGCTTGAGTAAAACGTTGCGGTCCAGAACTAGAAATTAAATTTTCATTGAACTAAATCAACATCCGGGTCTTGCTCCTCAAGAACATCTGGCATATCCCGATCATGCTCGTTCTCAAGTAAAGGAAGAAATTGGCACGGTTATTTCATTGGAATGAGCAACTGGCCGAATTGCTGAGTCGAGATTTGGATACACAATTTTTTTCTTATTCTTCTTATTATAACCAGAAGTCTGAACTAAACAAAATAGCAATCGTCTACGTGATTTTTCGGTTCACGCCAAATCATTGGAATGCCAAAAGCTAATTTTTAGCGTTTTCCCATGCTCCACTGTCGTAAATTTTCTACACGACTTACACACTTTATTTGGAGCCCATGAATTGTCCTGATCTGCAATTTTTACGTCAAAGTATGCAAAGTACACTTTCTTAACGAAATCAGTGATGTCTGTCCTTTGAATGGGAACAGTAAAGCTGCCACAAATATTGCAGAAGGAATCTACACTATTGACACAATTTCGAAAGTAGTAGACACGATGTATTTTCTTCACTGCCGACTAACATGCAATTAACAAGACAAAAAAACCAGAGACTTTATTGCAACGTTATAAGCGCTCATCATACTTTCACGATCGATTAACGATTGATTGATTTCGATCGTTCTTTGTCCGCTATGACGCATATATCATTCATTTGTTTTAGACAGTTGTCATCGCCTACTTTTCATCACCTAAATGTATTAGGTCGGTTATCGGCCTCTCTCGCATTCAAAGCGCCAGTACGTGCCGTTGCAGGTTCTTACGCATTTATTCGTTTACTAACAAGCGAGAGCGGTGAGCACTCCGATTCTGATCTGCGCACCGCTTTGAATAATAGGCTATATCTTCGGGAATTTTTCGAATTTCTTGATAAAAAGTTAGGAACAGATTTTTAAAAGTACATACTTTCAGAAAATAATATTAAAAAATCGATTTTTTTGATCCTCTAAATAGTACTGCCTCCTAAAAACTTACAAATTAGCAAAAATAAAATGCCATAGAGGAAAAAACCTGACGTGATAGAGAAAAATGGGTTTGATATTTGAAATCAGCGCACCCAAATTAGTAAAAAAACAAGTGTCAGATCATAATCAGCAGGAAAAATATTTTTTTTTGTTGGCCAGTGTTATTTAAGCTTATAAATAAAGTTCTCTACCAATTATGATAGGTGCTTATTTTAAGGCATGTAATGATAAAACTAACATAAGGAGTATTTAAATTCCATAACTTGCTGAATGTTTTAAAACACACTATCTCAGTAATTCTGAAATTCAGACTTTTTTTTAACTTGCACGTCTAATGAATATAGCGTTCGTATTAAAAGATTAATATCCAAGTAAAATTCATAACGAAATGTTTGTAAATTATAAAAATATTCTTTGTTTTCAATGACTGTGACGTCATTATACATTTTACACAATTTACACTGTTTGTCGTCTTAATTTAATTTATTGTTTTACAAATAATAACAAACAATATATAATATTTAATAAAAAATATAAATTTTTATTTGTTACTTTATATTTTTTCAAAAAATTTAAAAAAACTAATACACCTTTAAAAGTTTAAAATAATAATGTTCAAATTAAATGATTTTTATAATCTGAATTTTTCGATGATTCTGCTTTTTGTCGTTGTGATCGGACGTATTTCTTTAGACTCTGCCTAGTTGAATTTTATATAAGGTTTTTCGGGAAGCTCTCATTGCACTGGAATCAACACAGTTCGTGACTTACTATCTCCCCCTCTGTATGAAATATGCAGAGGTCTAATGGCCGGCAGGCCCTACCCGCAATGAGAACCAGTGGTGGACGAATGGTATTTTAGGGAGGTAGGTCGCTGCACTATGTCCAAGTAAGTTCCCGAAACTCCTTTTCCCTTGTTTTTAGGATAGTCACCTATAATAAACTAACTTTTTGCTGGTAGAGACTTACTCTAAGCTGTCTACGGGAGTAGCTAGTGGACTCTCAAAATCTACAGGATCACCTACAAACTATTCAGGAAACCCGAGCAACCGCTATTCTCTCTTGGGCCAAGTTATGGACTCTCCATATGATGAGCTCGACTTCAAACAGCTATTGGCAGTCTTCAACCATGTAGGAGGCCTACTACAAAGGAAAGGAAAAGCCAGGAAAGGTGGCAATCCACCAAATAGAAGAGGTTGAAACAGAGGACTATCAATCCCCTGACCCTCTCCCCAGCACTTCTCAAGATAACACCAGAGAGATTATGTCGCCGGTTAACGACCAGCCCCTAGTGGACTCAGATAACTCTACAGACTATCAGGTTGTCAGCAGAAAGAAGCGTAGAAGGGTTCGCCAGCAGCAGCAGATCCTGAAATAATACATCATCCCTTGGAAAAAACAGCTCTAATGGACTTAATAGCACAACCTGATGAAAGAATAGAGACCGAGCAGGGCACAACCCAAAGAGAGGATTCCACCAGTAATTTTAAGAACAAAAGAAAAATGGTCTTTAATTACAGCGACGATGAAGAACGCAAACATCAAATTTACATCAGCCAAGAGTACAGATGAAGGAATCCGGATTCAACCTGAAGGAACTTCGGACTAACGCCGGCTCACCAGACTTATGGACGAACTGAAAGTCCGATATCACACGTTTCAGCTTAAAAGTGAAAAAAATTTAAAGGTGGTAATCAGAGGTCTGGCTGAGACCATACCAGCTGAAGAAATAGCTACTGACCTCAGATCACAAGGCCTAGAGCCGATTAAGATATCGCGCATGTACCGAGCAGACAAGCGCCCAATGCCTCTGGTCTTGGTCGAGATCATTAAAGACCATAGAGAAATTTACGACCTTAAAATAGTTTGCAGCTTAGTCATCAAGACCGAGCCTCTCAGAAGAAAGGCTTCAGCTGGTCCATGCCATCGCTGCCAAAAGTATGGGCATGCACTAAAACTATGTAAAGCGGATTACAAGTGTGTCAAGTGAGGTGACAACCATCCCTCGCACACTTGCGTCAAACCAAGAACCACGCCCGCTAAGTGTGCGAACTGTGGCGGCCCACACCCCGCAAACTACAAGGGATGTTCACTCCACCTATCCAACCTGCAGAAGGCTAGAGAGGCACTACCCCTGCTCAATCAGAAGCGAACTACACCAGAAATCAGAACGCGGGTCGTTACTCCCGAGAAACCATACGCATCTGCGGTCTCTACTAATAGCAAACCGGCATCTTGCAACCAAATCTCCGCAGCTATCCTAGCTGCTGCTCTAGGAGAGATGTTAACAACCTTTAGCAAAACAAATCCCAATCAGGCCGACACCAACAAATTCCTCAAAAACACACAAGTCATCTTCTCCATGATTAATGGATAACACAGTTACCATAACTAACTCAATACAGATTGCTTATTGGAAGGCTAACGGAATAAACAATAACCTCCTAGAACTAAAAGAATTTGCTGAAAGATATAAGATAGACATCCTTTTAGTCAACGAGACGCATCTTCGGCCTTGCGACAACCCCAAAATAAGGTACTAAACAGGACAGATAGACTCAATGCCAGAGGGGGACGGAACTGCTATATTTGTTAAAAAAAGCATAAGATACAATGAGATCAAAAAATCAACAACTACAAACCTGAAAGAAACTGGAATTGAAATACATACAAACAACACGGGTAGTCTAAAACTATATTCAGTCTACAACCCCCGAGGCAAACCACTCCTAGCCTCAGACCTCTCCCAGCTCCTTGACACAAACGAAGCAACAATAGTAGCGGGAGACCTAAACGCAAAACACCCTGCGTGGAATCGTAGAAACACCAATAATAATGGGAAGAGCCTACACAAATTCGCTATGACAAGAAACATCACCATAGCAGGTCCTGTTGAACCAACACACTATGGACACTGGGCAAACCTGACGTGCTGGATATAGCCATTTTCAGGAACACCCCACACCAATTCCAGTTACAGGTTATTAATGATCTTAGCTCTGACCACAATCCAGTTCTGCTTAGCCTAGGCGGAGAAGCAGAATCCATCTCCGGACAATCCTACATAAATCTCAAGAAGCTCAACTCAACTCTCAGCAACATCACAGGCCCTGTCGTAACTATCTCCTCACCCAAAGAAGTAGACATAGCGATCAATAAACTGGAAAGCACAATCCAAACTGGCCTTGAAACAGCCTCCACCGTTACCGCTCCAGCTCAAACTAACCTGCTCCCAGAAGAGATTCTAAAGCTTATCCGCAACAAAAACAGGATTAGACGTCGGTACCATGCAACACTATCACCTCAGGATAAATAAGAACTTAACAGGGCGACAAACCTACTCCGATGTGCAATCAAAGACCATAAGAATCAGCAATGGGAGAGGAAACTACTCCTTAAAAACTGAAGATAACTCATTATGGAAAATGACTAAAGCCCTTCGCAGCGATCACCCCAACATAAAACCAGTTCATGGAGAAAGAGATAAGTCTACCGAGATGATGAAAAAGCAGAAGCTTTTGCAGACTCCCTGGAGCAGCAATTTCAACCAAACTACACTCATGCGGACTTGCGCTTCATTGAAAAAATCCACAGGCAAGTACGCTATGCACGTCATCGTTCCACCACCCGTGACAACACAAGCTATACCACGCCAAATGAAATATACCAAATCATCAAGAACCTCAATAACAGAAAAGCACCAGGTCCTGATCAGATTTCAAACAAAATTATAAAAGCACTCCCTCACAAAACAATAATGCATCTAGTGGCTATCATCAATGCGATGCTAAGACTCAACTACTTCCCCACTCGCTGGAAGCAGGCAGATGTAATCCTTATCCACAAACCAGGGAAGGCGCCTCAGTTCCCCCAAAATTTCAGACCTATCAGCCTCTTGTCAGGCCTAGGGAAAATAACTGAAAAAGTAATACTAAAACGCCTACAAAACGAAACGGACAATCTAGATCTAATCCCAAAAGAACAATTTGGTTTTCGAACTGGTCACTGCACAACTCAACAAATCCACAGACTTATAGAATACATAACTATCGGATTTAATTGGAGACAGCATACAAGTGCAATCTTCCTGGATGTGCGAAGGCCTTTGATAAAGTGTGGCACAAAGGCCTCATCCACAAATTAATTACTGCAAAATACTCACTAAACCTCATCCAAATCATAGACCTTACCTAAAAGATCGAAAATTTCAAGTGAAACTCTGTGGGTTCAGATCAACTACAAGAAGTATCACAGCAGGTGTCTCGCAAGTCTCCCTATTATCGCCGCTGCTCTTTAACATTTTTATCTCAGACGTCCCAAGCACGACATCAACCAGCATGGCATTTTATGCGGATGACATGGCGATATTGACCAGATCGCTCAGACCATACCTGGCCACACAACGACTACAAAACGCAGAATGACGCTTAAAAAATGGTTTCGGTTATGGAGAATTAATGTTAATGCAGACAAAAGCACGACTACTATTTACAAGGAAGAAAGCAGACCATCATGGAGCAATCACGATGTTCAATACTGATATCCCATGCTAAAAAGAAGTAAAGTACCTGGGAATCAAACTAGATAACCATCTCAGCTTCAACTCCCATATCTCTCATGCCTGCAACAAAGCTAACTCAGCAATAGCTCAGCTCTACCCTCTACTCAACCGTAGAAGCAGAGTCAGTCCAGAAAACAAATTAAGAATATACAAAGCAATCATCAGACCCATACTGACTTATGGTTCGCCAGCGTGGAGCCACACCTCTCCTAGCAACATCAAAAGATTACAATTAATCCAAACCAAATGCCTCCGAATGATCTTCGATGCCCCCGTGGTTTGTAAGGAACACTATCCTCCACCAAGACGGAAACCTGCCAGACATACCTACGTTTCTCCTCCAGATAGCAACCAAGTACTTTGCTCAGGCATCACTCCATCCCAACCTACTCATTCGTGAGTCATCAGATTACGATGAAAAAGACAGATGGAAACAGCCCAAAGGCGGCCATGATCACAGATTGAAATCTTTCAACATAGCCCTAATTAGGACGAGCCAAGTGCTCAAAACTTTCTTCCTTTAAACCAGGAATCATTCATAGCGATGAAGGGATCAGAATCCATGGGATTGATATCCATCAAGCCACATCAGTTATCGGTCCGAATTTGTCGCATAATCAAGGCTGCTTTCTGGTTTTAAATATTTCTGATTTTAAATACATTGAAATACTCAAGAAGTACTTATTTGTTGAATTTCAAAGATTCGTTGAAATATTGATACTTAAAAAGTACTTATTTGCTGAATTTCAAAGATAGTTCACCCCATCAAATGAGTATCAAATAATACTAATTTTTCACGCAACTATAAAGAAAATGTAATTGCACACACACAAACTGAAATGTACCTATGTTACTATGCGTACGTATTTTTACAATTAGTTTTTATTTTTACTCATTCAGTACCAGTCCTTAGTTTTCATTGCATATTACTCTGTAGAGAAATGAAGTAAGCTAAACAATCTATATTATATAGATTTTCAAAACGAATAGCGTTAGAAACAAGTATACGAGAAATTAAAGAACAAAGAAATTAGCACAATAAGGAGACAGACGATTTTCTACATCGAATGTACCATTCCAACGAATCTTAAACAATCGAGAAAGAACATTCATCAAAAAGTAGGATGCATCTTAACCTTAAAATCCTGATCTACATTGAAGTAACACATTAATGTGTATAAATAACAATGGAATAAAAAAGTACGTTATTTATGGAAATATATTTATGGAAACGTATTGAATCCTTATGGTTTTACTAGAAAAGTTCAAAGGTAGAAATGCTTAACAAATCACGTCAAGTTTAATCTTTAAAATGTCGATTTTGTTAAAGAAATGAAGCGATGGATGCAACAAGAATAAAATCTTAATATCGTCAAATAAAGTATTTCAAATGTTCTTATTTGTCAGTAATAAAAAGTCACACACGAGAGGTTACAAAACCTAGCATTTCAGTATCGGAGTGGACAAGTGGTTAAGGAGAAAGAAGGAATCCATTGATGTATTTCTTGAACAGGTGAAGGGGAAACACTACGTGGGAAGACACTTCCAACTCTTTGGAAGACGCTTCTAAGAGAAATATCTTTCAAAGAAGAGTGAAAGAATGGAGAGAAGAGTAGAAAAATGATGATGTTTATATCACCAGAACAGCATGAATGAAAATTAGCTGTACTTTGATTAACAATGATGTTCAGTCATTAGTTAGGTATCTGAGAGATATTAAGAGGTATCCATACAATGCACTACTTAATACTTTATGGTGTTTCTTCGGAAGTGACCACAGTCTCGTTCACTGGCTGGCCTCCACAGACCCCTGATCTCAACCATGTTGAAAACATCTGTAGGATGAGCTGGAGTATTGGATGAGGGCAAGGGACGTCCATCCCACAACAATCCAGCACCTCATTACATGCCTACAGGAAGAATGGTCCAAAATTCCCATTGATTGCTGTTGTACCTTGTGGAAAGTATGTCCCGTTGGATTGCTGCATTCATCGCAGTGAAAGGAGGTCCTACATCTTATTATGGTAGGCGGCATCATAGCTGTTTGTTCCTCACACTATGGTGTCCGTTGACTTCTTTCCAAGCAGTGTAGGTTCCTCTCATCCCTGTAGGATTCCAACTCTGTCTTTTTAAACGAAGGAAAAACTGTCACGTGGTCCTCTTGGGCACTGATTAGTGATTCGAGTGTCCCTGTGAGAGTGATTTTAGTGTGGTTTGGTCAAATAAGAGAATGATGTTCTAAGGTTAGTTACGTAAGGTAAGAAGTAGTTACTTGAGAGGAAAAGGAAACTAAGTATTTTTGAATCTGAAGAGGCTATGAAAGTAATGTTCTATGCCAGCAGGGCTGGAGGCTGCCTACAGGATTAAATCAGCTCAAGACTCACACCTCTTAGTCTGACTTAAAGAGAAATCTGATCTTGGTCATTGAGTTAGGTATTATCAAGGATAAGTGGAGAGATATAGTGTGATGTTTCTTGGAAGAGATGAGATCAGACTGTGTTTGATACCACCGAAGAATCTAGGATACTCTTATCCCATTGAAGAATGGCAAGGATGTCAATATTTGAGGCATTGGCTATGAAAGATCTCATCTCGAATCTTGGATTATTTGAGAACTAAAAGGTTTGTGAAATGACGAAGAGAAATGGCAGCAACGAAATTCAGGAGAACATTTGAAGTTAGTCAGAAAGGGTTATCAATGTATAGGACTAGGTGACTGGAGGAAAGTACAAAGGCCTGGAAGTGTACTGCCTGTTGGCGACGAAATCCGAATAGAGGAAAACAGTCTACCAACACCATATAAGAAATGATAAGAGAGTAAATAGCGATCCAGTTACAAGGTTCAAATAGTAGACCATAAGACAGAAACTTTGTCGGGAAGCCTCCATGGCCACTAGATCATATATCCTGGAAATATCAAGGTCAAGCACGTGATTTTTGTCAAACCTTTTGGAGAAGTGTTGTAGACGTTTGTTTTAGAGTTGTAGAAGTGTTGTAGAGCGAGAATACATGCAAATGCATATGGGTGATCCTCTAGGCATTGAAGAAACTGAAAGTTGGCGACCTTTTCCAATGGTTTCGAAAGAATTGTTACAAGTACAATGGGCCGAAAGTTTAAACGTAGACTTTTATCTTCCCTTTTGTTTAGGGATAGGTTGAATATAGATGTGGTGTGATTTAATAGAAAAGTACTTGGTTATCAAGTCAAGATTTTGAGGAGAATATGACCAGGACAACTCTGTTGCATCCAAATATATGCAGCAAATTATTAGGAAATGAACAAAATCTCTGTGTCATGGAATTTTCAGGCAAATTAATGTTACTATGATGTAGAAAGATATTTAACTGGGGAACTAAATAATCGACTTTATCATGTAATGCAGTTAGATGATTCAACATATACGAGAGTGGTCAGAAATGTTCTTGGCCTCGACTATAGATGACAACACTATCAGCAAGATTTTGTTTCTACGTTGGTACATCTGTCATAAGCATCCATGTGAAATTGCAAGTCAAGTAGTTTGTTTTATACAGCTGTCCGAAGCAAAAGTATTGTCTGTATCCATTGAAATTGATAAAATGAGTATCGCGCAGTTACAAAATTCTTTGTAAAAGAAGGTTTAACGGCAAAAGAAAATTATTTGAAGTTCATAAAAATTTATGGGCACTCTTCTCCTTCATTTTCAACAATTAAGAAATGGGCTGTCGAGTTTAATCGTGGCCGTACCAGCCTTGAAGATTATCCACGTGAAGGACGTCCAAAAAGTGTACAACGCCAGAAATCATTGATCAAGTTACCGACGAGTCAAAGTGCGTGAAACTGCTGAGACTATAGGCATTTCAAAAGAACGCGTAGGATATATTTTGCACGAAGAATTGCAAATGAAAAAGCTTTGCATGAAAATCTCTGAACAGTGCTTGGAGAGTTTTAACAAGAATAAAACCGATTTATTACTATAGATGAGACTTCGATTCACCATTACACACCAGAATCCAAACAGCAGTTAAAACAGTGGGCAGAAGCCGGTTGTTCAGCGCCAAAGAAGACAAAGTTGGTTCCATCAGCAAAAAAGGTCATGGCATCGGTGTTTTGGGATGTTAAAAGCATTTTGTTTATTAATTATCTTGAAAAGGATAAAACAATAACCGGGGAATATTATTCTGATCTTTTAACCAGACTTGAAGAAAAACTTCGTGAGAAAAGACTCAGGTTTGCAGAAGAAAAAATCATCTCTCATCAGGACAATGCACCTGCCCACAAAAGTGTTTTGGCAATGGGAAAATTAAGGGATCTGCACTATGAATTGTTAAAACATCCACCCTATTCCCCAGATTTGGCTGCCTCTGACTTCTATCTCTTCCCAAAAGTAAAGCTCTTCCTCGCTGGTCAGCGCGGTTTTCTTCGAATCAAGAGGTGATTGCAGCTGTAGAGGGGTGTTTTGCAGATCTTACTGAAAACCACTATAGCGACTGGATAATGGCGCTGGAATAAATGTATTAGTCTTAAGGGAGATTATGTTGTAAAATAAAAATAAATTCGAAATTATAAATTCGTTTTTTCATTGTTAGGCCGAGAACTTTTCAGACCCCTCGTATATCAAGACAGAAAGATATAAAAGACTGCATTATCTGCATTCGAAACGTACACTACAGCTGAAACCATTTTTAAAGTTTGATGCAGTAGCAACTGCAGAGTTTAGTTGCCTGAATAAAGCAAATTGCTCACCAAGATTTAATCTTTTAATTACGTATGGCTTCATTCATGGAGCACAATTGGCTGCCAAAGACATGCGTTGAAAGCCGACGTGGAATTTTAAATCACCGAACACAAGTCATCAATTTTATCCGAGGTAGTGCAGTGACTAGTCGGTATTTATTCTCGTGTGCCAAGAAATGGATTCAACTGCAGAAATTTTTTTTCACTTCATACATATGTACGTGGACTATCTTGGTGAAGAGTGTTAACAGGATTACTCTTAGAAAAGAAAGAGAATTTTTAAGGTAGAAAGCCTGCAATTGGATATTTGGCTTATATATATTTTTTTCATTATTAAATTAAATGGGTGTGTATAAAATAATATGGGGATTTCTCATCCATTTGTGTTAATTTCCATCAACATGACAAATCATTGATAGAAGTAGCTTCAGATAAAAGCTTACAAATATGTTATTTAATTTCTTTATGTGAATCTCAACTACAAAAAGGCGTATGGGGTTGTTAAGAATTAATCTATAATGCCTTAATCAGAGATTAAATATGGTATTTCCAAACTATTCAGAACTCCAATGAGCCTCCGTTCTACCCATTTTGGCAATGACTCTACTAGACCATAGAAGGGGTTCTGAGGTATTTTGGGCAAACTAGACAGAATAGCATCCCGAAGGTAAGTGACTGAGCATGGACTAGCTTCGACGAGAGGATTCTGAATTTCACGTGATCCCACAAATGTTCGATTGGATTCAAACCAGGAGAATTAAGCGATATTCATGAGAACAGTCACCATGCCAGGATATCGCCGTCACTGGCATGTTTCCTGCTATAGTTTCGTTGACCGAAAAAAGGCTTGGTCATAATGTGTGTGTGTGTGTGTGTGTGTGTGTACAGTCATGCATATATATATATATATATATATATATATATATATATATATATATATATATATATATATATATATATATATATATATATATATATATATATATATATATATATATATATATATATATATATATATATATATATATATATATATATATATGCATACACGATTGCATATATATTTATAATAAATATGACCTTAATTAGGTCACGAATAAATTTAAATGTAAATATTTAACTAAAATTGAAAATCCTTTTTTTTTTAATTTTAAACCGAAAATAAATTCGTACTTTTATTCAATTTAAATTCCGTTACGTTCAATATATTCGCATGGAATTTTTGATTGATTAAAGAATTTTACCAGTTGAATTTTGGGCACAAATGATAGCAGTCAAGTTTATGACAGTTCCCCATACGAGATCGATTTATTGTGTCCACGCTCGGCATTCTGATTTATTAAAGCATCTGATAGCCAAACTATTTGCATTCCATACATCATAAGTTTAATCAAGGCTTTTTTTTTCTTATGCGCAGACGTGAATGTTTAGCCAAAGATAGTACAATAACAATAGAAGACGTGAAGCTATTCTGTTAGTATGCTGCTTGTTTGTGACAACATTTAAAAAAAAAAAACGTAATCAGCAACGAACATAAGTTATGAAATAGAATTACTTTTAAAATATACTGATTCTTACTTATAGGTGCGATGAATAATATAGTGGTGATTATGCCCTAATTTATCACTTATATTAATCAGAAGAATAGAAGTGAACTGGATTTAAATTTAATACAATGAGACCTGGTAAAACGCAGTTAGGGAAACCAAAGAACTTGGTGGATTAAGTATTTTCTCAATAGAGAAATTGTTAAGATAGTCAATTCACACTTCCAATTCCCTGCTTCATGATTTGTATTCGTCCTCTCTCTCTCTCTCTCTCTTTCACTCTCACGCACGCACACACACCTCTTTCACTCGCTCTGTTATCTCCTAGAAATCTCTTTCGCTTAATGTGGCCTTTATTGAAAAGTATTTTTCTATTTGCCATCTGAGATTGCTCACAATCATCTCTGTTTCTAGGATTCTCGAGTTTATTTTGATTCGTGCGAATCGTTCGCTGTGCATATCCCCCCCCCCCACACACACACTTTTCTTTATCGAGACGCATTTATCCATGTTGACAGGACCTGATCGAGTCTTTCTTTCCATCGATCTATTTGCTGATGGGGGTACGCGCAAACCTCATAAAACACCTTATCTCTCTATCCGTCCAATCAATGAACTCTCTGTCACTACCCCCCCATTCCCACCCACCCATTCCGATGCTGCAAAAGGGGACGAGATAAAAGCCTTCCCTTATCTACGACTTTGTGTTAGGCGGGAGATGCTTCAGTGGACCTTGTAATTAGGAAGAAACTTTAATTTAGGCGCTTTTGGTGACACAAGAGAAGACACTCCTCTATTATCAACTCTCCATCTGAATCGGCCAGATAAGAAGCCATCCCAACTGGCAACTTCTTCATTATTCTTTTGCTCTTTAATTTTAGCCCATGCCAAATAAGACACGACGCAGATCCCCACACTATCTACCCTCCCCCACATGTCACAGTCTCAGATGCAAGCTGTTATTAATAATGTGGCAATTTTCCTGAACGAATATTTTGCTTTGGCTAATCGTAGGATCATTTCGTGGATGTGTTGAAGCTATTTTAAGCTCCGAACTCGTTAGGTGAATTCTACAGTCAGATACCATGACATTCCTCACCACAACCAGCCTCCACCACTTACTTGAGATCAATCATCTCACAAGCAACCCCAGTTTCTCTCAAAAAGAATGATATTTATAGGTAGTCGCCACCAATGCGTTCCTCCCCCCCCTCCTAGGTTTCTCCAAATACTACATACTAATACATACAACGAACTATTGACATTCCCCTGTAAAGGTCGCTCCCCTAGCATGACACCATATATTCTTACTAACAACAATGTACTCGTACATTTGCAAAGAGTAAAGAATAAAAATATTAAAATCTCTCCAATTTTGATAGCTCCCGTATTGAAATGATTTTTAATCAAAATTGTAGATAGGAAGTTAGTATTGTTGTAAATTTTTCATGTAGTACTATCATAATGTCATGTACACTCCTTGAGCGTTAATGACAGAAAAAGCATGTCAGGAATTTGATGATGATGGTGATGATTGATATAGAAATATGCAATATATGCAATAAACTCTTGGACCTCAACAAAAACAGAAACGAAGGTGCGTTAAACTTTTGTTCATTGCAATCAGTCTCCTGATCTCACCCCCCCTCCCACTATTGCAATCGCTCCCCGCTTCTCCTACCCTAGAAAAAAAGCCCTGCACATGCAAACCATCATCCCAGATGCGTAACCAACACTTTTACGAACAAAGCACTCAATCGGAAGCCCGCTTCCATCCCATGAGTCGTCACAAATTAACATTTCCCTCCCCTCCTCCCATCCTCGAAAAAATAAAAAGAAATTTCATTCATGTTCCAAATTGAGGTTTTCTTTCAAATGGACATGTCAACGCCGGCATCCACAAAACGCCACTAAATGACCCTCAAAATACGTCCGCTTTTTCGTTAAACGCGCTTCTGAACAATATTCTCCTCCTCCCTTCTCCCCCCCCCCCATACTCAGCAACCGTCTTCTGGGCGCATGGCACGAACACTATTTACACCGAGTAAAAAGCCCATTGCCACCGCTAAACGAGTAACGGAGACAGATTTACGGAGCTATCCGAACGCTACTAGCGCCAGTGTCGTGCATCATTCACAATGTGATGTCTCAGCAAATCTCAAAAGCAAAATACCACTTTTACTCTGAAGGCATTCCATCCATTCCCCCCTCCCCCCCATGCGAAACAATGCCGATACAGTTCTGATGATTTCATACCCGACTTCCTATAAAGATATCCCCATCTTAAAAAGCACCATTTGTCGCTACTTTCCCTTCCCTATATCAAAAAAAAAAAACACATAAAAAAAATAATAATAAAATAAATAAGACATCCAATGATCATCACAAAGCATATGAGTGGTGTGGCGACCTCTATCGTCCAACATTGCAAACAAGAAAATATCCGAGAAAATAATTTAGTATAATCGTCTGGCGCAAGAGTTTGCGGGTTTTATGCTACCATCAATTTAGCCTTAAGGAAATAGGGCTGTCTTTATGGCTCACAATGTTTTATATTTATGACGCTGTAAGTTTTTCCGACGGAAGAGGGCGCCAATAACAGCCATGAAATTAAATGGCGCTCAGTTGTAAAATGAGCTGCGCTGTCAGAAAGAGAGAAAATAAAAGTGGAAGGAGTTTAATACCTCGATACAGGCCCATGCAAAAAGATATATTACTTTCTAATCATTGTATTCAGCCAATAGCTGACCAAAGATCGCAGAAGAAAGTCATTAGGCTTATAATCTCCCTATAAGAGCCATCAGTTGCCTTTTTATGTTTGATCTCGCACTCCCTCCCTCCCACCTTGTGTTATATTGGGGAAAGGGGAAATCGGAAGTGTTATAGCTGAAGCCATTAAATTATTGAAGTTCTAAAAACGAGGGAAGGACTAAATATAAAACCCCTTTCGGAAATTCTTTATGACTTTTAACCACCCTCTAGAGTCCGTGATTAATAATTGTTTATCGCCAGTAGTTTAGTAAGATGTTATAAAACTTGTATTTCGTTTGACTGGAAGATGTCTTTGAAGTCATTTAGAATGGTGAGAGAGAAATCGCTCTTGTTGTGGGTTAGGTGAGTCGTGAACGGCATGTTGTTCTGCAAAAATATTGCTGTACAATGAGATTCAGTCGATGTAGTTGCAACTCCACTTACGATATTTTCTCAAGTCTGTTGTGTACCGTAAGAACACACACACACACACACACACACACACACACACACACACACACACACACACACACACACACACACACACACACACACACACACACACACACACACACACACAGTGGCGCACTCAGGATTTAATCTTGGGGTGGGGGGGGCGAGTTGAGTAGACGATTTGGGAATACACACTACACATTGCATACGAACTATGACTGAGCATCTGCAGTGATCACCAATCCATGATACCCGCGATCTCCTCTGGCCCAGCTCGGGCAAATGAAGTAGCGCACGGTGTGCTCGAGCACTACTTCGTTCGCCTTGAGTTCACAGCGGCCGTGATTCTCGAGCTATAGGGTATTCCCACCTTATGTGATCTCTAATTCATAAGTAGTATAGAAATAGAAGACACGACACAACATAAATAAAAAAATGAATTTTAATTAGGAAAAGATATTTGGAAAATTTGTAGTGTTTTTTCCCTTTTTTGTTGAGGGGCCAGGGTCCCTTACCCCCCATCTTTGGTGCCCCCCCCTACACACATAATGCTTTGTATTATGAATTTTTCCATCTCATGTGAGTTAAATTGATACTAAATTAAATTGAAAAATAAAAAAAGAACGAAAACTAACAAATAAATTGGACAAAAATTACAAAAAATAGAGGGGCTAAAAAGAAATAAAAAAAAAGAAACAAAGAAAAGGAAACAAGACAGACAGAAAACTTTTCCTTCCACACTGCATCCACTCGTCGGATGACTCATTCATCGCTTATAAAGGATGATCAGGGCAACAAATGCTTGATTATCTCATTGTTCAGGTAATGATTTTGTGATGCATCTCGTGGAGACACGAGCGTCTGTGTATGGGCAACACATCTGGTACCATCCACATTATCCCCAACTCGGCTAACAAGATTTGTATGTCATTAGACGTGTCTACCGATCTATCTCAGTCTTTAAGGAAATAAGTGGAGCTCTCTCCTTCTTTTAAATGAAGACAAATAGGCATTCAAGCTAAGAAATTTTCGTGTGGAACTTTACAACACACCCTGGTGTCAGAAATGATAACAGTTAAGTATTGATACCAACATACTCAGACTTGCAACAGAATAATTTTTTTTTTCAAAATACTATATTGCAGGTCTTATGATTATAAACTACGTTGTACCAAGCGTGGCCTATTCATACTTTTCTGGTGTTTTTTCCTTTAAATCGGACGATATTTCTATTGTTTTCGATGTGTTTAATATTACTGTCCTGTTATTTATATTTCTATATATTTTTATTTTTCATTTACATGTAGTTTCTGTTGTTTATGTTCACGCTTCGAATCGTGCAAAAAAACTGGATCTTTTTTATTATTTCCTGGTAATGTTAATAAAAAATGATCGGTTGATAAGCGAAGTCTTTTTATTTGACTTTTTAAAGCCTAATGGATATTCGTCTGTTTACTGGTACTCATACGCATGCGTGATTAAATCCTCCAATAAAATGAATGTTAACTGAATGGCTCTAATTAATATGCAATATTACTCTTCATAATCGATTAAACTAGTTTTGTTTTTGACTGATTAGCTAGATTTATTTTACTGGAAAGGCATTATTAAATTTTGTCCAAAAAGGCTTGTTTTATTTATATCTGATGCAGGGGAGGCTCGTGCATAGGCACTGCGGAACTGCAGCACCCCCCGTTTTCTCGATATATAAATATATTTATTAATTTATTTATATTTGCTTGTAATATTTAATTTTATCATCAACAGTCCTATACAATTCTCTTATTTTGTATAAAAAATAATAAAAATCCACCGCGTAGCACTTAGGAGGGCGAAGGACGCTATCGGCACTGTGTTTACCACAGTGTCATATTGCTACGCGCGCAAGCATATGCACGTCATAGTGAGATGCGAGCTATTAGCGTAATCCGGCACTGTCCGTCGCGCAGTTCCACTGTTGTTTATATGCAGTTTGCGCCAGTAGTAGAGTGTTCGTAGTGCTTATCGTGTTTACTCCGTTTCTTTAAATATTTGGACATTACAATTAAAGCATTTAATTGTAATGTCCAAAAATTGTAAATCCATTTCTTTAATTACAATTAAAGGAATGGATTTTATTTTTAAGTAATTTTGAATTATACCAAACTGTATAATTTTATCGATAATAAACAATATTTTTCATGTTTAATTTTTTTTTTAATTTTTACGATAATTTTGATATTTTATCCAAACACGTATACACCGTACTTACAGTGTGTATGGATATTTGGAAAGTTGCAGCACGTCCACGATTTCAAGCCACGAGCCGCCACTGATCTGATGTATCCCATGCTCATTGGTAGGTAGTGTAGATCTCGAGTACAGCAGGTCATGAGGTATGAACCTGTGATAAGAGCTACAGCACCGAATAACACGTAACTCTGTCGGTAACCTGTAATATAGACTAATAACTAAAAGCTCTACAGTATAAGCAAGCAACTAAGATTAATGGAACTGAAAGATTAATAGTAGACGACTGAAGTGACATAGTATTGATTTAAACCCGATGTTCCCAACTAAGAAATGCTTTCTTCAGATTGTGCTAAGGAAATATCCATCAATAGAAGTATCGAGTATTATAGAACTAAATTTTATTTTTGTTGTTCACATCTTTTAGCAATGAATCGCAAAGCGATAAACAAGGTATTTCAGTATCAAACACCTTGGTTTCTGTACTATGTTTGTGCTCTAAGATGGATGTTTAGGAGAATCACACTTCACATCTTGCAACAAACAAACTTCACATCTTGCAACAAACAAATTTGACTACAAACTCTCACAGATTTTACCATCAACAAAATGCTTGAATACAAAAAGAGACGGATGAAAACATCCAATATTTAGGCTTAAAGTTACCTCCATCGGCAGACTTCTTGAGACGCCGTTAGCTGACAATAAACATTTACTTGAGAAAATGTCGTGTCCTACGAGCCGCTTGGTGTCATACGCGAGATAATAAATGTGCAGCTGGTATGCTGTTGGTGGCACATCCAGTCAGCCAGAGCAGAGATGTGTTCTTGTAACTGCCGACAAGGAACAAAAAGCAAGAAAAAAAAATTCTCCGTCGGTGTGAACAGCTTCTATCATTAAACTGGCGAACGATTAGTATTCCTTACTGTCAGCATCGCTAGCAGCCAAAAGTGCTGTTTTTTGTGGTGATAACGTTAGCTGGTTTATTTAGAAAAATACTCATAAAACAGTACGGGACACTCGACCAACCCACACTGAAACTTTTGGGCGATACTCGAGTTACGAACGCTACTTTTATTCGCGAAGACTAATGACATATTTTTTCGACCTTGTGACTTCGAGTTGGAGATTTATACTCTCGTTTCTAAATTCTTAAACAGACTGTGTTGAATTTTATTCCTTCTCACCTACGAACTTAGGTCCATAAATTCCTCTGTAAATACAGGTTTCTTTCTAGGGTGTTCCAGTTTCTCACATTTTGTAATAAATGAACCGAATTGGACAAAAGTAATAAGTTGGAAATAGGCAAAGTGCAAATTATGCATTTCGAATAATTTCTACCGTTAGATGATGCTCATATTGAAATGCTGATTACAGAAGCCGTTTTAAAATGTGAAAAAGGTTATTGTACACACTACCTAAAAGATCTGTACTGTCTCACCTAATACCATCTAACATTATACAAACCAGCCGTAGATTTCCAGGAGAGGGATATAAAAGTGGTATTTTTGTTTAAATAAATACACTCAACGAACCATTCAAGCTTATCCAGAATAAGTTTTACAAATAACGAAGTCTTATGCGTGGTTCGAATCTGCAGATTTTACAGTAAACAAGCAGTGACTTTTACCAATCAAGATATTGGAAAGATTATTGAAGACAAATTGTGATAATGTTTTTGAAGCTATTCTTTCTCTGATGAGACATTTTGACATTTCTAGTGTCAAAATTTCTAGTGGCATTTTTACGATAGTGTCAACGTATCCGTTGAATTACTTAGGTGTAAATTCACACTTTGAAATGAAACCAGAAGATGACAGTTTGAAATTGAGCGTGTGGGTCCTGATCAAGCATACGTCTCTTCATCATTCACCTTCACAAAAGCTTCAGAACTGGGACAATCCTTTGAACGGTACAAGGATTCCTCTTCCAGCATAATAAAAATCCAACAAGTCTTTCTAAATACGCTCTTTCCAAACATGGAATTCAGATCTCATCAGATGAACTAAGATGATCTGAACGCATGGCCTATTAGCTCATCAGATGAACTAAGATGCCATGCGATGAAATCTGAACTAAAATTAACACACAAATATAAAAAAAAGTAAGCTGCAAATGCCACAAATATGGCGAATGACAGTTTGTAGTGAAGGTATTTTATGACTGTATATCCGTGTGTGTGTTCACGGGCTAGTTTGTCTGTTCTGAGGGACGAAATACATACTGATTACAACGGAATGAATGCACATGCGTAGAAATATGAGTTAGCGAACAGACCACTAAGAGAGCTATTAACAGTTTGATTTGCGAAATATATGTATTTGAATTACCATAATTTTTACACACGGAGAAAGTGATTATTTGAAGTGCTTTGTTTTCGTGCATACAAAAACAATAGATGGCAGCAATTTAAATATTTTTGCTTCCGTTTGAGAAATTGACATTCAATTCGTTATTTTTATTTATTTTATTTATAATATTATTTTTTAAACCTATTCTTCTTATTTTTAAAATTCTAGTAAAATAGTAATAGATAATAACATATTAGAACAAGACATAGACACCAAAATATCGAACTTTGTCAAAGTAAATGGCATAATAAATATTTAAGCCATCCCTAGTACAAAAACACACCAGAATCAGACTATATAATGTCTTGTCAAAACCAGATCTATTATATGGAAGCGAAACATGGACCATAAAAAGGAAAGATGAAAAACGCATTCAAACAGCAGAACTGAAATTTCTCAAAAAAATTTCTGGATGTACCAAGTGAAGTAACATAAAACAAATGAAGAAATTTTACAATCCCTAAATATAAAACCAGTTAATTACTACATAAGACAGTATAAACAAAATGGCTAGAACATTTAAATCGAATGAACAACAGCAGACTACCGAAAATATTATACAAATGTAAAATTAATGGAAAAAGAAGAATCGGAAGACCAAGAAAGAAATAGCATGAAACCGGAGCAGGACACCTGGCCTAAAATTCATGTTAGGAAGAAAAAATCTATTTTTCCATAATCCTTATTAAATTTTGATTTTAAAAAAACGTAATCTCAAAACATTCTTTGCGATGTTTATATGGATTCAACTTAGGACTAGTGTCAAATAATTCGACTACTTAATCGCCAGAAGGCGCTCGTTTTCTTCGTTTTTATAGTCCCGACAACAAGTTACAACTTGGGTTTTCAATAAACAGAATTCCCCATAACTTTTGACCACTTAGTGTAGAAGGCAGCAGCAATTTGTTCTCTGTCAGATGTGACTAATTGATACAACTGCGTAGCTTCAAGGAAGGAGCCATCATCGAACTGTGCTGCTAGGAGAAGCAAACGCATTTTATCTACCTTGCTTGGTGAGATGATTTGAAGCATCAAAAAAAAAAAAAAACTTTCCTTTAACAAAAAAAAGTATACTTTCTTAGCGAACGAAAGGCTTCTCTGGATTTCCTCATTTGTCCCCATTTTTTTTTGTCAGGGGAACGGAAGTTATAGGAGGAATACGACAGGGGCGGTACATAAACCTGTTACTATGGCAACAGTGGAGGTGGCCTGATTTCTTAGCCATTTCTGACAGAGAATTATGAAGCAGCTTCCCGGCAATTCCTGTCGAATCAGCGAGACAAAGGTCGCTTAAAATGTGCACTCCAAACGTACCCTCGGCTCGTCCTCTCTCTCTCTCTCTCTCTGCAGCAGACCACCCCTGACGCCGTTGCTATGGCAACCGAGGCGTCACTTATCACTCACCTAGGATTGCTGACATAGCGGAAACTGCGACAGACGCATTGGACGGGTGTCAAAAAGGGACGCTATTGAGCCTTGTTTACACCTAACCTACTTTTATCTGCCACCCCCTCAACTTTGTATCCCACCCTCTCTCATCCTCGATACAGTAGAGAGCTTGTTTTTCACTCTTTCGCTTTCTCCTGCTCTATCTATCCCAGACGTGTGCGATTCGCAAGAAAAGTTCGACTCTTGAAGAGAAAAAAAAAATTGAAAAACTGGACGTTAGAGGGCAGCACTGAGGATGTTTAAAGATCGTCCATTTTATTAATGATTTTCGACAAGTAGTTAATTACATGTTACTGCCTAACAAATATGAAAATAGGAGGACAAAAGTGGTGTAGAATAAATGAGCATTGATTTCAACTTCATTTCTAACAGGAGACTCCTTTCCATGTACAGACAGACTATCGAAGACATTTTGCTTAAAGCCTGTAACATCATAAAAGTAACATCGAAATACCAAGCAAGCCTTTCCTCATTTATTTATTGATTTAGGGAGTTGTCTCTTTTCTTGTCATCACAGCGAAAAAGTTCTTCCACCCTTGTTATTTGCAACTGCTTCGCTGTTTTTCTCTCATCACCACTAAAAGCCAGTCACACAATTTCAGTAATTATCTTCAATGGATAATTTTCTTTTTCTCTTTATTTTCTGCCTTTCATAACCTGGTGATCCCATTACCGTACGATTTCTACGCCATATCTCACTCTCTATTAGAGCGAGATCATAGACGACAACTTGGGACAATTATCACCTGGCTGTTGACATCTGAAAAGGGCAGATAACAAGCAGCGGGATACGAAATCGGTGGAAATATGTGACACGCTCTTTGTTAACTGGCTAAGAATGTGCAGTGGCAGATAAAAATAGTTCTGCCGATGACACATGAACAAATACAACTGTCCTCAACAAACGCCACGTCTCTGTAACCATCCCAATAGCCTTTGTTCTGAACTACCCCCTCGTGAAAGATATTTTCATCGCTCAAATAACCTCCCTTTCTCCACACTCCGTCTTCTTCCAATGCTAGTAAATACCCTCTCGCTTTTTTAAATGTAGAATGCATCCTATAAGAGAATAAATGAACGTAAAAGGGTGAATACTAAGTATAGAATGTAGTATGTGTTTCCAGGAAACAAAATGGGAAATTAGTAAAACGAAACGCTTAAATTTAATTAAAATATTTAATTTATTTAATTTGTATTGCCTTGTGCATCGAGGCAATGATAGTTAATGTAAAAATGTTTGTATTATAATTCTAAAGGTAGGCTATTTGTCCTTATTTCCCCCAGGTAATTATTATTATTATTATTATTATTATTTTGAGTCAGTAGACACTTCGCAGAAGGCTCACTCCTATTATACCAATCATTAATCCTCATTCGTACCATACTTGTCATACTTGACTTTGAACTTCTTCACCGACAAAGCACTCACAACCAACTGTGATAATCCATTCCACGTATTCTAAGCATAAAATTTAGTCCTCACGTTTTGGTTACTTCCCTCTTACTCAATTTCCATGGATAACCCTAAAGTAATCATCACACCAGTCTCTATCATATCCTTCCCTTTCTGTCTATCAACCAGTTTCTGTAATTCACAGATCTGCAATCTATCTTCTTAAGGAGCATTTGATTCACCAGCGATCGACTTGGTCACTTCTCTCTCTCTCTCTGGATCCTTTCCACCTCTGAGCATCTCCAAGAAACCCAGAGGACCAGATCGGTGCATAGTCCAGATGGGGCCCCTCACACCATAAAGAGATTTATCCATGCATGTCAGTGTGTTATTCAACAACCACCTAATCCTATAAGGGATTCTAGCCACATTTGCATGCCCTTTGAACTTTAACTCGTATTCATTCATTTTGTGTGCCTAGTTCTATCACATTGGTTCATAGCTTGTGATCTCTTCATCCAAAAGTTCATGACCTTACATTAGACCACATTAAATTATCGTCATTCTCCTTTATTCATACTGTCAATTTAAATCATCATCATGCAAGATTTCTGCGTCATTTTTTATTCTCTTGCTCTATCATGTTTTACATAATTATCAAACAACTAAATCATTTCAATTTTTCTATATTTTCGTATATGTCGTGATCATTTCTGCAATCCATTTCCTATATCATTAATGGAAAAGTGAAATAGTATTGCTCAATCAACAATGATTGGTTCCCAAGTGAAACATATATGTTTTTCCCTCAAATATACATCAGGGGAATACGAAAGGCTACATTCGTTTTGGTGTTTGCTTGTGTATCTAAAAATACCTGTCATTCAGTAACATAAACATCAGTCAGAAACAAACAAACAAACAAACAAAAAAATAGTAATTGAAATCTACTACTGTCTGTTCACATTATTTTCATAAAACTGCATAAATTATTCTGTTTAAATTATATTGTCATTTTATATAAATAATATAATAAATTATTCAAAACAACTCATTATATTATTTATTAGAAAAATAAACTATTTTATTTAAATTATTATATTATTATTAAATTATCCTATTACTTATTATGAATTATTTTATTTATTTTACGAAAATTAATAATTATTTTATTAAAATAAGACACTATTTTTAACATGGCGTGAGTATTCTGTAAATCTTTCATAATTACGGAGATAATATGAAATTGCCACTAGGTGGCACTTTGTTACATAACTAAACCAGAATTCCGCGAAAATTTGTAGATTTCCCTAGAGAATACAGACGTTTTTAAATTGTCTTGCTTAGAATAAATTAATATTTTTGTATTAAATTGATATTTCGGGAAAAATTATGTTACTTTATCATTTGTAATATTATATATTACATGTTTTGTTAATTAAACTATTTTGCTTGTAACAGTTCACGTTTTATCGAAATTTTATTAAAATATTTGTTTTGTTACGTAGTTTTGTAGTTTAATTACTGATTTAAACTGCACGTAATTATCGTTGATACTATATAGCATCTCATGAAGTTGATATTTCTTATCATTTCAAAGCGTGTGTTAAACATGCATCTTATAATTAAAGACTGTACAGACAATGTAGAATTAAATATATAACGTTATGTTGCTGTAGCTTCTATTCATTAGAATCGAATCGAGTTTTAACTACCAATTAGCATATTATGCATTAACAAGCATGTATTTGTTACAAGCATTCTATTAGGGGAGGAGGAAATCTCACTAGAGAAAGGTTCAAGTGGGCGATTCTAAAGGTGCAATCTTTTCGGCAAATTCGTTGTTTATCATCAGACTTCTTCACTTTCTACCTTTTAAAAGCTCATTAGTGCGTGCGATGGGGGTATAACCGTTGCTCGCGAAGGACTGATAATTGGTCCCGTGATACCATTCTCCACTCATAGAGCCATAACGGAGCTATCTTCAATCGCTGGCTTAGTGACATTTAAAATGCAAGCCTTAGGAAGAATGAGAGGGATAAATCGCTTAGATGTCTGGTGAATTGTAAATGACTGAATGATAAACGAAATCACACATGAAATCATGAGAGTGAAATCTAGGATAAATCTTTTACAAAAAAAAAAAAACAAACAAACATAGAAACCACTGTGGGACAACGTTTTTTGGGAGTTGAAATGAAGAACAGGTCCTATTTGCCAACTTACCAGCAAATCGATAAAAATTCTATTTGTTATTAACTCATGAACTGCGTTTGAACATGCCACAGTAATTTGCTCATTTGAATCCATCTCTGTCTCTTGATTCCCTCAGTCACGAAAAGGGTAAAGTAGTTGCGAAGGGGAGAAACCGGAAGTCACTTTAATTACGGAACCAACTTCGTTTACCTAAAGAAAGAATAGAAGGAAAATAAAAAGGTCAAAGAACACATTCGTCATCCCTATAAATAATTAGTTCAATCAAAATTACTTCGAGCAGACGAGGATTGATTTGCATTCTTAGTTAGCATTCCGCACCACCGCCTATAAAACCTTAATTAAAATTACTTCCCCAATCCCAACACTACTGTCATCTGAAAGAGCTCGTCAACTTGTATCTGAGTTCTTCACATCAATATTTTATGAATCTATATTAAGTACCTCCCATATCGATGTTGATGAAGTCTGACATTTTTACACTTCTTATTCCAGTATTGGAGCACGAGTAAATATATTCATATTTAAGCGAAAATTAGAATTTTTAATAGCACAAGATGAGTCTTTGAAAGGCTGTCAGTGACAGGTCATTCTTTCTTCAAACGAACCAATTTAATAGCTTCTTACAAAGAATGTAAAGGGAAAAGTACATTATCAAAGATAATGATTCCTAATGTTTCTATAATGACGCAGATATGACGTAGAGAACGTGCCATATTTGAAAACGACATTTTCTACTCCTTGACCACGCCCAAGCTCGAGCAGACGATGACAGTCACTGTTTTAATGTTTCGCGAGAAACAACCAGTTTGGCACGCAGAACGTCAACACCAGCACGTGTCACCTGCCTGAAATAGACGAGATTGCTGCTGGCATGTATGGATGTCTCTACAAGCAGCGACAACAGCGCCAAGTTATTAATTCTAGTGCCCCTGCGACAAAATTACCAGCTTGGAATAATAGATTATTGTGAGAAGGGAGGAAACTTATTAAAGAACTGAGAAGAAACTTATTAAAGAAGGTTGCAGGGGAAGGAAAAAAAAACATATACAAGCTTCAAATAATTTGCTTAAGTATGTTTACAATCTTTTAAACTCTTGACATCGTGTAGCCAGTGGCGTGGAATGTTTTGCATCCAGTTAAATAACTTTTGCTCTGAAGCGTTAACTTCATGCGGAAACGTATGTATGACTACAGCGCCATCTTAGAAACATTAATAACTGTATGTAACTATTTCGAAATTAAGATATGCGAATTAAAAAATAGCTACTTTATTACATTTTATATTTCGGCTACTTTCAAATTTCATAACAATTTTTCATTTTTACTCCCTTATATGTTTTGTTTTCTAAATCTCGTTTTATTTTATTTCATTTATATTTTATAAAGCGACTTGCTTTATTTACAATGATTACATTCAAACATTTCTTACTGCAGAGGGCGTCAAAGTCAACTGCACTCTTATTATTCTTTCAAAATAACGTTTGTTTATTTCTTTGATATATATTAAAATTCAATCATTTTATTAAAATATGTAAATAATTAATAATAATTAAGTTGTTATTATTATTATTACCAAAAATAAATCATTAACAAATTCTCTCTGCAGCTGATAATTTGAGAAAAATAAATGTTTATAAATAGATCGTTTTCTATAATCAGGCCCAATCAAAATACGAATGTGGTTATAGAATACTTTAAACAGAACAAGCGTACAATAATTAGTTTCAAAGATAAATTTCGCTGAAGTTATATTCGATACTGTATCAAGAACAGGAAATGAAAGACACGACAGACGGACATACAGAACATGAGCATAGATGTTCTGTTGTTAAAGAAAGTCTAATGAAGAATAAATGATGGAAAGAACGAGAAAGAGTAAAATATATAAAGAAATAAACACGAGAAAGAGGAAACTTCGAAAGGAAGACGTCAAAATAGGACTGGATCAGAATGTCTGTTTAACCTGCCTCTTTTACTTGTAGAGGTGAAAGCAGGAGGTCGTTATGAGGCCTTGTCAGATTGCATCTTTAAACGACATGAGTTTATGACTGTCTTGTCTTCCATTACGCCTCGAAGGATGTTAGTGAGCAATTTGCTACAACTTTATCACCAGGTGTCGCTTCATTCGTTCACACAAATGGAATGTCATTAAGAACACTGCAGGAGCGTTCAGTTAGGTTTCATCCCTGGCACTTCCCCCCTCTTAATTCCCTTCTGCAGTTCAGCAAAAGAAAGAACCTCTGTATTTAATGTACTATAAAGTTATTTAACAGGAATGCTGGGGTCATCTTCCACGCTGGAGCCTGCCCTGAAACAAAAGTAACAACTGTCATCATAAGCTCATTATTGCGACATAAGACTCTCTCTCTCTCTTTCTCTCTCTCCATACACTCGCCTTTCTCACTTTCACCTGGCTAGTGAGATGCTGCATTGTGACGTTTCCTAGAGAAATGGATTGCTTCATGCTTGAGTTGCTTGGGTTAATTCTAGGCTGTACTGCTCCGGTCTTTAGAATCCAGCGAACTGTACAGTTAGCCGTAAAAGACGTCAGCCCGCTTGCCTCTTCTCTTCCCTCCCTCTCTACCTTCCCACTGCCTTTCTCCACATTTTTATTTTATTTTTATTTTTATTCTTATACTCAACGGCACACATAATAATAAAAAAAAAGGAAAGAAAGAAGAAAGAAAACAGAAAAGAAAGTTACATTCCATGTTAGGAACTGTGCAGGAAGAAATCAATAAAACCATCCCCAAATCTTTGCAGCTAAAACCTGACGCTTTAGATAAACAGAACTCAATACACAGGAGACTCAAAGTTGCGTTCAAAAGCACCGTGTTCTGATATACGATATTTTGGGGGCGCTCGGTGAAGTGGTTATAGCTTGCTGTTAGTAATCGGCAAAAAATGTGAATTGCGTTTTTCCTGCATTTATTAACTCGCACGCAAACATTAATGTCGACAGAGATAGTACAACTAGATTTCATAGAATATAAACAAGTAGATTATATTCCAGCGACAACCATTGGGCAGAAATGTAACAAATTTATTTGCTATTTACGCTTTGGGTCTGAATAACCATGGCAACCCACGTGTGTCGCACAAAACATACTGGACTTCAATGAAATGGAAACACGCAAAACACGTGCACTCGAGTTGTCATGGTAACAGACATATAAAAAAGCGCCCTCTACCAAAAAAAAAAAAAAACATTAACGAACATTAATCGTGTTCTTAAAGAAATGACATATTCTAAATGAAAATTTCTAATAATGGTTACTCTAGAACTAAGTGATTTCTGAAGCACGCGAGCTCGATTTGGAATTCAATAGGAAAAAGTATAAAGTTTAAAACTGCACGGTTTAATAAAAAATTACTTTGGTAGATTTAATCTTAGAATACATGAATGCAAATATCTCACCTGTATCAATGGATTTTATTTAAGAGACGAAATTGTAATGCATTTTTAGATAGAACGCATTCATTGCTAAACAAATTTGTCGTATATAATTTACGAACTTGAAAAGCAAAATGGTTTTTCTAAAATTAAGAAGTATATTATCTTACGATTTTTCTCATATTCTTCATCAGATTTTCTATAAAGCGGAATAAAGAGTGAAAAAAATTGTTTTTTTTAAAGCCTTCACCAGAATTTTGATAAAACGAAATAAAATTAAACACGAAAAAAAATTTTTTTTTTTTATCGGGAGATTGATAAAGCAATATATAAACCTGAACGTGCAGAAATTTTGATAAGGAATAAAAATAAAAATAAAAAACGAAATTTTCATTTTTTTAAAAAATTTTTCAGCTGGAATTTTTATAAGACAAAATTAAAGGCAAAAAATAGCAATTTTTTTAAATATAATTTTGACGAATTCTTCTTAAAAATAGAATAAAACCAGAGTTTAAACCTTTTCTTTTAAATTCTTTATTTTTTCTTCTTTCTTTTTGGAATTTTCGATAAAATGGAAATTGAGAATAAAAACATTGCCAATTTTGGCTTTCATTTCTTGTTTCATCTTGAGATATAAGCAATTATATCTGTTGTATTTAGAGTTTCATTAACACTTTCAAAAATAGTTGCCACCATTTCCGTAGAAAATAGGTAAAAAATATACTCATCCTTCTGGGAAATGAGTTTTAAAAGTGCGACACAAAAGAAGCTGATCAATCATTTAAAAAATTTACTTTCGCATGCTTGCATCAACCTTTTTTCCTCAAGAATTTTCTGTAAACAGCGCATTTATTATTCCCTCGTAGAATCACAGCTGTTAGAAGCACTCGTACATTATCTGAGTTGAAAACTTTCCCAGTGGCCACTCTTCGCACAGAAATTAAAAACAAAAGGCGTCCAGAGAATGTGGACATTATAGAAGCCATTTTTTTTTAAAATCCTATAAAATTTTCAGTGAAACTGTAGTTGAAAAATGTGTGAAAAAAAAGGATGGATGATCATCAATCAAGATCTTCGAAAGTTTTTAGGTTACCACTGTTGACTGAAACTGTTCGGTTAAAAAGGAAGGACGTGTGAAGGCATTTCTTTTGTCTTAGGACCACAAATTTCCTCTTTTCTTTGCTATTATGAAAGGATATCCTGCAAACAATCTTTGAAGTTCATACATCGGCGAGTACTGAGAATAGATTCAAAGATTACCTTATTTTGACCATTCTTTTGATGTATATGAGATCTGATTAAAATGTGTCTAGAACATTTGAAACCAAAATGTGTTATGCGATAGACTTTATATCTTCAAAAGTGAGGTCTTTCTGTATGTAAAATTCAATTTTTGGGATTGCTAAAAATTCTCTCATGGCATGGCATTTAATGAGATTGTGCAAACATCACGAAAATGTTTATTAAGGAAAATGAAAACACCCATACACAGCACCATATCCAACATGGATGGAAAGGGATGTAAGCTATTTGGATACAATGTTTGGTCAGAATTATAGAGTGACTTATGCTGAAAGAGGTTCAATGAGTTGGTGCAATTTCAGGGTGAAGAACCCGTCCTGTAGATGTCACTTCTTTCGTTTCCATGTGTTTCGGATGATCAGATTTTTATTGAATTGTTTTGGAAGTCTCTTTCATTCTCGATAGGTCATATATCAGAACCACTGGCAAGTTCTTGTACACTTCAATCCATGGCCATCATCATTTATTTCCAGTTATTGTGTTACACAAAATTAACGCATAAGGAAAACAACGAAGGACAAAAAGATTAATTAATTAAACCTAAATAACCGATGATGATGGCCATGGAGTGAAGTCTGCAAGAACTTACCACTGGTTCTGATATATGAACTATTGAGAATGAAAGAGACTTTCAAAACAATTCAATAAAAATATGATCATCCGAAACACATGGAAACGAAAGAAGTGACATCTACAGGATGGGTTCTTCACCCTGAAATTGCACTAATTTATTGAACCGTTTTCAACATACGTCACTCTATAATTCTGACCAAATATTGTATCCAAGTAACGTATACGCCTTTCCATCCATATTGGATGTGGTGCTGTGTATGGCTGTTTTCTTTTTCCTTAATAAATATTATTATTTATTAAGGAAAAAGAAAAAGAAAAAGAAATATTGTTTCTAATTCTCAGTCATTACAAATATAAATGCAAATAAGCAAGGCAAATGAGCAGTTATCCAGTCTGGAAGTAATTTTTTCCAGATGAACATATATCATTACATGTAATCCACAACTGGGAAGTGCATGAAACAATAAAGAAATTTCAGAAAATCTATGGTATTATTAAAAGGACGCTGAATGAAAAAACTTACAAATTTTATTCATTAATGGCCACTTTCATTCTATTGTATGGTTCACAAATATGGAATGTTATAAAGAAAGATGAAAGTAAAATACAATCAGCAGAAATGAGATTTTTAAGAGCAATTAAAGATTACACAACATTGGACTATATAAGAAATGACAACATCAGAGAAAAGCTTGATAATTACAATTTAAACGAAAATATTAAGGAACATAGAGAAAAATGAAATGGAAAGAGCATTTGTATAGAATGGAAAGATATCGGCTACCAAAAGAAGTGGATAAATATAGACCAAAGAGAAGGAAGTGAGGAAGAGGAAGACCAGCTGCAAGATGGAAAGACACAGTTACGCCGGAACAGCGAAATCTAATCCTTGATGAGAAGTAGAAGATTAGACATCACATGTTTGCAGACTAACTTATCAGTTTATAGCACTGGCTGGCGAATGGAAAATAAATAATAAATGAATAAATACTATAATGTTTTTCCATATCCTGAAGAGAGTAGGTGGTCACTATAAATAGCAATGGCTTTTCAGAGGCTTTCTTCTTTCGAAACTGTTTTATTCTGCATCTGAATTAGCACACTGAATGTTTCTTTATAGCCACGTTCCTGTTGAGAATGATTGTGTAACTTATATAGCACAATTACGCTCAATTATAACTTCTTTCATCATCGCTGATCACTGTTCAATACGTCCATTGTCATATTGTAAAGAGATAGCCAATCTCTAAGGGTTGAGTTCCCCTGGAGGGGAAGATGTTTTCTTATTTTGGGAGACCACACTGTAGCATTTTAATTTTTCGGATTTACAAGTTTAGTAATTGGAAGTCGTTTGATTGACGCTTTCCATTGACCCAAGCAGTGACATGTTTTTGTATATCTGAACTGCAGTAAGTACAAGAGCAAAGAACTAAAGCAACATCTTCGATTGAAAAGGTTAAAATTAAAGACAAATCTCATTAAACGCCGAGGATTATTTTATCTTATTTTGAAGTAAAGTAATTGTACTAGCACGTGTGTTTTTCTCTATCATTTCTACACAATGAACTCATTAATTATTTGAGAGAACGCTCAAAAGTCGTTCTGAAAGGTGTATTTTTTTAAAAAACTGCCACAATTATTAAAATTTCATTTATCACTGCCTACAGCAATCACCATAATTTCATTCTAAATTTAATTTTAAAATCAAATGATTTTTATTAAAGAAGTTTGAGGAACATTTATTTTAAGGATATGAATCGCAGCTGTAATTTGAAGCACCGATTGTGGTTACTTGAGCGATGTTGATATTTTCTCTATGCTACAATAGCATAGAGTGCAAAAAATTTAGGGAATAAATTTTATAATTCAATATGTGCTCACTTGCATTAATATTCACTCAACATATATTTTTGAATAAAAGTTTTATGAGTCCTACTTGTCCTACTATTGGAAGAACGACGGTACATTGCGCCCTTCGATTGGAATAGGCCTAAGTTCGATTCTCGTCGTGAAGGGAGGAATCTTTATGTGGACTTTTTCAACCGAAGGTGAGTTAGCCGATTTCATACGGAGATAGTAGCAGGGTGTTTTTTCTCTCGGAAACTCACGTTTTTCTTCTCGCATACAGACAAATCGGCCCTTCAGAACACACGTAATTTCAAAAAAAAAAAAAACTAGTTGTGGTGGTGGTGAGCGGTAGATGGTATTGATGAAGATGATTAGTAGTAGAGGTTCGGTGTAGTGGTGGAGACAGTTGTATAGTGGTGTCCTCCCGCGATGAGCCTTCGGACTCCTTGGAGGTGTCACGAATAATAATAATAATAATAATAATAATAATAATAATAATAATAATAATAATTTGTGTCGAAATATTCATGTCGATTCCACTATAGTTAATATAAATTATTCAAATTAAGTGGATATTGAATCCAACATTATTTCATAGCCGAATACAGAAACTACAAGAGTTTCCTGCCGAATATAGAAACTATAAAAGTTTTGGCGGGTACAAGCGTACGCCAACCTTTCATGATGGGCAACTCGTAGTAAAGGTAGCGTAAGCGCCGATCACTGTCCTTAGTATTTTCCCATAATGTAACGTTTAAATGTGCTAGGAACTTGCTCCACCTTTACTACGAGTTGCCCGTCAACTACAAGCGTACGTTGGCGTACGCTTGTATCCGCCGAAACTTTTATAGTCTCTATATTCGGCAGGAAACTCTTGTAGTTTCTCTGGAACGCTTGTAGTTTTTATATCCGGCTATGAAATAATGTCGGATTCAATATTCACTTACTTTGAATAATTTTGCATTGTCGAAGTGAAGCCTTTTTGGCCCTCTTTTTCAGCAATATAAATTATGATTTTCAAATTATAGCCCAATTGTAGCCACCGTTTATTGTTCTGAATAATCGTCAGGTCAAACAATTGTTCAACTTATAGCAACATTTGTTACATTTTCTGTTCAAGTATAGCCCAGTTTGTGTCTAACTATTCATTTGATTCTTATTACTGTTAATATAACTTTTGGTTTAAAGCGATAGCCCAACTTTAGCCCAATAGCTTAATAAGTCATAATAGCCCAACTTTCGCCCAACTTTGCTGTTCTAAACTGTCACTACATTAAGCAAAATATTCCCTTTTTTCGCTTTTCTTTTCGATATAACTTTCAATTTATAACTGGAAATTTCACAGCATTCAGAGAAATAATAAACTTCCATGATATGCTGGACAACTAATGGAAGCCTTTGGAGTTCCAGACATTAACTTTCTTCGAAGAATTCAAGTCACTGGTGTGTGTATTCGCATTTCCTGGAGCTTCTCTCCACTATTCAATGACCCTCCCCAAGAAGACACCGTAGACATTTTCTCTTTCACACGTGTGACGATTCCCTACACAAATTATCACGTCCACGATGTCCAAAGTTTGCATGTTAAAAATCGAAGGTTCGTTTTATCTTCCGCCTCGGGCTAGCGGGAGATTGTCACGGCACCTTCTCTATCTCCATCCCTCTGCACCATTCCTTCCTGCTCGCCCTGATAAGTACTCACACAGGTATTCTCTTTCGTTCGCGCACGGTTCCGTAGTGTTCGCTACTACCTCTAATGTTCCCGGGGCGAGGGACCGCTTGCGGGCTCCACGACGTCAAATCCAACGTGTCGTCGGAGTAATCTGTCGGAATTCTACAAACGACGGGAACTGAGAAACAAGAAAGTGTGTGTTAATACTCCCCGGGGGTCCCGACAATATGACTGATGGGACGAAGGTTCTTCCCCCTTTCTTGTTGCCATGGTTACCTGACAGAGATGGAAGATGTCTGCAGGCAATCTTTCCAAGAGAAAGAGAGAGAGAGAGAAACCAATACGCCACTTGTAATAACACTCTACACATTAACTGAAGTCATGTAACCTTCTGCAAGACTTGGGGTACCAACATACAATTGAGGTAGTTTCTTGTCAGAACGAAGAAAAAAGGAAATAACCCTTATCTCTCTCTCTCTCTCTCTCTCACACACACACACACCTAAAATCTTACATTTGGTCTGTTGGCCATTGATTTCTTAAGTCCAGTTTCTTGAGTAAACAATGCAATAGTTGCTTGATTCCAGATTTAAATACTTCTTCAATAATAAGTGTGTTTTCAAGCTGATTAGACACACAGTTAGTTACTTTGTATAATGTGGATTAATTTTTCGAGTTCGCATTAACTTTCATCGCCCTCGCCCTCGCCCAAAGATTATTATTATTATTATCATCGTCGCCAGATCCCATGAAGTTAAGACTCATCGATGGAAGTCCCACTCTCACAACTCATCACACCGTAACATTAATATATTCACTGTCTCTGCACTCAATACTCTTTTAGGGACAATGCATTCCATTTACTCACTACTCTCCATGCAAAAATACCTGCTCTTCATCCCCTTGCTCACCAGCCTCCAGTGATGGCCTCTTGTTCTCTACATATCTCCACCCATTCTATGAAAAATATCATCCTCATTAATCTGATAATTATAGTCACCCCCTTACCAACTTATATATCTGAATTATGTCCCCTCATATTTAAAAAAAACAAGAACGCGCCTTCGTCATTAGAAGTAGAAGATTAAATCATCATTCCTGTAAAATTATATCCTCTCTGTTAATCCAGGATTGAAATCTTTAGAGGGAAAAGCACATCCCAAAACATAATGGAATATCCCATTCCAAATTATGCACTATAGAAGTGCATAATACCACGCACGCATCTTTAGATGAAGAAATTAAATTTAAAAAAAATTATTATGAACTGTAATTAAAGAGACACAGATATTTTTCGTTTCTAAATATTATAATTTGTATAATTTTATAAGATTAGCTTCGTTTAAATTCTGCCATTGAATAGTTAATATTTTCATAAACTGCAAACTAAATATTTTTTCTTAGGATTTAAATGATGATAAACTATGTTCAAACAAAACACGAGGTGTAATATCTATCTAAGAATGGAAGGATTGAAAGAAAGAAAATATAAAAAATTATAGGACATTACAGAATGGGAATGAATGATTAATTTGCGCGTAATGAAATGGTATTAAGGATGTTCTAAGAAGGTGAAACATTCTAAGATTTCAAATTCAAGGAACGTTGAATTCAAAGGATGTGTACTTAAAAATAACGTTCTTCTTCGATATGCTCTGCTAACTTCAATGGATTTTAGATGATTGCCAAAAAATCAAAGTTGAAATTTCACTGCAGAAAGTTTGGGGCCTTCTTTCTGAATAGAGAGATAAATTGAGCAGAAATGTTCTGGCATTAACAGAGCTGAAACTAGCTTAACAAATTTCGGGGAATGATATATTTGCTCTCCGAAAGAAGGGCAAACAATTAACAGATCTAACTAATGCAAACTTCCAGGCAAACTTCGACAGTTTCTTGCGATACGTCATGCGAGAAACCATCCACCTCTGGCACGTCGAATCCACATAAAAAAGGTGGCGTATCGGGGAAAAGTTACCGAGTTCACATTGCAGGATTATTTTTTTATCGGTGACGTCATTTCCTGTTCTGGAAGGTTTCGATGATTTCTATTTAGGCGGTTGCCACGCGAGCCTCGGACAATAAAAACAAATGGGTGTTAACGAGGGAGGTAATGACGGGAAATTAGGCGGCTTCCGGTAAAAAGCATTAGAGGCAGGTCGAGGTAAAAAGTTGGACAATAATTCCGCCACGAACCGAAGGTCGATTTTGTGCGAACAAATTAATGGAGTTTTTTGTTTCCCGATCATTAATCACCACTCTTAGAGTTGCAAAAATCCAATCGTAATTAAAGTCTGCCTTTTACAGCCTCAATTTGCACTCGTTTTACGATAAAACTTTCCTCCCCCGAAAGTTGGTCAAATGGCGATGCCTCAGTTAGCCTCCTGACCCGAGCTTTGTTTTTAATTCGGTTTACCGACCGACCAGTTCTCGCTTGCCTACTTTTTCTGCGTATTTCGCTAATTAAGACTGGGACTTGTCAAAACAAATATTTCACTTTGGAATTAGTTGCAAAAAAAACTGATTCTAAACTTCGCACTCTCTCTCTCTCTCTCTCTCTCTCTCTCTGATTCTGTCTATCTATCTACCATCGTGTTTCTTTTCCCCCATTTCTTTTGTCATTTGTCCCTTTCTTCATTCGCACTGATCTCTTCCATCCTTTCCTTTTTTCGTTCGTTCTTTTTTCCCCTTCGATGCTCTCTCTCTCTCTCTCTCTCTTTCACACACACACCTTATATATTTATATTTGTCGTCTCATTAGCTTCCATCCTCTCTCTGTTTCTTTTTCACACCCCCTGATCCACTTCATTTTTCTGTTTTTTATTTTTATATTCTTTTTCTTTCTTTTCTCGTTATCCCTCTTTGTCCTCCCCTTTCTCAATTTCATTCATTTTTTTCCTTCTTTGTTTTCTGCCTCTTTCTTATTCTGCTTGATAACTAATCTTTCTTTCTTTTTCTTGCATATTTTGATCCTAGTTCTTTTCTGCTTTCTCTCTATCTCTTTCTTTCAGATCCATTCAATTATATTTTATCTACATACTTCTCTCACTCACTGTGCATCTGTCTACCTATCTATCTATCATATATTAAAGATACTCATGTCCTATCTTGCTTCATAAAATAAAAACAATCTTAATCTCAGATCATCCCGAACACAATAAATTAATTTCAAACACCTTGCTTCAAAAATGGTTAAAATCCTGGTAACTTCCCTCAACTTCCTAAAGGAGGATGAACACACGTACATAAAAAAATGATGCTTTTTTCTCTACCAAAGGGAGTGTTCGTATCCCCCACAGTATTAATTCAAATGTTAATACTACTAATAACTATATTCAATGAACTTGCCGAAGCAGACTCACTTTTCTAATACTTACAGTTTATCTTTCAAATGCCAGGATAAGAGATTGTATCAAGAACATCTTTCAAGTTTGACAATCCTCCCCCCCCTCCACTACTGAATACTATAATGTTAGTTTATTGAGATGAAAAGAAAAAAAACAACAACTGACTTTCTCACTTAATCCTAAAACCAGCGCAATACCCAATCACAAATGACGAGCCCCAGATTATACTCCAAGAGCCGCCATAGTGTTTCTCTAATTCAGATTAATAAGAATGTCGTTAAATGTTCTTTCCAGGCGGTCGTGTCTGAAACTATATCTGAAGAAGGCCTACAGTTAGATTCAGTACCTTTTTATTTTCATTATAATAATAAAATATATATTTTCTTTTTTATTTCATTTAAGAACAAACAACATGCAAATAACGTACTAAACCAATCGTCCACTTTAACAGCGTCTACAGTCCATCTCAATGGACTGGGATCGAATACCTTTAACTGGGATCGAATATATAGGAAAATAGTTAACTATTCAACATTACGGTCAATAGTTAAACACGAAAACTCATGGTTTCATCTCAAGAAAATCCAGCTCTCATCTGCAGTTGATTTCATCCAGAGGAACATCTCATCCTCATTCAGCCACACCCAACTGACTACCAACTACGTAACTGCCTTTCATGACAATTTAAGAAACAATCTCTCTCTTCTACCATAGTAGAAGATGGAAGGTGATTAATATCTAGTGTGAGGTTTCAACCTGAAAGGGAAAATGCTATTTAGTTTTGACTACCCACTCTTCCAGCCTTGTTGACCTAGTAGACAGTTTATCCGCTTTCCAACCAACAGGCTGTGGTTCGAATTCCATCATGGGCATGGATGTTTGTGAATGTCTTTAGGAGTGAGATAAATGTTGAACCCTTAGCTCACCTGTTGTGCTAATACAGTATTAATTAGTGGGCATGATTTGCATAAAAATTCAGAAGCATCAGTATCACAGTGAAATCTTTATCTTCTTTTTTACTACTCCTGACACAATAGAAAGACAGTTGCAGCCAACCTCCGCATCATTTGTAGCATTGCACGCAGTACAGATACAAATAATGACAAGAGAAAAATCACCAGTTATGTGATATTTCGTCAGGCATATAACATCGCTTCACCAGGGCTGGAATGACAGTTAATGGCAGTAGAGTATTTTGGTATTACCCGGGATTTGCGTGACTGCTTTTATGAAGGTACTGACTTAGTATGAAAGTCTGTCCAGGCTGCTTGTATATGTGGACGAGTCACTTAAAAAGAATGATTGATAATCTCTCTCTCTCTCTCTCTCTCTCTCTCTCTCTCTGTGTGTGTGTGTGTGTAGCTCATTAAGAATCCAGGACGTTTTTTGGTTAGACTCACTAGGGTGGAATCTTGTCTGGCCCTTATAAAAGCTTCTCAACCGAAGGGGAAGTATGTCTCATTAGGGATTAAAATAGGTATCATTCTGCGACCTAATAACCCAGCTTCAATTAAAAAGGACTAGAAATGTGACTTCAAGTATTTGATCATTCGAACATCAGTCTATCTTTCCATTCAGAAGTAATTAAGATTCTGACTCCCTAGAGGTCTCTTGGATAGAAATCTTCTCTAGCTCTTAAGTGGATTTATTAAATAAAAAAAAATAATAATTACGATAATTAGAGTGTAGGAATATTATTTTAAAGCACGAAACACGAATTTAATAACACACTTTGTCTTTTTGTATTTCGTTTGGTTGGTTACCTACCTCGTGATAATGAATCCACGTTCAGGCTGCCGCTTAAGTAAAAATGCATGTAGCTGTGCTTTTTAAAGGCCACGATATATTTTATGTTGCTAGACCGGCTACCCATCATACATCATTTCACACAATCGAAACAGGATGACACACAGAAACAGACACTGCTAATGTTATCATAATCATTCTTTTATGGGATGTCTAGACATTCCAAAACTTATTAAAATCAATAAGAGAAATGAAGAACCCCTTCAGCCAAAAAAAAAAAAAAAACCCAGGGAAAGATCCTTGAAGAAGTGTTATTATCAGAGTTATTGTTCAAAGAGGCGGAAACCGTTTTTATGACAAAAATGATTATTGAGTTAGTCGATCTCGTATTGAGGTAGCAGGTTTTTTTTTCTCCTGGAAACTCGGGTTTTTCATCCTGCATACAGACAAATCGGCCCTTCAGAACACATGCAATTTACAGACAAAGAAATACTAGCTGTGGTGGTGGGAGGTAGATGGCGCTGGTGTTGAAGATTGGTAGTAGAGGCTCGGTGTAGTGGTGGAAACAGAGTTGTACAATAGGTGTCCTCCCGCGATATGTCTTCGCACTCCTTGTTGGAGGTGTCACGAATAATAATAATAATAATAATAATAATAACAATAATAATAATAATAATAATAATCACTAATAAATTATGGCGAGTCTGCTATGATCTGAAGAAATATATATAGAGCGTCAGGATAATGTTTTTTTTTTATACACTTATTTAATATTTTCGCTGATAAAAATATTCTAGACTTAACTTGAAATAAAAGCGCTAGGTGGCGTGCGTATGAACGGGTTGAAATTTCACACTAGTTTTCCCTTTGAGCTCAATGTATGTTATTTTGTCGTCTGGCTGTTGTTAAGTCCAGACATATTTTGTTATGCATGTAGTAATTCGTTTTGTTTTCTTGTATACATATTTCATGCATTTCCTTGTACTCATTTTTTCTTGTGTATACATTTTCCTTGTTTGAAAGAAACGCGTTGAAAGATGTCATAAGATAGACAATAGTTTTTATTGGAATATAGTTTTTTATTAGATAGAAGAAGAGAGTCGATGTAGCTGGAATAGCTACACTATTACTGTTAACTACAGTAAAGTATGTGGCAGTACATCTCGATACATTTTGTATTTTCAGTTCATAAACTTAATACAAATGTAATGAAACCAAGCTACATAATATGGACTCTCAAAGAGTGAAATAACATTATTTGAATGAGCAGTACTTAAAACTAACATTGGACATTTTTACAATATTATATCAAATTTAAATAACAGACAAGAAATATATCAGATTGCTTGCGCTTGAAATTATAATATAACTTAAACAAAATTCATTATATTAGTGAAAAAGGAATCATGCTAAATCACAATATAAAAAATCTTTAGAATCCCTATGGAATTTTTGTAGCGATAATGCCCTTTGGTTGGATGGACCTCTTCCAATCTTATTTAGGATGCAAATACTTCGTTAAAGATGTCCATTCGAATACAAATTAGCCAGAGAGCGTATACATTGATATATATATATGGCATGACATAGAGATAGGATTTGCTATGTCCGCAAGGAGATGTGCATTTGCATTATGGGAGATACAAAGACAAGTAGCGATGAGAGCTTGGTCCACCTTTACCACAAGTTGCCCCAGTCCTGAAGATACTTTCAGGCGCAAACTTTGTTTGCTTAAACTTGGATAAAGGATTAAACTAAATTTCTTATAAGAGTGTAAGCTTTTTTTTTACTTATTCTTTTACTTATTCCATCTTGCGCATCTGTTGTAATTAGTGCGATGGGGAAGCTAAGGTTTAAATTAGAAATCCAGAGACCACACGCGAACCTTTTCAGCTTTCTAGTAAACAGGATGGCAGTGGTCCTCCACTTCAAGTATCTCCACCACCAAACCAGAAAGGCAAAGTTGGAACTTGAACTTGATTTGTTTTAAACAAGTCAATTTAAAAAAGGTAAGAAAGATATTTCATATCGCCCATCTCAAAACTAAAATCTGTGTCTACTAGCGAATGTATCATTGAGAACGTGTTGTCATGGAGATGCTGTTCATATTGGTATAATGACTTTTTAGTTTTGTTACCTGTTTAATTATTGGAACCCATACTGAGGGCACATTTTTGCTAACTTAGCACAGTTTGACGATATAAGGTTCCGCTCCCTTTATAAAGGATTACGTTTCAATAAAAGACTCGGACAGACTTCGATTTCAAACAAGAATCCAACCGAATACTAAATATTGGTTTGAAAAACTCATATAAGAATGCATTTAAAAATATTCTTTCAAAGAGTCTGTGGTGAGAAATAAAAGTAGTAGACTTTTAATATATTTCTTAGAATAATAATAATATTTTTTTAAAATATATTTTATTCATTGCTAAAATATTTATACATATAATAAACATCTTGTGTGACATTGCATCTTATAATTTTACAGAGTTCAGCACTATATGCTGCAATTCCTACATTCGATTTCAATTAAATTTTTTTAATAATACTTTTTTGCGTTTATATTATGTATTTACAACACATTTTCTTCTAATATTAACAATGAAGATTAAACAGAATTTTTTGTATAATTTTTTTATTTTTTTATTTTTATGTTTATTTTATTTTATTTTATTTTTTTATGTTTGAGAAAGAATGATTATACATACAAATTTCTGCATTTGCTTATAAGGATTACTTGTAGATGAGTGAGGCAAGTTAATCCCACCTACTTCGAAGCTTGGGTTAGCTTTTATGAAGAGGGTGGGATTTAGCCTTCACTATTTGTGTTGTTGCTACTGTTTATGTATGGGATGTAGGCATTGGATGCTAGTGATTTGTGATGTGTATATTAGTGTTAATGGTTTCTTAACTTTGTTGGTATATTTTCCAGAGTTCGTTTTTTAATGTTCTGTAGTTATCTACGTGTTTTAACTTTCTTGGTAAGTTGTTGAGTTGCGTGGGTGTCTGATGTGATCTCACAAAAGAACCGTATGAGTTGTTGAAGGGTGTGGGGATGTAGAGAGTTGTTGAAGGTCGTGTTATACGATATGTGTCTCTGTTGTTTCGATAGATGATGTTGAAGTAATTCCTCGTTAATCTCATGTAGTGTTTCAGGTTTTTAATGCTCAGAATTCTGTGTATCGCCATGTGCTTGTCGGATATTGGTTGTTGCGTGTAAGGTGTCCAGATCACTGTCGACACGATTTTCCTGTGTAGTGTTTCTAATTTTGTTAGGTGGCTGTTTGATGTATTTGTATAGACTGTTATTCCGTATCTGAGTAGGGATTCGCAGATACCGTGATATAGGAGTTTTTTTTTTATGTTGGGTGGAATAATGTCTTTAAGTTGGAAGAGTTTTGCTGCGACGATCCGGAGTTTGGTGTGTAGGTATTCTATATGTTTTGTCCATTTAAGGTGGGAATCTATATAGAGAGCGAAGTATTTTGCGTGTGTTACAGGTTTGATTTCGGAACATTGGCAGGTATTTTTGTTGTTAATGCAGCGGTATGTGTGACAATGTATCGATAGTGATGCGGGGCGTATGATTCTTGGGTTGTGTATTATCAACATCTGTGTTTCGGTGCCGTTGATTAGAATTGCGTTTTGGTGGAAGTATGTTGTGATTTCGTTTAGGTCTTGTTGTGCTTTGCAGAGAGCTGCGTTAATGTCTGTGTGGATTGCTAGTAGTGCAGTGTCATCTGCGTATTGAAATATTTGGCTTCTTATGGATATGTTATGAACATCGTTAATGTATATGTTGAATAGAGTGGGTGATAATATGGCACCTTGAGGTACACCTTGTTTTACTTGTATACTCCGACTGTGACATGTACCTATTTTTGTTACTTGTGTTCTGTTTGAGAGGTAGTTCTTGGACTATATATGCAGTGTTCGTCTTATAACTATTGAGTATAGTTTGGTGAGTAGTATGTCATGTTCAAGTGTGTCAAATGTTTTGGTTAGGTCCAGTAGTATAATGACGGCGTACTTGTTTTTGTCGAGAGCTTTGTTTATTGTGTCGGCGATGTCTTCTAATAAAGTAATGGTGCTTTTTGTTTTCTGAAAGCCGTATTGGTTTTGTGAGATTATGTTGTACTTCTCTAAATAGTTCTATAGTCTGGTGTGTGTTATTTTTTCTAGAATTTTTGAGATGACTGGTAGTGTAGCTATTGGTCTGTAGTTCTGAGTATCGTTTCTTTTGCCGTATTTGTATATTGGCGTAATTACTGCAGTTTTTAGTTGTTGTGGAATAATGCCTGTGTCGAATATTATGTTCACGAGTTTCAAAAGTGTTGGATTTATTTGTTCAAAGTGTGTTATAAGGTCTGTGAGTCTTATTTTATCTATTCCTGGAGTGGTCTTTAGTTTTAGTTTTAGGATTGCTTCTTTCAGTTCCTGTTTTATTATGGGTTGAAAATACATCGTTTGTTGTTGACTTTGTGTTGGTAGTTTTTTGTTGATCGTTGGTAGTTTGTCTTTTTCGAGTTGTGTGATGTTGTTTGTGAAAGCATGGTTGAATGAGTCTGCTAGTTCCTCTTGGTTTGTGTCCTGACTGAAGCTTTTTGCTATAAAATCTTGTGCTGAAGTTTTCTTTTTTCGGGTTACTAATTCGTTGAGTGTAGCCCATGTTTGCTTAATGTTGTCGTTATATTCCATGAATTTTTGGAAGTAGTAGCGTCTTTTTGCCCTACGAATTTTTGTTGTTAGTTGATTTCTTGTGTTTTTGTATAAGGTTTGTAAATGTGTGTTACTGGGTGACTTTTTAAGTTTTTTCCATAGATTTTCTTTTTCAGTAATAGTATTTAGTATGTCGTCATTTATCCATGGATTGTTGTCAGTTTGTCGCCTCGTTTGTGTGGGTTTTGTTGCTTTTTTGTATATTTCTGTGAACTTTAGTTGAAAATTCTGGTATAATGTTACAGGATCGTTTATTTTAAGTAGGGAATTCCAGTCTGTATTTTTTACTTGGTTATCGACAATGCTCTTTAGTATGATCGAGTTTTGTCGACTTTTGTGGTGGTGGTGGGAGGTGGGGATAGGAAACGTAATAAAACGAAGTTGAGACAAAGTAGTGATCGGCAATTTTTGCATTAATTACTGATGATGTATATGCATGGATGGGAGCCCGTATATTGATATGATCAATGCATGATTGTGTTAGTGAGTTATTGAATATTTCTTCTCTTGTTGGGGAGTTAATGGTAGGGTTTATGTTGTACTGACTTAGTATATCAAGATATGTGTCAGTGTTTGAAGAAGCGTGGTCAAGAGTATTTATGTTAATGTCTCCTGTTAGGATGAGCCTGTGTGTTGTACGCGGTTCGATGCCGCTTAGCCATGTTTCTAACTCGTGAAGAAAACTGAGTGGATTATTATCTGAGGGTCTGTATATTGTGATTATTGTGTATTTGGTACTATTGTGGCTATTTGTGAGTTCCAAAATTAGTGTTTCCGCATGTTCGAAGTGAGTTTGTTTTTCTGTCACATTGTATTTTTCTTTGATAAATGCCACAATGACTCCTCCTCTTTTGTTTGGTCTGCATAAGTTGTCGATTTGATAATTATTTATGTTGTATGCGTAAATTTCTGTGTCGTTTATTGCAACTTCGGTCAGTATTAGCGCATCTATGTTTATCATGGTATAATTGTTGGTGAGAGTGACCACGAGGTGATCACGTGCAGGGTGACCAGTCATTCGAGGACGTCTGTTTAGAAAGGGATATATGTAGAATTATAAGACTGGTAATTACGAAACGCTCAGGAAACAGCTTGCGATAATAAATTGGAAAGAGGAACTGGATGGAAAGGATATCAATGCTGCTTGGGCCATACTCAAGAACTATTTGGTGGAGGCAATATCAGAGTGTATTCCAAGGGTCAAGAGGGTAAACAGAGTGGGTGTAAAATGGATGAATCAAGAGATAAGGTATGCAATATGGAAGAAGAAGGTATTATGGAAGAAACACAAAATGAGTATATATAACAACCAGTTGCATGAGAAGTACAAAGAGCAGGCGAGGAAGGTGACTAGCTTGACAAGGGTAGCAAAAATGCAGTACGAGCAGCAGTTAGCTAAAGCGGCCAAAAAAAATCCTAAGGAGTTTTTTCGATATGTCGCCAGTAGAAGAAAGAATGATTATGGTAGAATGGGATTGATTGGTTAAAACAGAGGAATGATAACCGCTGCGGAGGATATAGTTGAGATATTTAATGAGCAATTTCTAAAGGTATTTCATTCTTGCGAATGTGACATCATGCAGAACTTGAAAGTAGTGGGAGAAGAGGAGGAGGAACTGTTAGTAAGTGAACAGGAGGTATATGAGGAATTGAATACGCTTGATGTAAATAAGGCTGTGGGACCTGATGCTATTTCACCACGTGTCTTGAGGGAATGTGCCAGAGAGTTAACAACAGCTTTTGTATATCTTTTCAACATGAGTCTCTCACTGGGTCTAGTTCCAAAAGAGTGGAAAGAGAGTAAAATTGTTCCAATTCATAAGGGAGGTGATAAGAGTAAGGCTTTGAATTATAGACCAGTCTGTGTGTCTGGAGTTGTGGTCAAGGTATTAGAGAAGTTAGTTAGGAATAAAGTTCAGAATTGGGTTGACAACAGAAAAATACTCTTTGGTGGCCAGCATTGATTTACTAAAGGAAAATCATACTTTAGCAACCTGCTTACTTTTTATAATAAAGTGACAAATGCGTTGGATAAGGGTATTGCATATACAGTGGTATATTTAGATTTTGCAAAGGCGTTTGATAAATTGCCACATGACAAGCTGGTAATTAAATTTGAACGGATGGGGCTGAACAGCAGATTGGTTCACTGGATTGGAGATTGGTTGTCTGATAGGTATCAGCGAGTTGTCTATGGAGGAGCGATATCCCAGAAGAGGAAAGTTACTAGTGGGTACCTCAAGGGTCTGTTTTGGGTCCATTGCTGTTTAATTTGTATGTAAATGATATCTGGAGAGGTCTGAATGGTGATGTGCAGTTGTTTGCAGATGATGCAAAGTTGGGCAGAGCTATCAGGAGTAGTGTGGATGCTGTAGCTTTGCAAGAGGACTTGAATACACTGTCTGAATGGGTAAATAAGTGGGGATGTCAATTCAATGTCTCAAAGTGTAAGGTTTTGAAATTTGGGAAACAGAGATGGGATGTAAAGTACACAATCGGTGCGAATATCTTGGAAGAGGTAGAGGAAATGAGAGATCTGGGAGTGATTGTAGACAAGGACCTAAAATTTCGGGGACATGTTACTAAAATAGTGAAGACAACACAGCGGATAATGGGAATGATGCGGAGGACATTGACTTGTAGAAGTAAGATGTTATGGTTCCTTTGTATAAGGCTTTGATCAGGCCACATATAGATTACTGTGCACAGATCTGGTCACCTGGTTTTCAAAAAGATGAAATTGTGTTGGAAAAAGTTCAGAGGCATTTGACTAAGGTGGTTTCTGGTCTCTGGAATGAAGAGTATGAAGACAGATTGACAAAATGCAATTTGCAGAAATTGGTGGATAGAAGGAGGAGGGGGGGATATGATTGAGACATATAAGCTGTTGAGTGGTTATTACCAGATTAACGTCGGGGAGGTTTTGCACAGAATGGGTGAGGATAGCAGGAGAACAAGAGGTCATTCCTGGAAGCTGTATAAGGAGGGTGTGAGCAAGGGAGTGAGGAGCAGGTTTTTTGCATGGAGAGTGGTGAGTGATTGGAATGCTTTGCCCGAGAGTGTGGTGTGTGCAGAGACAGTGAATATGTTTAAGGCACAGTATGATAAACTGTGTGTATAACAGTGGACCTCTCACGATGAGTCGTTGACTCCATGGAGGTTTTTATAATAATAATAATAATAATAATAATAATAATAATAATAATAATAATAATAATTGAGCTGTGTTATCAATGTAAGCCAGTGTTTTTTTATACTTCTTATGTTTGTGTGTATGATCGTGAAGATTGTGAATAATAATTTTTTTTATAATAGTTTATTATCTCTCAAATAATTACATGAATATACTAAAATTTAGGCAACAGTGCAACTTTTTCTTGCAAAATGGTTCAATAAGAATTATAATTACTCTTAATATCATTATCATTTGCAGAATTTCTCATTGACACAAGAGTAAAAAGTGTGTATTATTAACATTAGAACACGCTAACTTTACACTTAATAACTCACAAGTTAAACAATATTACTTATGTTGCAGTTTACATAATAATAATTTTTTAAATTTAAATATGTAAATTAAATATATAATTTTAAATTTAAATATTTAACTGAAGTATTACTATCACATTTTCTGTTTACTACAAGTATTCATTACAGAATGTTAAGTAAATAATGTTTGATAAATACTACTACTGGGATGTAACTCAACTGCACCCTCGAAGCTTTGTAATTAGCTTATCTGAGGGTGATACTGGTTTTATATATATATATATATATATATATTTGTTATTGATTTGGTTGCTGTGTTGGAAGTAGGCAGATGTTTGGGAGGTCAAATGAATGATCTGAAAGGTCTGATCAAAGTGAAATTGCCGATATATCCTGTGTTATTGCATCTGTCTTGATGGTCCACATTCTTTTTTATTGTGGGCTTCTTTTCGAACTATTTAGGAGGCCTTTTTCTTCACAGTGGAAGCCTTTCTATGTCTTCTGTGCTTTTAATTTGTATCGGCTTTGAAGTTTGTGACTTCCTTATGAATATTTTGGCATCTCTGGTCCACAAAAATTGGTAATTTTTTTCCATTTTTGCTTTTTTTGCTTGGTACAACAGATTCTGGTTGAATGGTGTTAAATATTCGGATACGAAGATTGGTGTATTGTCTTGCTGTGCGTTCAAGTCCTTGGCAACCGGTTTTTTCTGCCTGCTGGCTTTTATGAGATTGTCTCTTGTGGACTTGCTCTTAAGACGAATTATGACTGGTGCAGGTCGTGGCAAGCCTTGGTTTTTGCTCGTCCTAGGAATCCGATTTACGGTCTGAATGTCGTTAAGCTGTAGGGGGATATCAATTACATGGCCTAATTTTAAAATCACGTCTCTGAGGTTTTCTGTAGGTGCAGTTTCAGGAAGACCGTTTATGACTAGATCTTCTTTATGTTCTTGCTGATTTAAACGTTCGTATTGTAGTTTTAGAGAATGAAGTTCTTGACGGAGTTCGGATGTCTCTTTCATCAAATTGTGTTGCCTGTCATTTAGTGCGTTAATGCTCATTTTAATGTCTTTTACCGTTTGCAACACTTCTATAACTGCTAAATTATTATGTTTTACCAAATCTTCATATTCGCTAGATTTTTTTGTTATTTGCTCGTTCTGTTTATTAAAGAGTTCTTGCACAAGGTCTACTAAGCTGGCTTTTATGGTCTCTAGACCGTTTCCTATTAGTATATTTAAAGAGTTGAAATTATAGGACTCACCTGCATTTTTTTTGTCTGTTCAGTTCGTCGTCTGATTTTGCCTACGGTATAATTGGCTGCGTCGTAGGTGGCTGCTTTAGGTGCGTTTCTTTGTTCTTCCAACAGAGTACGCCCTTCCATTCCTCGCGTGTGAACATCGGATTTATATTTATGTTGCCCGGTTATTTCTGAAAGCAGGCACATTTTAAGTGTAGAATCCTACTGCATTTCGTACAAGTTATATTTTTTCCGTTGGACGATAAATCCTCCAGGCATTTGATACACTTCATGACTCACCTTTTTTCCCTTACGCAGTATGGCGTGATTATAAAGATGGCGACGTCCTTTGTTCTTCGCTCGTTGTTGACCACGGTCCTCTCTGTTCCCTTTTCAACACTTCAAAATTTGGTTTCTTCTTAGCCGATCTCGTTGAATTTTATATCACTGTCTTCGGCGTGATAAGTAGGGTTACTTTGGAGCACTTTCAACTTAGAACAGGAGCTGGAACCACTTTAAAACTATATAAAACTGGAGCAGCGATATCACCGTGCGTCCGTTCGTACGCCTACACAGCGCCCTTTTTTATAATAATAATAATAATAATAATAATAATAATAATAATAATAATAATAATAATAATAATTTATTGCTGAGTATAAAAATCAGCACGCTAACTGATTGAAAACTGGCATTGCATTATCCTGTTTAGACAAGTGCAGTAGGATAGGTAGATAAAATAAGAAATAAAAATGAAATATTAAAATAATATTATGCCCAATAACCAGGAAATTGACAAGTGTCAGCGAGTAGAGGCTGCCTTAAGCTTAGAGTCCAGGATGAAGCAGATGACCAATGGTGTACCTCAAGGCTCTGCCCTTGGACCATTATAGTTTAATTTATTATTATTATTATTATTATTATTATTATTATTATTATTATTATTATTATTATTATTATTATTATGTGACACCTCCAGGGAGTCCAAAGACTCGTCGAGGGAGAGTATGCCAACAGCAGCGAACGATAAACCTCTTCCAACTACTAACCGCGCACAAACTTGCTTAACTTTTTGCGTGATCCATTAGTAGCAGAGGCTGTACCAATCGATCAACCTTTGCTGGCTATAGGAAATGACTTGAAGGGAGATATTCAGTTGCTTGCTGATAATGCAAAGTTGAGTAGCGCAATAAACAACCAAGATAATGTAGAAAGCTTGCAGGATGATTTAAATAAGCTGGCAAAATGGGCAAAAGGTAATGGATGTCAGTTCAATGTGGAAAAGTGTCAAGTTATGCATTTTGGGATTAAAAGATTACCAGCCCTAGCCTCATCAGTCTCTTGGAACGGTACTCCAAGAGACTGATGAGGCTAGGGACTTGGGTGTGTTGGTGGATAGGGAGATGAAATTCAGAGGGCACATTGCTAAGGTGTCCAAGATTGCACATAGGATTACTTGGTTACTGAAGAACACGCTAACATGCAGAGATAAAGAGGTTATTATTACTCTTTATAAGGTGTTGATACTTCCACATCTGGATTACTGTGCTCAGGTTTGGTCGCCTGGATTCCTTGGAGATGAGGTAATGGCAGACAAGATTCAGAGATGAGTGACCAAGTTGGTGAGTGGTGTAAGGAATGCTCCCTACATTGATAGATTGAGAGCTTGTGGATTGCAGAGGTTGGTTGATAAGCGGAGAAGAGGGGATATGATAGAAACATTTCAATTCCTAAAAGGTTTTTATGAGATTGATGCAGGGGAAATATTTCGGCTGTGTAATAGTGGAAGAAGAACAAGAGGTCATCCCTGGAAATTAAGTAAGAGTGTGGTGAACAAGGGTGTGAGAGCTAGATTTTTCGCTTGGAGAGTTGTAAATGAATGGAATGCGTTGCTTGAGTCAGTTGTGAGTGCTTCGTCTGTCAATGAGTTCAAGAAGAGGTATGCTAGATATTGTGTGGATAGTTTTGGTTTCCCGCGACCTTTCGTTTGTTTGTTAAACACTGTTATAAAGTTATGTTGCCATAGCAACAGTTCTGCTTGCGTATACTACGTGGTAGGTAATTACGAGCATTATCGATAAATGAGGTTAAGCAAAAGCGACATTTTAGCACACAATGCCTGTCGAAATTCTAATATTTATACACTTATCTATTCACCAATCCCTCAAAGGCTTGGTTTTACGTTTAATTAAAGTGATTATCTTTAGTAAAGGACTTAAAGGATTAAAACTAATTATTTCCAAGAATTGAGCTTATGTAATAGAAAATGACAACAGAAATCCATTTATTTAGAATTCGTAGATGTACGAGACCGAAATAGACGCTACCGAACATATTGAAAGATGATTTTCTTCACGGCCGAGGGGGCCCCGCCTTTCATAAAAATAAACCATTTTCAAGTGTTCCAAACGACCTTCCCGTCCTCCGGAAAAGTGTTTCTATCGATCATAAAAATATGTGAGGATACAACCCACGCTCTGGTGAATCTGGAAAAGGAGGTTAGTTCACTTTTAAAGAGTGGTGGCTTTCTTTTCCTTATGGGGATGTCTAATAAATGGAAGGTTGTGTGTGTGTTAGCAGCCGTCCTTAGTACCAGATGTGTGTCGTACGTTTTCTGCATCGTAATTAGCTGTGTTTTATGTCTGCATGAATTTCCTATTGCATTACTAACACGTTGCGCCATCTCGTGTTTCCTTTTGGAACTTTACCTATATGGACAATTTTCTCTGTATTGAGCAAAGTATTTATAATATGCTAATTAACAAAAAAATCATACAGAACAAATCACTCTTGTATAGTGTATAAGTGGACAATTTCTGTCCTATTTTGGAAAGAACGTGATCCTCTTAATGGCTTGCATGCATCCTAAAATGTCGTCATGCTTTTTCTGTGGTGGTTGATTATAATTTACAACGAAGGGAGATGTCATTTACTATTTATAGTTCTCAGATCCTTATTTACTTAATTATTTCTACTTCTTATGGTTCCAGAGCCCAAATGGAGCCTTGGCCTCCTAGATTTGTTACCTTCAACCCTGTCTGAGCAAAACTGGAGTTCTCCAGCTTGGACATTGTAATATGATGTTGCTATTTGACTAATGGTATCTAGTTCTGGGTTTTCCGTTTGCCTTTTACTAATAATTTTACTATTTATTGTCTTTTTAATAATAGTGTCATTTTCTATACGAAGAACGTATACGAAATTTCTAAAGCGATTAAGTTAGATATTGTAGGTACTTTATGGAGTCGATATAAACCATGGTTGCATGCGATTATCCAGAGACCATTGTCATTCACTCGGCCAAATATTTCTCGATGATTTTTCTTTCAAAAGTGAAATCAAATTCTCCACCTTTGCCGTAAATATCCAAGATTCACATCCATAGGTAACAAGTGGACAAATTATTAATTTACATATTATTTCTTTAGTACTCTAATGAATATCTTTTGAACTGGTAATCATCACATAGAATAGAAAGGCGGTGGTGTTTATCTATCTTTATTTCATTCTGCATTTTCACCATTTCATTTAGTTGGAAAATGATCCTTACTCTTAAATATGTAAATGATTCCACTTTTTTCTATTTCAAGGTTCCCGATTTTCAAATTTGTATGATTTAGCTGATTCTAACTAGTCTCAATCATTAGTTTTTGTGGATAAAATTTTAGTCCTCAATAGAGAGGCTCGAGAGTTTGTCACGACCAAGTATCTTGATCTCTTAGAAACCAGATACTGTATACAATGGGCAGTTAATACTATCTGCGTTGCAAATTGCATGTGTTCCTCGGCCGGTTTGTCTGTTTTGCGGATGAAAGCCCGAAGAAAAACTCTAACTACTGCAGCATGAGACTGGTTATATCACTGTTGAAAAGGCTTCATAAACTTCTTCGCTTCCTAGACTGAATTCGAACCCAAATCTTTCCAAGCAAGGGACATGAGCGAAACTTACTGAAGCTCTACACTAGTAATTTTTTTTAAATAAAATGAATTTGTTCTTGAAATCCATTGTTTTTCAATTCATTATTAGCTGGCACTAAATAGAGCGATTTGCAATTAAACTGGTCGTTTTGGTGATTAGTTAATATAGGGTATACTTGTTGATAGATTTTTCCAATTGAAAACTATTAACCATTAACTATTAGGCTATGACTGTGGGGTTGCTTTTACCTTGAGTATAATCCAGTTCCATCTTGTAAAAATAAAAGATACTCAGAATACATTTTTGACAAATTAGCACAAAAACTTAGCAAGTCAGGCAAAAATAGAAACAGTGAAGTTAAAGCCTGTGTAAGCTTGTAGAAATAGTGTTTGCATCTATAGTGCTATACCATTTAGAGAAAAAGGGTTCTATGTTAGATTCTAGTCGGTGAATAGAGGAAATGTTTCCTAAGACTTTCTTTGAGAGGACTCCCAAGTTAGCCGATCTCCAGCACGAACAAATAGGAGTTTCCTATTTGCCTGTTTTAGAGTTCGGGGAGGTTTTTCCCAAGAGATTTTCCCAAAAACCCGGGCTTGAGTTGCAGGATCAACCAGCAACTCAAGAAAATCAACCATACAACCTACACTATTTCAGACAATAGTATATTGTTCTAGGATACCTCAGATGAATATACTATTGGGTAGCAGTTGTCTGCCACGCTATCGTCACCGGATCGTTTAAAATAGGTTTGGTAAGCTATCTCTGAATGACTGTGGATGGGAGCGTTTACTGTCCCTTAGTCTTTGATGTTACATAGGGCTAAGATGGTCTTTGGTGAATAACAGGCGTTAGCGGATTTGCTTATTATTTATTTGGGAAGTGTGAAGTTGATGCTATTGTTCCCTTAGATTGAGTTTGTTTCGTGATGGAAGAAGGTCAACAATAATAATAAATGATTTAAAATCCACGTTTCTTTTATTAGACTTTGTAAGTTGTAAATGGTTGCCGTTTTGATATCGAGGATGGGGAAAATGCTCCACGTTTTCAAATCCACGGTGTCTTTCTTTTTTGTGAGATACTGATAAATCTAAAGTAGATTGATCTATTCTTTGAGTAAGATTAATTAAGAAAAACAACGTGGAGCATTTTCCCCATCCTCGATATCAAAATGGCAACCATTTATAAGAGAGAGAGAGAGAGAGAGAGAGAGAGAGAGAGAGAGAGAGAGAGAGAGAGAGAGAGAGAGAGAGAGAGAGAGACTTTGAGACACTCACAGAGGTTCCCGATTAAAAATAAATAAATGCAAAGTTTGCGTTCTGTAAAAATTCGAATCTGGAAGCAGGCAAAGTTTTGAAACATTTTCAATGCCTCAGATTAATCAATCAAACGAATGTAAAACTTTTGTACAGTTTCGCTAAAATTTTCTCCGAAATATAAAAGAAGTGCTTAGAAGAAATAAACTTGTCCTTCCTTCACTCGAATATAAATTTTTAGTTCCAAATATTTCAAAAGCAGAAGCGTAATACACCCCTCTGTGCAAGGAAGTAGATCAAGTCGTTCAATCCTCACTGAAATTAGGTTTAGGAATATTGATTTGGTAAAGATTCCCCTAAAACATATTTCAGAGAAATCCATAAAGAAATCCATGAGATGAACTATGCGGTATTTGAAAAAAAAAAAAAAAAAAAAAGTAGCGAGTATACGGTGCAGCGAGACGCGTCGAATTGCATTGGGAAATCATTATTGAAAATAACTGTGAACATGCCGGATACATTTCCCAATAAAGAATACTCCGATATACACTTTGGATATACGACACTCAAACAGCAAAACTAATCTAATATGAAAGGAGAAGTCGGTGATCCTACTCTTATTTATTTAGGGGAACCAAGCGATGGTTTGAATGGATTCCCGAAGAGGAATATATTAAAACTTCAATGCTACTTTAAATTATGATAAAGCTGAAGTTTGGGACTCAAGCTGCAAAGTAAAATACTGAAAGTTACATCTACTTATCGATAAAGCCCTTAGAGGGCGTCGTGATCGAACACAGGCTATTCAACTGATTCACTTGTAACAGCTATGACGTCATAATATGAATTATTGGAGGCGATATAGTATGGCTTCTCTAGAATACTGCTATATAGTTTTTACTGGATTTTGTTTCGTTCCCTACTCTACCATTAAAATCTCCCATTATTAATATATAGTCATTGGGTTTATTTTATTTATTTTATTTTTTGCAAATCTGAATAGACGCTATCATCTTCTTCTCTTGCTATCTCTGTGAGCAGACCCCCAGTAACAATTAGGAAGCCACGACTTATTTTTAATGTTATTCTAGAATTCTCTCGTTTCAGTAATTATAATTGGTGTTATTTTTCTAAAATCATTTATGAATAAAAATCGTGAAGGAAGAGCTGATGATGTTAAAATGAAATTCCTTTACAAATATGTTAAAATATTTCTTTATTATTATTTTTTAAATGGAAATATGAGTTATCTAATTAATAAGTAGGTTTCTTTTTTCTTTCGTTTTTATTTATTTATTATTTTTCCAAAATAGAATTTTGTGAAAATACTCGTAGGGAATATGACTCGTAGATATAGTGAAACTAGAAAAAGAAAAAAAAAAATCTTTCCGGACTAAATAGTTGAAACAGTCATAATTTTGATGTTTAAATTACCTGCTCATTATTCTCTCAAAAAGTAGTAATAAAATAAAAGCAGGTCCCACCGAGATTTGAACTCGGATCGCTGGATTCAAAGTCCAGAGTGCTAACCATTACACCATGGAACCACTTCCCGATGTTTTTCAATGGAGGAAGTATTGAGTTTAGTACCATGAAATACATGAACGGAAATCAAATGATCTTGGGGTGGATTATTTTGAGGAATTGACAAAGCAACTAAGGCGATGAGATCATTGCAGTGTATTATGTCTGTTAATTGCATATATTCATGCTTGGTTGTTAACGGGATGAAAAACAGTTTCTCCAGGAGTAAACAAAAACTGTCCTCCTGGAAGCCGTGCTCATTTGAACAGCCCTTCAGAGTTCATAAAGGTATTTCGTGTCAAAGATGAAGATATTCTTCGGAATTTATTAGTTATGAGTATTTTCATGTTTTAGCATCTCTTCTGACTGCTTTGCTTTGCCTATTTTAACAGGAGGGAAATACACTAGTTTCCTTGACAACACGTGATCAGTGATAAATTCCCACCTTTTGTAGCCAATGAGAGTTGAAAAACCTCTGAAATTTTCAAATTTCAATATAGACAGCTTCATATTAATCAGGGATTCGTCGAAGGCACAATAGAGAGCACTTTTCATTCAAAATCTATTAAATGCATTTCCTTCCTCGATCCTGAAAAAAGAAACCAACCATAGAACACAGCTCGATTTTAAATATTTCGATTGTCAAGATGTTACTGTTGCTCAGTCAGTATTGCCAAGCATGGAAAATTCTGGGTTAAAACCACGTCTAGGATGTAAACGTTTTATTAATGATTTGCACCTGAAGACGAGTTAACCGATCCCAGACCGAGCAGGAGGGATTCCTTCCAAGAAACTCTCATTTTTCATTCTACAAAACATATAAATTGGCCAGAACACACGCAGTTAACAAACACGGCAGTGGCCTCACAGCGTTAGATTGCTTCGATCCCAATAACCCATCTCAATTCAACATGCATTTTACTATTATAATCAGCTCGTGAATTCAATTAATAACTCCCCATTTAAAACATCTAATTGAATTCTGTGTAAACTATTACTAATGAAATCTGAGTAAATCCACTAACAGCTTTTTCGTGTTCCCAGAAGCCATTCTTCTGGAAACGGTTAGGATTGTTACCAGCGTCCACCTATCATCATCATCCCTTACCGCAGAATTCATTTCTGCGGCAGGCATGCCAATTTTAGCTATTATTTATGTATATGATATTTTTGTGTGTTCCACGGTGTATTATTGTTATCTTTAGGAGTTAAAAAGCAAATTTTCATTTGGGATGAAGAATATTCTACTTACCTGCACTAAAGATCGACAAACTCTGGAATCGCAAGAGAGAAGTCTTGGAAAAAAAATTCCAATTCTTCTAGGACACCTTTCAAGATCTAGTTTTACTCAACGAACAGAACTGCCATCTGCAGATTAGGCATTATGAAAATGTCCATAACGTGAAAGATAACATGATCACAGAAATATAATCCAGTTATACCCCGCCTCACGGCTCTTCCCTTTATGACGATCCACTGATACGACGCTTTTCAATTATGACCAAGGTCCATGTACAGTACAACGGACGTAAAATCCACGTTATAACTTACACGAATGCATGCAATAAATATAAGTTAGGGTTAGGAAGATTAGCCATCCTCCATTATGCTGCTAGACTGCCCTTAACTTTTTCTATGGTCAGAAGTGGAGCCCCTGCTTACACATTTCTATTACTAATATTTGTTGCAATATTGGGGACACATTGGAAAGAAGATTACGAAGAATTTAATAATACTCTCGATATCACAAATGTGACAGTTTCCATGAATAAAAGTACTGTAACAAAGTTTAAATGTATCAATAAATATGTGTTTTTTATGTTTGATGTCATTCTACAGGCGTGTCCGGATAATTCATCGCCGGGACAATTCATATTGGGGAAAATTCATCGCAGAAAAATTCATCGCGCGAACTATTGATCGCTGAAAAAATTCGCCGAAAATACTATTCGCTAGAAAATGAAATGATGTTGCATTGATACCGATATATGAACAGTAAATGCAGTTCAAGATAAATTTCACAAAATATAATCTTATTATGTATCTATATATTAGTCCGCGCGGTTAGCCGAGTGACTGGTTGCATTAAGCAAGTTCAACTTGTTTCACAACCATATGGCTGGGAAAGGAGTGTCCTGGGTTCGATTCCTGTCACTGACATGAGGAGCTTAGGATCTTTCTCAGACATAGCCAAGTTAGTCGGTCCTGGGTGAGAATTGTAGGGTTTTTCTCCCCCGTCAATACGGAATTTTTCTTCCCGCAAGCAAGCAAACTGGCCTTGAGAATGTGACGCTTCTACAGACATGGGATATGATACACTGGGAGGGCCTAGGGCCAACCACCTTATCCTCGTATAACGGTTGCAGTTATAAGGAATAGAAACCCCTGACACCGTAAAGGTAAAAGAGGGAAAGATCTATGTATTATTTATTTAGATCTTCATAATATCTTTGATTCTTATACTGTGAAGGTAATATTTTATTGATTGGTGAGTTTCCTAATTTCTGTTTCGTCTTAAAATGGTATAAGTATTCTTTCTTACTTCGATACTACAGATTCTGTTGATGGAATATTAATATTTACAAAATTATAATCGCAACCGTCATACCAGAATGGTTGGTCCTATGCCTCCCAGTGTATCCAATGTCTGTAGAAGTGTTATCTTCTCAGGACCGGTTTGCTGTTTGCTTGTTTGCGGGAGAAACACCCTGCACTCCTCGCCCAAGAGCGGCTAACTTGGCTATGTCTGAGAAAGATTCTACAATCTTTACGTCAGCGACGGGAATCGAATCCAGGACTCCTTTCCCAGGCATATGGTTGTGAAACAAGTTGAACTTGCTTAATGCAACCAGCCACTCGGCTAACCGCGCGGCCTAATACATAGATACATAATAAGATTATATTTTGTGACATTTATCTTGCACTGCATTTACTTTTCATATATAGTATCAATGCAATATAATTTCAATTTTCTAGTGAATAACATTTTTAGCGAATTTTTTCAGCGATCAATAGTTCGCGCGATGAATTTTTCTGTGATGAATTTTCCTTGAAATGAATTTTCCTAGCGATAAATTGTCCCCGCGGAATTGTGCACGCGAGGAATTGTCCGTGAACCTTCTATAGGCACACTTTTCGTACCTTCTTGAAGGTATATGGCCCACAAACTTCGGATTTAAATCGGACATATTTTCAATCAAAACTTTAAGTTCTTCACATAATAAATACTCACTAAATGAAGGAGCAAAAACGTTAATAGAAATTAAGATACGAAGAGAGTTTGATGATGGGAAAAAAAAGCCAGTGCAATTGAGATTATTCCGAGCACACAAGAAGTCGTCAAAATGAAATTATTCATTGCTAAAATGGAACTGTGATGACCCGATCGATAGTTTTCTACGAGAATCCTTGATGACCTTTCATCATTCAACAAATGTAAAGTCCACTTAGCCACAGGAACGTCTTTAATGTGAACTATTCTCTCCTTCAGCACTAGAAGGTGTATGCACTCAACTTGATGACACGTTCATTTGTATCTTAATAATTGTAATTGATTTCATTCAGAATTTTCCACAGAGCGAGTTATTCCGTAAGAAACAATATTTCACCGAACAGTCGTTGAGTAACAAACCAAGATAATTCCTGGGAATGTGTCATTAGGTACACTGGATGTAATGGCTCAATTTGAATCACTTAATGTTTTTTTGGAGGGAGGAAGGAAGGAAGCGTATAAAAGGAAAATCAATGATATTTATTTTTCTATCGAACAGATGGCAGCTAGAAAAATACTATGAATTAGCATATGTATACTACAGACAACATTACTCTCCATCGTTTGACATTAATATTGTCCAAAGCATGTGCTTGTACACTGTCCAAACTTTCATAGAAACGTTGTCCGTACTTTGACAGCAATGCTGTCTATATTTCGCAACTATGTTCTGTGTACTCTAAGAAATGTTGCCCATATTTTTGCAGAAACGTTCTCTGTACTTTGACATGAATGTTGTCATTACTTTGACAAATATGTTGTCCATTCGTCGACGGATATGGTGTCTATACTTGGACAACAGTGTTATTAGTGTTATTTCTAGTTTACTGGAATATTTTTCTATCACAATCGTTTTTGAGAATCTCCAAAATCGTGTCATTCATCGTGTGATTTCAACCCTTCTTCGGTGGATGGGGGATGTATCTTTAAATGGTTATTGGTATTCGTCGAATCTTACCACCCTGGTACGAAGGATCATCCCTTTCCTAAGTGCAACTCCCATCTCCAATTTCCTAACAAAGCTTGGTTTTATGCTGAGAAGAAATCTATTTTCAGGGCTAAATTTTCATTTTGTGTGTGTGTGTGTGTGTGTGTGTGTGTGTGTGTGTGTGTGTGTGTGTGTGTGTGTGTGTGTGTGTGTGTGTGTGTGTTTTGTATTTTTTTCAGCCCATTTCCCAATTTTATTCAATTATGTAGCGAAGTGATGCAGAAAAGCCAATCAAGACTGCATTACAGAGTCGTAAAAGAACATTTTTTCCCACCCAGCGGTCCCATCAACGTAATAACCACGTGAATATCATTGGAATGGTTTCTGTATTGAGAGAGCGATTAAGAAATTTATTGCAGCGCAAAGTTAAAGGCATTCTCCTTAATGGGTACAAATATTTGGATTAAAGACATTACTGGTGCCAATAACTTCCCTTTCTCATTTTCTTTCTCTCTCTCCCCTCTCACTATATTTCTTTGTCTCTTCTCTTCTTTCTTTCTTTACATATTTACCAATTTATTTATTTTTATTTTCCTCGCTCTATTCCTCATGTCTAGGAGGAATAGAAGGGGGAATTCTACCACCTCTACGTAATCTGACTCACCCTCAGTTGGATTCGAATCCAGATCTTGTAGCTCTTTTCGACTGTTTTCATCTTCCTTTCTCTCTCTCTCTCTCTCACACACACATTTTCTTTATACTCTCTTTCTCTCTTTTTATTCCGATTGTTTTTCATCTTTCAATTTCTCTTTTCTTTCGCGTTTCCTCATTCTCTTCAAATCTTGACTGTTTTTCTCGATTGTTTTCTCTTTCGTTCCTTTTTTCTCTTCTTCTGTTATTCATTATTTTGCTTTGTATATTAGAGTTTTTTCTGTCTCTCTAATACTTACGCTCACCTTCTCTTTTCATTCTTTTACTTTTGTGTCAACTTTATTTTAATTTGTTGGCCGTTTTGTTCTTTCCATCTTTCGTCTTATTCTTGCATTTTCTCTGTCTCTTATTTTTAGTTCCCTACCATTCTATCTATTTTTTCTTTTTTTTGGATGATTTTTTCCTTCGTTTTTGGTTCCCGTTCCTATTTTTAATCCATCGTTCTCTCTCTCTCTCTCTCTCTCTCTCTCCACTCGAGTCGCGATCTGTTTATCTTTCCGTTTCTTTTCCATTTCTCATTCGCATCTCCCTTCCTCATTCTTTCTTTCTTTCTCTTCGGTCTTCTCTTTCCATCCTCGCAATGGAACTACTTTTTGCATTTCTTTCTTTTATGGGAAACATTATTTAAATCGCCCCTGTTCCGAGAAGCCATTTCGGCTTACTTGCTCAATATTTTAAGTTAAAAGAAAAAAAAACCGAATCCAATTCCTCCGATAGATGGCGTAAGTAGTTAATATCTCCCTTAAAGAGGATAATTTCATTCCCCGCCTCCTCTGAGAACTCGGGTTAGTTTTTAACAAGAGGAAACATCCATCAAGACTTTAATGGTCGGGAGAAAAGCCGTGTGTGTGTGTGTGTGTGTGTGTGTGCGTTTGTGCAGCAAGAGGCACATTTGAGGTCCCAACTGTTCGCATCCATCAAGGAACAGTAATGATTCTATAATCACCGCAGCCATTCTTATCGAGTTATAATCCCGCAACAAGACGCGGCCACAGGAATTCTGTCGACTGATCGGATAGATGGCGCGGCGAGCATTTAATTTCGTTTTCCTGCGTTTCGGAAAAGACAGTTCATTTGTTAGGACCCGAGTCAAAAGACCGGGAACAGTTGCGGACTTTTAACTATCCCGTATCGCATTCGGCTGTTATCAGTACGTCCGCCAGCATGTGCAGCATTCGCACTCTTCATCCTCTTTTCTCTCTCTTCGCCTCCCTTCCCCTCTCATCCCCCCGGTTCTCGATTGTACGGCACGGTGTCGGTATCCGTTCAGTGATCTCGGATAACAAATCGTACTTCGGATCGTCAGAAAACGTACAGATGCATCCAACCCTCGGATGACTGATGCGGAGGTGGCCCAGGCCCGGATGGGAAGTGCTGCCGTCGGTGATGGAGAAAAATGGAGAGCAAAAGGAGATGGATGGAGGATGACCACACGCGGAGCGTTTAATGTGGGCAAATGGAGGTTCACGGTGTTTGAACAGCAGATGGAATATCCGCGAATCATTCACGAATATCCCCCCCCCCCAACACAACAGTTTCGAGGTGGAGTGGAAGGGGAGATATATTACTTCCCCCTCCCTCTCTCTCTTTGTATGTATATATATATATATATATCTTTGTAACCCACCGCAACACTTTCTTCCTTCTTTGTAAAGTCAAACCACACTAAAAATGAAGAAATATGCGGTCGATTTCCCGTTTTCATTGCCTGCGGGACCTGACTATGTTTGGGCAAAAGTTCACGTACATCGTCTAAAGTGCACTTTCTTGTTTTCCTAACAAACCCGAGTTCAGATTGGGAAAAGAATGCGCAAAAAAATCTTTTATTGTTTTAGAAAAGAGATGGCTACTTCACCCCTTTGTCTTTTAATGGCCACGAGAAAGTCACAATTCTTCATCTGCTAGTGTCATGGAGGGTTCATCGCTTCGCCCTTAAATTACGTTGCGAGCCTGCCGGGAGAGGCTGCGTCTATATAAAAGAGTAGTTATGGCTGGCTCCGTTACTGTGATCCGGCAATGATAACCTTATCACCTTCTTGCAGCTTCACCGGTGTCAGGATCTGCTCTAATCCGGGCCCCGCTGATGGATCTAGTGCCGCCACCGTTCCGTGTATGCCTGGGTGTAGGGGGAGCCTAACAGAACACTTCTTATCCGGCACTTTTCCCTATAATGCCTTCTTGCAGCGGGTATTAGAAGTCAGATTAGAAAAGACTCCCTCCGGAGTTATTAGGTCGTCATAGACAGATTGGAGCACTTTATCGCTTTTACACTTGCTCCGTACATGTTTTTCTCCGCCTTTCTCCTTTGCCTGAGCAGTTGACGTCATGCCACGTCATAGGGAGCGTTGCTCCTGTTAGATTTGGTGACAATTCGTTCGCACAAATGGTTCACCTTTTCATAGATGACGTCATTTAATTCTTCTTCCGGTAGATCCGTTAGTTCCCATTGTGCTATAAATCAACTAATAGGATAGAAATGGATTTTTCTTTGGCTCACGTTACGATTTTGTAGTCCAAATGGAATGTTTTATTGATTATAGTTTATTGATTATACATAACTTGACGATTTTTCTCTCTTTCAAATTTACAATACACTTTCGGAAGCGATTATAGTATTAATCAAATGCTAATGTTTTTGGAGTAGATATTTTTTTAGTAGATCAGTACAGTAGACTTCAATAAATTTCAGTAAATCAGTAGAAATTAATAAATTTCAGTAGATTTTAGAAGTTTTCAGTTGATCTGTAGACTTCAGTAAACTTCAGAAGATCATCAGATGTATATTTCATATTTGACGTCATTTTATTCTTCTTGCTTTGGATAGTTCCGATTGCGCTATAAATCAGCCAATAAAATAGAAATGGATTTTTTTAAACTTGTGTCATGATTTTGCTGCTCAGATGGATATTTTTCCTGAATATAACTCCAATTCATGCTTGTAACTTTGTGATTTTTTATTATTCAAATTCACAATACAGTTCCAAAATACAAATTCACAATACAATAAAGAAGGCGATCATAGTATTATTTTGCTTTTCCCAATAGAGTTTGGATCGGTAGATTTCGGTAAATTTCAGTAGATCAGTAGACCAATAATCAGAATATCGGTAGACTTCGGAAGATTTCAGTAGATCATCAGATATAGATTTTCATAGATGACATCATTTTATTATTCTTCTGCTAGACGACATTATTTCCGATTGTGCTATATATCAGCCAATAGGATAAAAATGAATTTTTCTTTAGCACATGTTTTGCTGATCAAATGAAAGGTTTTATGGATTATACTTCCCAATGTTTGCTTGTAAGTTCAAGAATTTTTCTCTCTTTCAAAGTCACAATACAGAATAAAAGTATTCTTTTACTTTTCTCAAATGATATATAATCGAGCGCTAATATATTTGCATAACTTAGAAAAACTAGCTCTCCTCCCATCAACGAAAAATTCTCAGTAAGAAAATTACCAAACATTCATTCATAAACCAGCCAGCTGGTGTCATAAATATTCATGTGGGTTCATGAGTAGAAAGCGAAGAGTTTTTAGCATAAGATGGGTTATCGATATCCAATACACTTCACAATATGGCACAACTATAGCCGTCAGAGGGCGTAATGAATAAAATTTCAACATTAGTACTACCAGGGAAACTTTGCTCATTATAGGGCAAAAGTTGGTACTTGTTAAGTAGGAAGGATCAGAAAACACTTGATTATGTTAATCAGTAGGAGGGGGGGAGAGAGAGGGATAAAAAATTGGCTCATTACGAACAATCATTCTCCATAAGAAAAGAAAATTTTAAATCTGAGTCAATTCATTCATGAATTCCGCCTGTGAACTACCAAACCCAAGAACAAATATGACTTCAAGCCGTTCTAAATCGCGATCATTACAAATCCATTTTGTGTCGCTTCTGACATGAGAGATAGAAAGTGGGAATTATGATAAGAAGCTGTTATTCTTAACGTTAAGAGCTTACTGTTCTTGCTAAGGTTAATTCCCAGTGACGCATTGATTTGATCTGAAATTTGAAATCTTAGCCATTACAAAAAAGGAACATCTCATTTACAATAACAGCCTTTTAACAGGTCAATAATCCACCAAAAAATACGATGGTAAGCCCTAACTTTAGTGAGAACAGCGCTCCAACCATGGCGATGACCACATCACATTAGCCATAGTAAGTACAACATTTTAACATGACCAGTGAGAATATCTGACCTCATCAAGGGCAAGTGGGTTTTAGCAAAGATTATAGTAACACTTTAACAAAGATAACATATTAATCTTAGCAAGGACAACAATCGACTTGGGTTTTGAATCGCATCTCCACTTTGCAAGCATGCTTTGAGTTTGTGGTAGTGACATTTTGTGAAAGTCTTTAGGTGATAGATACTTTTTATACCTTAGAGTAAGACCATCACTTTGTCTATTCAAGGACTGGAGTATCATGAAAACATTCCCTGGATCAGGATCCCTGAATTAAGGGTGTTAAACAATGATGTATTCTTACACAATGATGTATTCTTACACAATGATGTATTCTTATAATCAACGATTAGCTGATTATCTAGCTCTAAAATCACCTGCTATATTGATGTGCTTCAAGTTTGCAAATTTTTTTGGTGCGATTATTACCAAAAAAAAAAAAAGCGTAAACATAGCAAAGACAACTTAATACTGTATATTATCTTTTGGTTTCAGCTTCTTAACAGGTATACTTATTGGCATCCTTTGGTAACATCATCTTTATCTTATTAAGAACTTTTTTTCCCTTTTGGGTAAGAGCACCCGTATCCTGAAAACATCATATTCTTAAGGCAAGAGCATCCTTAGCAGGTAATAGGTCAAAGTATCCTTATTTTGGTAACATTTTATCCTTAGGTGACAGCATTGATAACAGATAACAGGTAAAAGAAACTTATCTCCGAAAAATCTTATTCTTGGATAAGAGCATCTTTATCTGCATCATTATCTTGTTAACAACATCTTTTCCTTGGATAACAGTATTATTAACAGGTAGCAACAAAGAGAACTTAATGCTAACAATAATAGTGTGTTATCTTTAACAGGGACAACCACTTAATGTTAACAAAGATAGACTTTTAGTTACATAAAGAGTGCATTTTAATATTGATAATAACATCTTATCCTTAACAAGAACATCAGTTTAATGACGATATTTACAACATCCCATCTTTAGTAAGAACATAATCTCAATGGTAATATTGAATGAATTTTATTTCTAAGAAGATTTCAGCCAAACATTTTAACGCTGACATTGATAGAGTCTCTTATCCTGCAAGGATAATAATACTTCCCAGCAATAGCATTATTATCTTAACCACAAGAAAAAAAACAATAGGAACAGATCTCGACAAAAGACTTGTTATTACCCAAATATTCATTTCCCAATAAGCAGATCTTAACCTTCTTTATCAAAAACGAAACAGAAATTCATATTACCATGTTGTGTATTGCTTATGAATGTTCTCTTCGCTATCCTCAGCAGCGTTAATTCGTATCACGCAGAGATAGGAGAAGGAAGGAAACATTCCATACAGAAAATTAACACATCGGATGGCGCATGCATATTCAGATACAGTGGAGAAGCGACCGCAATTCTGTGCTCACATCAAAGCATCCTCTTCAACCAGTACTGACGAGGAGAGTTCGGTCGGATAGAGCGTGCAACAAATCTCCCTCAGCAGGGAATATGATTGTATAGCAATACAGAAATGCAAGCAAATTATCGCTACCATTATGCCTTTGCAGCTTATGGGAAAGATCTAGTCCCATAAGCCGCACAGGAATAATAGTTTTTAACCATATTCGTGTTTGAAAGCCATCAAAATCTGTTCACCCAACTTCATGTTAATTTTAGTCTATGGATTTATTAGCACGGAGGAAATAGACGAGCTGGTTTGATTGCCCATTTCAGTTAAACACAACTCTTTAGAGGAACATCTACACTGTGAACAATAAGAAGGAAAGCCTAATGTACAAATGTAATACACGGACCTGTCGAAGACATCAAAGCTTCACGTTGTGAGATTTCAACACTTTTCAAAATGCACTCGCTTAATAGTCATATACAACTCCGCAGACTGATTTCCACCTTCAGAAGAAGTACTAATTCAGATTCACTGAATCAGTATTTAAGTAAAATTCTTACTTGAAGAATTTTACTCAGAATCTTTATGGTGAACTGTTGCCATAGTAACAATTTGCTAATCAGAACAATGGTAGAAAGTGTTGCACCATTTAAATAGTGGTACGCTTCTTAGGCGAGAAACAATTTATGACATTTTCGAATGGTGATCAGCCATTTTAACAATATATTTAGGAAGACTGAGTACCGTCACAAGAAAGACAGTTTGTTTTTAAATATGTTAAAATTTTTCAGTTTAAAAACCAACGTATTTTAAAACAGTTTTTAAAAAATCTCAAAAACATTCAATCGACAAATTGCCATAACTCTTATTCCGTGAAATATGGAAATTGTAGAAATGGAAAACTAGAAGGGAACGAATCGGATTTACCAACTGTAACAAACAACCTGGAATTATTCAAACAGCTGAAACTTCAGCGCAGCTGGTGGAATATATCCCAACAGCGCTTCAGAACATTTTCATAAATAATACCACTTCGAGTGGATATTACATGCAGGCATCATCTAACTCCATCCTATGATGTTTTTCCACTCTTCTGTATTTGGATGGCCAGCTTCCTCTCCAACTTCTTTAGTGGGTAAGTAGTGGGTAGGTTTTTTTTTATTATTTCTCTACCATTAGAGGAAGACTTTACAACTTTCTTCCACTTCCATGATCTTATCTTGCTAATTTCAAATCCCATCCACAATTGATCTGAAGACAGAAACTGTATTTTCTATTACCATTCGATAATTGAAGTACAATTACAATTTAAACAACCAAAACTTCCCAAAATTAATGCATATTTTAAATGCAGAGCTTCATGCCCTTTTCCGACGATATCGTAGTAGTTTCGTGTGAATAAAGCGTGGTTCACTCTTGTTTGTAGTAGGTAAAACCCCCCCCCCACCCCCCCCCCCCCCCACCCCCCCCCCCCCCCACCCCCCCCCCCCCCCACCCCCCCCCCCCCCCACCCCCCCCCCCCCCCACCCCCCCCCCCCCCCACCCCCCCCCCCCCCCACCCCCCCCCCCCCCCACCCCCCCCCCCCCCCACCCCCCCCCCCCCCCACCCCCCCCCCCCCCCACCCCCCCCCCCCCCCACCCCCCCCCCCCCCCACCCCCCCCCCCCCCCACCCCCCCCCCCCCCCACCCCCCCCCCCCCCCACCCCCCCCCCCCCCCACCCCCCCCCCCCCCCACCCCCCCCCCCCCCCACCCCCCCCCCCCCCCACCCCCCCCCCCCCCCACCCCCCCCCCCCCCCACCCCCCCCCCCCCCCACCCCCCCCCCCCCCCACCCCCCCCCCCCCCCACCCCCCCCCCCCCCCACCCCCCCCCCCCCCCACCCCCCCCCCCCCCCACCCCCCCCCCCCCCCACCCCCCCCCCCCCCCACCCCCCCCCATCTCCAACACCTTGACCACAATATCAATTTATTTTTCTTTCACAAGACTCTGTATAGTAGAGATGACTTGTTCAGCAAGCCCAGACTACTGAGGTTGAAAGTACAGGATATAAGATTTATGTTCTTCGTAACAGACAGTAAAAGTTACATCTGACAGACAGAAATAAGAAAAAAACACAAGAGGAAGGATTGTGGTAGATACCTGAAAAACTGAAGAGCGATATTAGAATCATGCCAACCATACACTTCATATGATGTATTGTTTTTTAATCAACAAACTGCATGTTAATTACCGACGAATATTCCACCAAAATAACCCATAAAAGTCAAACAAATATAACATTACTTTATACATGTTATTCGATTAAACCAATTTTTTTTATTTATTTTTATTTTTATTATTTTTTTACTGTAGCCGCCTCTTAAAAATACTTTTCTCACTTAAAAGGCAATGTCCATTTTTCAGTGCTGGCGAAAATGTCAACTGGATGCCTAGGTGGCAGTGACCTCTACTGGAAAGTGAAATGCAATCAGAGACCTGGAGTGGCTAATGCCACGTAGATGTAAGTGACAATGTACAAGGGAAAGCAAGACATAATTCTTATAAACTGTAGCAATTCTAAATTTTTATTTGAGTATAATTCAGTAAAGTCTACTATCTGGCTACTGCTTACTTTGTGAGATCATGCTTGGAGAGATTGAGTATGGTATGGAATACAGGAGCTATGGATTGTTATCCCACACTACGGGCCCTACGTTTAACTTGCTACCGAACATTGAACTTATAATTTTAATAATAAGTGCAGATAAAACAAATCTTGGTCAGAAAATACCAACAGGATGATTGAAAACAACAATCCTATTCTTCCGATAAAAATAAACAGTGCGCCCTATCTTACAGACAACTAAATCTGCTAGCATCCCACTGCCCCAACTACTGTCCGTACTATATGGTTTGAATAACGGCTTCGCACATGTAAGAGAAAAGAAAATATAATTTTACTCCTCGTATATATTTCCTAAATATATCACGAGTTTCTTTCAGGGGGAAGACAGAATAAACTGGTAACATTTAAATTTTGAAACAAGAACGAGTCATACAGCATGTTTATAATATGACGTGAAAGAAGCTCATGGCATATTGAGCGAAATATATTGGAGTAAATATATATGGGATATAATATCCCTTAACTTATTTAAGTTCATGTCGCCGAATTGAAGCCTTTGGCTCTTCATATAATTAGTAATTTATTAGGACACCTTCTTGGCAATTCTCATAGTAGGGTATATGTAAGGTCTGTTCGCCACAAACTTGGTATTAACTAGGTCTACCTACTCACTGATGAGACCTCAATAAAGGTTGAAACCGGTCTGGGTAGTGACCTTCTCTCACTCATAATGTAGAACAGTAATACAGCTCCTAGGAGCTGGGTTTCATATTATGGGGAAATATCAAGAATAGTGATCGGAGTTTGTGCCACCCTTACCTTACCGCCACCTTTACCTCACCCAACACTGAGGCAACACTGAGTTGCCTCAGTGTTGTACTCCCTAAAGGGCCAGTTGTAACACTATCCAGGTATTTGCTTACGCTTGGAATCGCCGAACTTTATATAGTTTCTATATTCGGCATGAAACTCTTTGAATTTCTTATTCGGCTAAGAAACAATATGGGATGTAATATCCCTTAACTTAAATAGGAGTAATAAATTATATCGAGTAATAAATAAGTTTTCTCTTACATACGTCAATCGTAAATTTTATTCAAAAAATGTGAACACGCATTTTTCTTTTAAACAACTAGCAACTACTCTCCATGTCTTTTTTCCAAACTATGTACTGAGTGATTCCTTCTGCCACTATAGGAGAAAGAGTCTTTGCATTTGTCAGATCTAATTCAAAATGACAATTATTAAAAAAAACAGAAATGCCTTTTATTATGAGGAGATCCCTTCTCCATGCCAGAGATTGACTAACTCGGGAACCGGTAAAAAAAAAAGGCTGAGATAGAGTTCTTGTAGTCGGCGACTATACGAACGTGGGTCAATCTTCGAGTGGCCTAGCACACGATGCAAACGTCATTCTCACTGCGTTTAATAGGCAATTGTTGAATCTCTTTTTGGTCTACTCGGGCTCAGAATTTCCATGCCCAGTCAGTTGCTATCTGTGTTGCTCTCTAAATACCAAGCCACTTTTGATCTTTTTCATTTGTCTTTAATTCTTATTTACTGCAGTTAAATATCCAAACAGTGAAGTCATTTTTTGTGGGAACTTTAATATTCGCAAATCAAACTGGCTTCCCTTCTCCAATAACTAATTAGATGGGAAAAGATGCGAAGGTATTTTGCTGTCGGCAATTATCTTACACAAATTATTCATCTTCCTACTACAATACTTGTTTCCTAATGCATTGATATCTTTCTAACTAGTTATCCTTCTAAACATATTCTGGACTATCGGCACATAACAAAAAAGGCTATTAGCAAATCTAAATAAGATTATGAATGGACCAAATGCATAAAAGTTTCCCCCTACTTAAATGGCAGTTCACATCCGGTTTCTTGTCAAGGTCATAGCATTACTAAAACATAAGACCAATCTCCAAGAAAAAAATTCTTCTCCTCTAAACTCCTGCATAGATTTTATTATAAAAGTAAAGTACTCTCCCTCTCCATTACTAATGCCTTAAACTGGTTTACTTGCCATATTTCTTTGGTATAAGGACCATCTTCTTAACATCACTGCCTTAAACAATCTTCTATCTTATTTGTAGCAAGAAAGAAAGACCACACTTCCAATTACTTATTTCATATTGCATTTCATAATACTCAGATGTTCTATGCAAACTGAAATTGAGTGTTATCCTGAGATTTTCCTGGTTTAAGCACATAACATCCATAAATTTCCTCTACCTAAAAAACAAAAAGCCTAGGTATCCTCACTATATTACCCTTTGTCTGCACAGCTGCTAATATTGTACACCATAGCAAGAACGAACTACATTTTTACCTGTATGTGAAAAAATTCTCATGACTACAGCCAAATATGGAAGAAAATTTCTTGCCAGCATACTAATAAATTATATAACACAAAAATTTGTTATAAATTTCGTACACATTAAATTGCAATACACTTTGGCAAAAGTTATAAATTTGCTGAGGAAATAGTTAAAGAATTAATGTACAGTGTTTACAGAAAACTATGCAGACAGACATTTCAGTACGGAATATATCTACCTCAAACTGTCATGCAGCTCTCCCAACATCGTATCATGCTTAGCAGCAAGTGATTCAGGTTCTTGAGGAAACTGGCCTACTTCTTCAGAGCAAGGATAAGGCCTTGTTTGTTTTCTGGAGGGGAATTTCGAGCATCCTATCGAAAGCATCCCATTCGAGGCAATAGGGATACGCATTGCGTTTCAAACGTGTCCTATGGCGTTGAGATCTGGGGAGCGTGCTGATCCCTCGATTCGATTAATATCCTCGGTCGCGATGTGGTGTGGTGTGGCATTGTCATCCATAAAAATGAATTCTTCGCTTGCAGCACCACGGAACTATCGAACATGACATTTAAGAACTTTGTTGCAATATCGTTCTCTGGTCATAGTCCTTTTTCCATACTTGTAGCGTCCATTTAGCATAATGCCTCCCCACACCATCACCCCAGCACCACCGTATCACTCCCTTTGAAGAGCATTCTCGTGATAGTAAGCAGTACAACTTCACAGATCAAATGGCGTCTAGAATCGGAAGAAAGACTAAAACGACTTCATCTCTAAAAAGTAGATTAACCTATTGTTGTCTTGTCCATTTTTTATGGATAAAACTCCACTTAAAACGTGCTCTACGATGAGCTGTGGATAAAGGGATGCAGACTACAGGCCTTCGGGCGTATAGGCCTACTTGTCGCAGACGGTCGAGGTACCCGAGTACCTGTCCTTGAATGGTGCCGACTTGCAAGCTGACCTGCTGTAGTGCGTCCATTACGTTTTGCTCTTATAACCAAAAAAAATCCCTATTCATGCTCCATAGTAGAGCGAGGAGGAACACTTAGAAAACGTTTGGAACACATTCCATTAATTTCAAATGCTACCCAGAGCCTGGGTACAATCATGTGAGATTCGAAACTCTGGCGATATCAGCAATTCTGCAGTCTTCTTCAAACTTTCCAATAATTCTTCACTGCATGAAATAATCGAGATGATGCCTTTAAGACATTACAAGATATCCAAGTTTGGGACTTTGTTCCTTCACGAAAAGAACTTTCTTCAAATGCGATTCGCTTAGCACAGCCTTTTATCTTGTCGAGTGCTGTCACGTGATTCCTTTGGGTGCGATTCTGAAATTTGAACACGTATTCGCTTTGTACTTGAAATCGTCAGTTATACAAATTGCCACAAGTTGATTCGTCTGAATTTGCAGTTGTAATAGTCAGAAATAGTTTATCCTTAGATTTTGGACACCAGTGTATAAATTCTGAACCTCCCTGTCTACCTGAAAATATTGTTCTTAAGATGTTTTGATGCAGTATCTCAACTGTGTCCATTTGATAATTCACCAAAATCCTCCCGTACGAAAGAGGTCAAGAGATCTATAAGTACATCAGTGCCTTGTGTGGATACAGATGAGGACTGAGATAATTTACTGATTTTTTTTTTCTTTTTTTGAAGAGCTGCAAGTTATAATTGTTGGGAAAAAGATCACGAGGAAGGCTGTTCCCGAGGACAGAGGTGGACACAAAAGACAGGAAAAGAAGAAACAGGTTCGGTGCGTTTGCATTTGCACTGTCAAGAGATGCCGAGAAGCTGCGGCTCTTGTACTAACAGGTGAAAATAAAAGTGTAGGAATGATTAATACACTGGTGCAGTGACCATGAAAGTACCTGTAGAATAGACACAGTACTGAAACACTATGTCCCTGAGATAGATGCGGTGAATCTGTAAGAGGGATCATCAATGAACTTAATTACTTGCCACTGGACAGCATCAAGGTTTTCAAGGGAAGGGTTTTATCACCCCAAACACGTGAACAGTATTTTAGTCATGGCCGGTTTAGGATTTGGATGTAGTTAGTTGGTTGGGTATAAAATATCCTTTTGAATGGAAAATAATGTGTAGTTTCTTGGATCTTCAGGAAGCTATTGATGTAATGCGTTTATATCAGGAGAGATTAGAGGTAAACATTAGTTCACACATCATACCGAGATCTGATCTTCTCTGGTGATTTGTGTATTATTGTGAGTAAGGGTAGACGAGTTGGGATCTCTCTTTTGCGAGAGAAAAGTCAAGACTGCGTGTGTTTTGTGGAACTGAACATGAATTATCCTTCAATGGGACAAGGACAACCTTGTCCCATTGAAGGATAATATTAAGATAAATGTTTATGGCTCTGGCTTTAGATGATCTTGTAACGTGAGATGTCAGAGTGCCGCATGGTTTGTCGAATAAGTAGGATGAGTGGAGAGTACTATCGTCAGCAAAGCTATGGATACGATTAGTGGTAATTGTGAGCATGTTGTTTATGAGAAAGAGTGTAGGTGATAGGAGGTACTCCAGCATTAATGGTGAAGCTTGAAGAGAGGGATCAATTTTCCATCACTCGCAGAGAACGACCAGAGACAAAGTTGGCTATCCAAGTACAGAGAGAGACCAAAGGATTGCAATTTATTGAGTAGGCCATGCACAGTCAAAGGCTTTGGAAATGTTAAGCGTTAC